>NC_091977.1:296979495-297279495 GCF_044704955.1 Pristiophorus japonicus | reverse complement strand
GTTTAGTGCTAGCTTGCGATGCGTCTTCAGACGGGGTCGGGTGTGTGTTACAACAAGCAAATGAATTGGGAACATTGCAACCGGTCGTGTATGCGACCAGGAGTTTGTCCAAGGCCGAACAGCATGATTGAAAAAGAAGCTCTGGCATGCGTTCACGGGATGAAAAAATGCAGCAGTATCTGTTTGGGTTTACGTTCGAGTTAGAAACTGACCATAAGCCACTCATATCGCTATTCTCAGGGAGCAACGGTATTAATACCAATGCCTCTGCTCGCATCCAAAGATGGGCCCTCACACTGTCTGCATATAACTATGTAATTTGCCACAGACCAAGCACAGAGAACTACGCTGATGCTCTCAGTCAGCTACCATTGCCTGGGGTGGAAATGGCACAGCCTGCAGACTTGCTCTTGGTGATGGATGCATTTGAAAATGAAAAGACACCCGTTACGGCTTGCCAGATCAGGACCTGGACCAGCCAGTATCCTTTACTGTCCCTTGTAAAAAAACTGTGTCATGGGAGCTGGTCCAGCGTCCCAGCGGAGATGCATGAAGAGACCAAGCCATTCCAGCGGCGCAAAGACGAAATGTCCATACAGACGGACTGTCTTTTGTGGTTTAATCGCGTGGTTTTGCCGAAGAAAAGCAGGGAAATGTTCATATGCGACCTACATAGTACCCACCCAGGCATAGTAATGATGAAAGCTATAGCCAGTTCCTTTGGGCCCAAGTTTCGGGCTGCGCCTTTTTCGCGCCACAAAGTGCGCCTAAAAAAAACTTACAGATTCTCCGGCTCCCTGCTGGTCCTCTTGAGTCGGGCGTGGCACAGCACGAGCTGTAGGGAGCGGAGCTAGGTCCCTGCGCTGAAAACAGTGCCGGGACCTCTGCACATGCGCACTACAGTGGGCGCGCTTGTGCAGTAGCTCCAGGCGCCCCAAACTGTGTGGGCGGGGCCAGAAGCACGCAGCCCCTAGCCCTGGCCGAATGGCCTCACTGGGGCTGCGTGAATAAGGCTGCCTCCCACGCCCAGCTCCTGCTTCTGCTTCCTCCTGACCCGACTCGACTCCCGCTTTTCCCCCCTGCCCCCAGACCCGACCCCCGCTCCCCCCCCCCCTGCCCCCGGACTGGACCGGACCTGCGCTCCCCCCACCCGACCTGACCTCCCTCCCTTCCTCCCCCCCCCTCCCGATCCGAACCGACCTCCCTCCCCCCACCCTCCCGGACCCGACCCATGCTCCCGACCGCACCCCCCCCCCCCCCCCCACCCAAACCAACCCGACCTCCCTCCTCCCCCCCCCCCCCGACCTGACCCGTGCTCCCGACCCCCCCCCCCCGGACCCAACCCGACCCGTGCTCCCGACCCGACCCAATGCCATCTACCTGTAAATCTGGTGCTGGGGACTTGCCCTGCCCGAAGTCTTGGGCCCGGCCCGTTCAGCCTCCTTCCCCCCTTCTCCTTCACCACCCCCCCCCAACTTCTCCTCCTCCCCCCCTTCCCCTTCTACTCCTCCCCCCTTCCCCCTTCCCCTTCTCCCCCCCTTCCCCCTTCCCCTTCTCCCCCCCTTCCCCTCCTACTCCTCCCCCCCTTCCCCTTCTCCCCCCCCTTCCCCCTTCCCCCTTCCCCTTCTCCCCCCCTTCCCCTTCTCCCCCCTTCCCCCTTCTCCCCCCTTCCCCTTCTCCCCCCTTCCCCTTCTCCTCCCCCCCTCTCTCTCCCATCCCTCCCCCTCTGCCTCCCTTCCTCCCCCCCTCTCTCTCCCTCTACCCCCCTCCTCGCTGTCAGAAACACAGACACTGACAGACAGAGTATGAGAGACACACACAGACAGACAGACAGACAGACAGAGAGATAGAGACACTGACAGAGACACACTGGGGGGGGGTGGATCCCAGCACGCTGTTGGAGGGCTCCCAGAGCTGCAGTCGGTAAGTAGAAAATGTTTTATTGATTTTTAAAAAAATTATTTCTGATTAATTTTTTTTGATTGATTTATTGGTTGATTTATTGATGGTTTTATCATTGATTATTGATGATGGCTCTTTATTTGTAAAACTGAAGTGTTTAATGTTTGTAAACTTCCCTTTAAACACCCCCCGCCATTCCCTACGCCTGATTTGTAACCTACGCCTGATTTTCTAAAGTGTAGACAAGGTTTTTTCGAGCGTACAAAAATCTTCACTTATTCCATTCTAAGTTAGTTTGGAGTAAGTTTTCACTGCCGAAACGCCCCCTTTTGAAAAAAAAATTCTGTTCCAAAGTGAAACTGTTCTAACTGACTAGAACTGGAGCAAACTAAATGCCGAGAATTTGAATTTCTGAGATACTCCGTTCTACACCAGTTGCTCCAAAAAATCAGGAGCAACTGAGGCCGAAACTTGGGCCCTATGTGTGGTGGCCCAGCATCGACTCAGATTTGGAGTCATGTGTGCGCCAATGCAACACTTGCTCTCAACTGAGCAATGTACCCAGGGAGGCACCGCTAAGTTTGTGGTCATGGCCCTCCAAACCGTGGTCTAGGATCCACGTTGACTTCACTGGCCCGTTTCTAGGAAAAATGTTTTTGGTTGTTGTGGATGCTTATTCAAAATGGATTGAGTGTGTAATAATGTCTGTAAGCACGTCCACTGCCACCATCGAAAGCCTACGAGCCATGTTTGCCACGCACGGCCTGCCTGATGTCCTTGTCAGCGACAACGGGCCGTGCTTCACCCGCGCTGAATTCAAGGAATGCATGACCCACAATGGGATCAAGCATATCACATCTGCCCTGTTCAAGCCCGCATCCAACGGCCAGGCAGAATGGACAGTCCAAACCATCAAGCAAAGCTTGAAACGCGTGTCGGAAGGCTCCCTGCAGACCCGCCTATCCTGAGACCTGCTCAGCTACCGCAGCAGACCTCACGCGCTCACCCAGGTTCCCCCAGCCGAGCTGCTCATGAAAAGGGCGCTCAAAACAAGGCTCTCTCTCATCCACCCTGATCTCCATGATCACATCGAGGGCAGGCGGCATCAACAAAGCATGTACCATGATTGCGCAAATTTGTCACGCGATATTGAAGTCAATAACCCTGTATTTGTACTCAACTTTGGACATGGTCCCAAATGGCTTGCTGGCACTGTCATAGCCAAAGAAGGGAGTAGGGTGTTTCAGGTCAAACTCGCAAATGGACTAACTTGCAGAAAGCATTTGGATCAAACCAATCTGCGATTCACAAACAGCCACGAGCAACCTGAAGAGGACACCATCAACTTCGACCCTCCGACACACTCACAAGTGGCAACCGACATCACGGTTGACCACGAAGCTTGGTTGACCATCATCCTCAGCAGCCCAGCAAGGCCAGCTGAGCAGCAGCCCAGCGAAGAACCAACCAACTCACCTGCACTTGTACCGAGACGATCGACTTGGGAGCGAAAAGCCCCAGATCGTCTCACCCTGTAAATAAGTGTACTATTGACTGTGGGAGGGAGTGATGTCCTGTATGCAACCCTATGTAACCAGTATCCTACCGCCACCAGAGGGCGTATCTGTTGGAGTCCCAAGGGATTCCAGCATCCCTTGGGAGAACTGTATATAAGCAGGCCTCCCATGCTGTACCAACATTCTGGAGTTAGAATAAAGAGATTAAGGTCACACTTACTCATGTCTATAGTACTCAGTTACATTATTTTATTTGAGACATAACACCAGGGATCTGTGGAAATCATCCCATCAGTCAATGGGAGGAGGGGTCTGGAAGCAATCAGGGAGGTGGCGGTTGCAGAGGTGTTCGGGGATTGGGGTAGGTTCTACCACGATCGGGGAGAGGCCAAGGCTGGGAAGATCTATGGATTCCTTGCGGGGTCTGGGGGAGCTCTTCTTATCCACCTCCTGGCCCACAAGGAGTTCTATCAAGTAATTAAAAAAAACTTTCTGTGGCCATTTCTGGCCAGTTGGCACCTCCCGCTATGGCTCAGCTGCCGGGCTTCAGACAGTGCGGGACTCTCCCTGGCTTTTTGTCATGATCACATCACTTTTGGATTTAAAGTAGGACCAGGTGCCTTAGCCAATTTGAAAGTCAGTGAAGATGAAATGGTGTAGATGAAGTCAACTTGGCCTGATTTTAATCCCTCCCACGCACCATTCTCACTGGACGAGAGAGTTCACACACTCACTCCAGCACGGCATCCTGCACTTAACTTTGATGTCAGATTTTAAGATAAAATTAACGCACTTACTGCATCCATCAGCCCCTTCACCGTCGGAGACTTCAGCATCAAGGCATCAAACACTTCATCAGACTCTTTCCGTACATACAGCAGGACTAGAAATACAAACATTTCAATACTGAAAATACATTTATAAATTTGCCACAGTGTCACAGGGAAATATATCATCACAGAACTGCAGTAGAATTTTGATTTCATAATTATTTTGATTAATAGCAAAACTCATTTTATGAAATCATGTTCCCAGAGTGGAGCCTTGCCACCTCGAGCAGCTGTCAGCAACCAAAAATGCACTCCTCATCATTTTCTGCCGATTAAAACTAATGGCTGGAAAACCATGGAGTGTGGAAGCCCAAATTACCAATATATGCTTCTGGTGAGTGAGACTCTGCAACAATACTCAATTTTGTAAAATTAGCCTCATTATCTTTTAATCACAGTTTAATCTCCGGACTCAGTTGGTATCCTTCAGCCAGATTGGGACAATGCACTATTTTGTAATGCAAAATTAATTTAAATTTCATGCCTCTATCCCATTTTCCTTACATTCTTCAGTAGTAACAGCCCATAAATCAGATTTTAAAAGTAAAATGTTTAAATAAGTTAAACTAATCTCTTCCCATTCATAGGAAGAATCTTGAGAGTGCTGGAGTTTATCAGTGACCATCCAACGTTGTGCTTTTCATAACACTGAAGATCTGTGGGACCCTGGTCACAAGCAAGAGGCAGGCTACACACGGAAGAGTGGCCCCTTGGTGTCAGTCACATATGCAGTCTTCACCTCACCCATACTTTTGAATTTTGATCTTTAAGAACTTAAGAAATAGGAGCAGGAGTAAGCCATCTGCCCCTCGAGCCTGCTCTGCCATTCAAAAGAACATAAGAAATAGGAGCAGGAGTAGGCCATACGGCCCCTCGAGCCTGCTCCGCCATTTAATACGATCATGGCTGATCCAATCATGGACTCGGGTCCACTTCCCTGCCCGCTCCCCATAACAACTTATTCCCTTATCGGTTAAGAAACTGTCTATCTCTGTCTTAAATTTATTCAATGACCCAGCTTCCATAGCTCTTTGAGGCAGCGAATTCCAGATTCACAACCCTCAGAGAAGAAATTCCTCCTCATCTCAGTTTGAAATGGGTGGCCCCTTATTCTAAGATTATGCCTCCTAGTTCTAATCTCTCCCATCAGTGGAAACATGCTCTCTGCATCCACCTTGTCAAGCCCCCTCATAATCTTATACGTTTCGATAAGATCACCTCTCATTCTTCTGAATTCCAATGAGTAGAGGTCCAACCTACTCAACCTTTCCTCATAAGTCAATCCCCTCATCTCTGGCATCAATCTAGTGAACCTTCTTTGAACTGCCTCCAAAGCAAGTATATCCTTTCTTAAATATGGAAACCAAAACTGTATGCAGCATTCTAGGTGTGGCCTCACCAATACCCTGTATAACTGGAGCAAGACTTTCCTGCTTTTATACGCCATCCCCTTTGCAATAAAGGCCAAGATTCCATTGGCCTTCCTGATCAATTGCTGTACCTACATACTAACCTTTTGAATTTCATGCACCAGGACCCCAGGTCCCGCAGCACTTTACAATTTTTCTCCATTTAAATAATAACTTGTTCTTTGATTTTTTTCTGTCAAAGTGCATAACCTCACACTTCATCTACCAAATTTTTGCCCACTCACGTGGCCAGTGTGTGTCCTTTTGCAGGTTTTTTGTGTCCTCCTCACACATTGCTTTTCCTCCCATCTTTGTATCATCAGCAAACTTGGCTACGTTACACTCGGTCCCTTCATCCAAGTCGTTAATATTGATTGTAAATAGTTGGGGTCCCAACACTGATCCCTGTGGCACCCCACTAGTTACTGATTGCCAACCAGAGAATGAACCATTTATCCCGACTCTCTGTTTTCTGTTAGTTAGCCAATCCTCTATCTACGCTAATATATTAGCCCCAACACCGTGAACTTTTATCTTGTGCAGTAACCTTTTATGTGGCACCTTGTCAAATAAGATCATGGCTAATCGGATCTTGGCTTCAACTCCACTTCCATGCCATCTCTCCATAACCCTTGACTCCCTTATTGTTCAGAAATCTGTCTATCTCCACCTTAAATATATTCAATGACCCAGCATCCACAGCTGTGTGGGGTAGAGAATTCCAAAGATTCACGACCCTCAGAGAAGAAATTCTTCCTCATTTCCGTTTTAAATGGGCGACCCCTTATTCTGAAACTATGGCTCCTAGTTCTATATTCCCCCATGAGGGAAATATCCTCTCTGCATCTAACCTGTCAAGCCCCCTCAGAATCTTATACATTTCAATAAGATCACATCTCAGTCTTCTAAATTCCAATGTGTATGCGTCTGTGCACATTCAGAGGCTGAATTTCAGGACATAGTCAATGTATTCACTTTGGCATATGAAAGCATGGGCCTTACGCTTAATATCCGTAAGACAAAGATCCTTCACCAGCCCGTCATTGCCGCACAGCACTGCCCTCCAATCATCAAGATCCACGGTGCGGCCCTGGACAACGTGGACCATTTCCCATATCTTGGGAGCCTCTTATCAACAAAGGCAGACATTGATGCGGAGATTCAGCATCGCCTCCAGTGCGCCAGTGCAGCCTTTGGCCGCCTGCGGAAAAGAGTGTTTGAAGACCAGGCCCTCAAATCTACCACAAAACTCATGGTCTACAGGGCTGTAGTAATACCCACCCTCCTGTATGGGTCTGAGGTTTGGACGATGTACAGAAGAAACATCAAGTCGCTGGAGATATATCACCAACGATGTCTCCGCAAGATCCTGCAAATCTCCTGACAGGCGCACCAACATCAGTGTCCTCGACCATGCTAACATCCCCAGTATTGAAGCACTGACCACACTCGATCAGCTTCGCTGGGCAGGCCACATAGTACACATGCCAGATACAAGACTCCCTAAGCAAATGCTTTATGTGGAGCTCCTTCATGGTAAACGAGCCAAAGGAGGACAGCGGAAACGTTATAAGGACACCCTCAAAGCCTCCCTGGTAAAGTGCGACATCACCACTGACACCTGGGAGACCCTGGCCGCAGACCGCCCGAGGTGGAGAAAGTCCATCCGGGAGGGAGTTGAGCTCTTTGAGGCTCGACACAAGGAAGATGAAGAGGCCAGACGCAGGCAGCGGAAGGAGGGCACGGCAAACCAGCCGTACCGACCCCTTCCCCCGACAAATGTCTGTCCCACCTGTAACAGGGTCTGTGACTCCCGTATCGGACTGTTCAGCCATCAAAGAACTCACTTTGGGAGTGGAAGCAAGTCCTCCTCGATTCCGAGGGACTGCCTATGATGAATGTATATAGGCCCAACCTGCTTAATCTTTCTTCATATGACAACCCCTTCATCTCAGGAATCAACCTTATGAACCTTCTCCGAACTGCCTCCATTGCAAGTATACCCTCCTTAAATAAGGAGACCAAAACTGTACGCAGTACTCCAGGTGTAGTCTCACCAACACCCAGTACAGTTGGAGCAGGACTTCCCTGTCTTTATACTCCACCCCGCCCCCCCCTTGTAATAAAGGCCAACATTCCATTTGCCTTCCAAATTACTTGCTTTACCTGCATGCTAACTTTTTGTGTTTCATGTACAAGGACCCCCAGATCGCTCTGTACTGCAGCATTTTGTAATCTCTCCCCATTTAAATAATAATTTGCTTTTTTATTTTTCCTACCAAAGTGGATAACCTCACATTTTCCCACATTATTCTCCATCTGCAAAATTTTTGCCCACTCATTTAGCCTATCTATATCTCTTTGTAGATTCTTTGCGTCCTCTTCACAACTTGCTTTCCTACCCACCTTTGTATCATCAGCAAATTTGGCTACGTTACATTCGGTCCCTTCATCCAAGTCATTAATATAGATTGTAAACCGATCCCTGTGGCACCCCACTAGTTACAGTTTGAAAACCTGAAAATGACCCCTCTCTGTTTTCTGTTCGCCAATCCTCTATCCATGACAATCCTCGATCCATCTTTTGTGTTTGCAAGCAGATATAATCAAACTTCCAAATGACAGTATGATTTCTCAAATCAAAGTTTGGCCCAATATGATTTGTTCTAATGAGAAATGTATACTTTTATTTTGATGAGGTTACCTTGTTTTTACAATGCACTGGCGTGTTGGGACCCAATTTACATTGTCTGTTCGTGCTTAGGCACTTGATTTTTAGTTGTTTTCTGCTGAGTTTGGGTAACAACAATAACACAAGAAAAATCGAGTGAAATCAGCTCCAAGCAAATCTGAGCTTTATCAAATCCAAAATAAAACCGACTATTTGGAATGGGCAAAATTTCAGGCTTAATCAGTCACAGTTTGAGAGGAATGAATTAAATAAACTTTTACGATGGTCTTCACAAAGTAATATGCTAAAAGGAGCTGTAATCCGCCATTAGTTGCTGCCTCCCCTTTGGGACATTGTTGAGCATCTGTATGCGCAGCAGGCTGGTGAAGGTGTGCTGTACAATACTATCAATCAGTACTGAGGGAGGATGAAGTGCTCCTTTGCACTGAACTGGCAAAGGACTGCATATATCACACCAGAACTGCAGTGTGCTGGTGCTAATGTTACATCTTTATCAGCTTTAACCTTCATTTTGCTATTCATCTTTCAGGTGATAACTATTGAGCTTACTCCCAAAATCAGAAGACTTATTCATGCTGATAGCAGACCAAAAGAAGATCTGCTAAACACCTATTCATGAAGGTGCTGTCCTTTTAATTGCACTGAAATTGAAAATCTCCAAATCATTTTCTAATCACACTGGTTACATTCACGCCTGGCTATGGAACCATGTTAACAATAAATTCCTGTGAACAGTTTTAAACCCAGTTCATTCAGGTTTACTCTCTGGATAGAGTCTCGCACTTCACCTTTTTAACAAAACCCAATAACAAAATCATACACAAAAGCAAAATACTGCGATGCTGGAATCTGGAATAAAAACAGAAAATGCTGGAAATCTCAGCAGGTCAGGCTGCAGCTATGGAGAGAAAGCAGAGTTAACGTTTCGGGTCGATGACTCTTCGTCAAAACTGGAGAGTGTTTGAAAAGAACAAGATCATAAAACTAATTCTAGATTATGTGCTCAAGCTTTCCCGTCCCAGAGACTTGAGCACATAATCTAGGCTGAGGGAGCGCTGTGCTGTCGGAGGTGCCGTTTTTCGGAGATTGTATCTGCTCTCTCAGGAGAACGTAAAAGGTCCCATGCCACTATTTGAAGAGCAGAGGCGGTCTCCCAGAGGTGATCTCACTGAAACATACAAAGTTCTTACAGGGCTTAATGGGTAGATACAATGAGGATGTTTCCTCTGGCTGGGGAGTCTAGAACCAGGAGTCACAGTCTTAGAATAAGGGGTCGGTCTGAGATCAGGAGCAATTTCTTCACTCAGAGGGTGGTGAATCTTTGGAATTCTCTACTCCAGAGGGCTGTGGAAGCTCAGTCATTGAGTATATTCAAGACAGAGATCGATCGATTTTTGAGCACTAAGGGAACCAAGGGATATGGGGATAGTGCAGGAAGGTGCAGTTACGTTAGAAGTTCAGCCATGATCTCATTGAATGGCAGAGCAGGCTCGGGGGGCCGAATGGCCTACTCCTGCTCCTCTTTCATACGTTCTTGTGTATCCTGACAAACATTTATCCCTCCCAACCAGTCTCACTAAAACAAACTGATCATCAATCCCACTGCTGTTTGTCAGACCTCGCTGTGCACAAATTGGTGATCACATTTCCCTACATTACAACTGTGACTACAATTCAAAATACTCCATTGGCTGGAAAGTGTGTTGGGACAGCCTAAGGTTGTGAAAGGCGCTATGTCACTGTAAATTGTTATTTCTATTTTGGAAAATGCTCCACCACTTTTAAAAGTGAGTAGTTTTGATGTTCACTAATGGCCTGGTGTGGTACTGAACCACCACATCTCAACCACAGTGACAGTGGGAGTGGTACTCTCTACCTCAGCACCTTTGGCTGAGGTAAGAGGGTGGGCCGGTGGCACGGGGTGGGGTGGAGAAACACGGACAGACTTGCACCCTCCTGATATCCAGTTATCTTTGCTGTAAAGTTCTTATGGGCAGGATGGGCTTGGCTGTAACAGTCATATAAGAACATAAGAAATAGGAACAGGAGTAGGCAACCTGGCCCCTCGAGCCTGCTCCGCCATTTAATAAGATCATGGCTGATCTGATCATGGGCTCAGCTCCACTTCTCTGCCCGCTCCCCATAACCCTTTATTCCCTTTTCGCTCAAACATTTGTCTATCTCTACCTTAAATATATTCAATGACCCAGCCTCCACAGCTCTTTGGGGCAAAGAATTCCATGGATGTACAACCCTCAGAGAAGAAATTTCGCCTCATCTCAGTTTTAAATGGGCAGCCACTTATTCTGAGACTACGCCCCCTAGTTTTAGTTTCCCCTATGAGTGGAAATATCCTCTCTGCGTCACCTTGTCGAGCCCCCTCATTATCTTATATGTTTCAATAAGATCACCTCTCATTCTTCTGAACTGCAATGTGTATAGGCCCAACCTACTCAACCTATCCTCATAAGTCAACCCCCTCATTTCCGGAATCAACCGAGTGAACCTTCTCTGAACTGCCTCCAATGCAAGTATATCCTTCCTTAAATACGGAGACCAAAACTGTCTAGGTGTGGCCTCACCAATACCCTGTACAGTTGTAGCAGGACTTCTCTGCTTTTATACTCCATCCCCCTTGCAATAAAGGCCAACATTCCATTTGCCTTCCTGATTACTTGCTGTTCCTGCATACTAACTTTTTGTGTTTCATGCACAAGGACCCCCCAGGTCTCTTTGTACTGCAGCACTTTGCAATTTTTCTCCACTTAAATTATTTGCTTTTCTATTATTTCTGTCACATTTTCCCACATTATACTCCATCTGCCAAATTTTTGCCCACTCACTTAGCCTGTCTATATCCCTTTGCAGATTTTTTGTGTCCTCCTCACAATTTGCTTTCCCACCCATCTTTGTATCATCAGCAGACTTGGCTACATTACACTCGGTCCCTTCATCCAAGTCATTAATATAGATTATAAATAGTTGAGGACCCAGCACCGATCCCTGCGGCACCCCACTAGTTACTGATTGCCAACTGGAAAATGACCCATTTATCCCAACTCTCTGTTTTCTGTTAGTTAACCAATTCTCTATCGATGCCTGTCATCATATAATCACATGTGAAGAATTACCACTTGTGTGAGCTACTGGAGTGCAGCTGGCAACCATGGTACTCAGTCTCAGCCCCTCAGGGCAATGGACAACAAAATGTGCATATTCTTATAAATGTAATCAAACCAACTGTTCGCCTTCTGAAAATGACAGACCGGCTGTGGAGGAAATGGAAAATAACGATAAAAAAAAGACTTTCATTTATATAGCGCTTTTCACATCCACCGGACGTCTCAAAGTGCTTTACATCCAATGAACTACTTTTGGAGTGTAGTCACTGTTGTAATGTAAGAAACATGGCAGCCAACTTGCGCACAAGCAAGCTCCTACAAAAAGCAATGTGCTAATCACCAGATAATCTGTTTTATGTTATGTTGATTGAGGGATAAATATTGGTCAGGACACCGGGGATAACTCCCCTGCTCTTCTTCGAAATAGTGCCATGGGATCTTTTATGTTTACCTGTGAGAGCAGACGGGGCTTCGGTTTAACGTCTCATCCGAAAGGCGGCACCTCTGGCTGTGCAGCACTCCCTCAGCACTGCACTGAAGTCAGCCTAGATTTTTTTTTATGTGCTCAAGTTTCTTCAGTAGTACTTGAATCCACAACTTTCTGACTGAGTGGCGAGGGTGCTACCCACTGAGCCACAGCTGACATAGCTGAGATATTTCACAAGAACTTCCCTCAGCCAGTGCGACAATAGTGATACTACAGTTGGCCGAGAGCAAAGAAGGTAAAAAGGAAATCTTTTAGAGGCATTCAAAATGATACGGTCAATTGGGAAAGAAACTATTTCAACTGGTAAGTAACTATCAAGATAGAAATTCAAAATCGTCACAAAAAAATAAGGGGAGAGATTAGGAGAATTTTTTTTATACAGAGGACACGGAATGCACGGTTATAGTTATGGTGCACAGTTAGTTCTAGTTACGGTGCACGGTTATAGTTACGGTTACATGGTTATAGTTACGATGCACGGTTACAGTTACACGGTTATAGTTATGATGTACGGTTATAGTTACGGTTACATGGTTCTAATTATGGTGCACGGTTATAGTTATCGTGCAGGGTTATAGTTACAATGTACGGTTATAGTTACTAGTTTTCTGCGGATCTTCACCAAAGGTTGCGGTCGATGACCGGGAAAACGCCACGAAAAGTTTAAAAATTAAGTTTAAATTTCTCAAGTGGCCATTGTGTAAGTTCACTACACACTGGTATGCAGTTCCAATGTACATTAGCCCTTAGGAAAATCCAATGCAGTTCGGCAACTTAATTTCCCAATTCAGTACAGTTTAATGGGGCACAAGGTTGCTTTTGTCCTTGAGTGACAGTTCTGCCAATGTTAGTAGAAAACTCAAGGCACAAGATCTGTAAAGCACCATTTTAATCTCTAACGAAGGAGGTCAGGAAGGTACCTTTTTTATGCACTTCCTCTCTTAACTGTTTGGTAGCTGTTGGGGTATACTCATCTTCTAGCGATCGGAACATCCTTTTCACAAGGACACTGAAAAAAAAACTCACTTGTTAGAACTTCAAGCCCACTCTGGAACACTTTTCAGTTAGACTCAATTAAAGATTAAATTTTTCTTGCACAGAACACTTTTCCTTTTCACAAGATAATTATGGATAAGGAAGGCCATTTGGCTCATCTTACTTCATCCATCCAGAACAGCCCTGAACCCCCCGCCCCCCCCGCCCCCAGCATAACAGTAGCCAATTGGTTTCTTAAATGATTCCAGTAATTTTGCCTCCACTACTCTATTTGGGTATCCATTTCATGTGTTCATCACTCAGTGAAGATAAACTTTTTCCATTGTTTTCAATACAAATTGAATGGCTGCTTTGATTTCTTTCTTTGCTATTGAAGCTTACGATATATTTAATCAGCAAGTTTCTGAACACGCCTTATGGTTACGGTGAGAAGCCATTAGTAAATCAATTGGTAAGATCTGAAGTAACTCCTCATAAAACCCTTGTGCATGGAACGGCTGCAGGTCTAGGCCAATTTGAAGCACTTCTTCTGTTTTTAAACCATTCTTCCGTCGTATTGATGAACTAATTACGCATTTAAAATAAAAATGTAGCCATGATGGCAGTTCAGAGAAGGTTCATGAGGTTGGTTCCTGAGATGAAGGGGGTTGTCTTATGAAGAAAGGTTGAGCAGGTTGTGGCCTGTACTTATTGGAGTTTAGAAGAATGAGAGGTGATCTTATTGAAATGTATAAGATTATGAGGGGGCTCGACAGGGTAGATGCAGAGAGGATGTTTCTCCTTGTGGGGGAATCTAGAACTAGGGGGCATGGTTTCAGAATAAGGGGTCGCCCATTTAAAACGGAGATGAGGAGGAATTTCTTCTCTCCGAGAGTCGTGATTCTTTGGAATTTTCTACCCTAGAGAGCTGTGGAGGCTGGGTCATTGGATATATTTAAGGTGGAGATAGACAGATGTTTGAACGATAAAGGAGTCAAGGGTTATGGGGAGTGGGCGGGAAGTGAAGTTGAGGCCAAGATCAGATCAACCATGATCTTATTGAATGGCGGAACAGGCTCGAAGGGCCAAATGGCCTACTCCTGCTCCTATTTCTTATGTTCTAATGTTCTTATATTCTCAGTGGGCAGTATGATGCAGTGCAATATTGAGCCTCACAGACCAGAGAAGGCCTAGGGCTGGGCTGAGTTGTAAAGCATCATGCAGGACTAGCTTGGTCTGTATCCCACAACCATTGTGCACTGTCTCACTTCCTTTTTTTTGGAAGATGAACTTTTATGAACATCAGGTGGGGAGAGGATTGAGCTCAGTGGTGATGTTGCCCCTCGTTAAAAATCTACTGACACGCACTGTCTAGACTCACACATGAAGAACGTTCAGCTCTGTTGAGGAGCTGGAAGTGTGCTGGCACTCAGGGAACCCTACCACTACAAGAGTCAGTGCCTTCAGGGAGGGAAGAGTACAGAGGCAATTCTGTAGTTAGTCTCCTAAATTAAAATAAGATATATGGCGTGCTGTCTCACTGGCTTATAAGAACATAACATAAGAATTAGGAATAGGCCATTCAGCCCCTCGAGCCTGCTCTGCCATTCAATCAGATCATGACTGTTCTTCTACCTCAACGCCACTTTCCTGCACTGTTCCCATATCTCGATTCCCTTAATATCGAAAACTCTATCGATCTCTGTCTTGAATATACTCAACGACTGAGCCTCCACAGCCCTCTGGGGTAGAGAATTCCAAAGATTCACCACCCTCTGAGTGAAGAAGTTTCTCCTCATCTCAGTCCTAATTCTGAGACTGTGACCCCTGGTTCTAGACTCCCCGTCCAGAAGAAACATCCTCCCTGCATCCACCCTGTCAAGCCCTGTAAGAATTTTGTATGTTTCAATGAGATCACCTCTCATTCTTCTAAACTCTAGAGAATATAAGCCTAGTCTACTCAATCTTTCCTCATAGGACAATACCCCCCCACCATCCTAGGAATCAGTCTGCCTTAGTCTATTAATGCTTGGCTCCTGACAGTTAGTTAGGCCCACAGTAGCTGAAACAGCTTTGAAGTGTCCTGCTGCCACTCTCTAGTACTGTTCATAGGATAGACCAAATCAATCCACGTGTTTGGAACTGAACTTGAAACGGGGGTGGAGAGGTGGGAGTAAAAATTAACGTGTGTTAAAAATATATACTTTCTTCATTAATTCAGAATTCCTGTGTCTTCTGTTTTAATGCAGTTGTGAAGTTCAGAATATTGATGGTTCTGGTGATTGTATGTCAAATCACTAAATTGCCTGTATGCACAATCATTCCAATAGGCCATAAGCAAGGCCACTGATGGTACAAAACTGTGAATGTCATTTCCAAAGATACTGGTTAGGTCCTGGAATTGCATGTAATAAAAGTATAATTTTTAGTCGCCGTAATGGCCCTGGCCATAAGGAAACATATCTTTTTTTTTAAAAGAAACAAAATGCATTCTCCTCTTGTTGAAATTCAGCCAATGTTGCAATTGTCTGGCCCAGACTGCTGAAATATTCTACTCCTCAGCATCATGACCTTTGACCCAGACAAATACACACAAAGACAAAGGGAACGCTTACCCTTCCCTCTCCATGTCGTCCGTGCTGACGCTGTACATCTGTAAAACGGAAGTTCACTTCGTCAGAAACTAGATAAAAGGAAAATCTGTAGATTGTGCTCATGTTAAACAGGAAGCCCCCAAATTATGCAAATCAGTTTGAAACCTCCTCAACATTGAGAATTTCCAGTTCTGCCTTTTCCTGCAAACGTGACAAATCTGAGAGGACCGGCTTTGCAGTTCATCCCTTTGCCAGCAGCATTTAATTCACAACTTTTGAGTCTACGAATTACCAGTTGCATTTACCTTAAATGGGTTAATACCTCCATTAAATTGTTGACAGGAGAATGTCATACAATCATGTTTGAATTCTTATGCATCTATCACAAACACTAATTTCTAGGCTATGGACAATTTTTTAAAACCCTTAAAACTATCAAATTGGCATTAAAAACATTTTCAGTGTATTATTTACTTCCATTGCCAATGGAATGTGTCTTTGGAATCATAGAATGGTTACGGCACAGAAAGAGGTCATTCGGCCTGTTGAGCTCACGCCGGCTCTCTGCAAGAGCACTTCAGCTAGTCCCACTCCCCCGCCCCTTCCCAGTAGCCCTGCAACTTTTTTTTTCCCTTCGGGTACTTATCCAATTCCCTTTTGAAAGCCACAATTGAGTCTGCATCCACCACCCTCAGGCAGTGCATTCCAGATCCTCACCACTCGCTGCGTAAAATGGTTTTTCCTCATGTGGACTTTGGTTCTTCTGCCAATCACTTTAAATCTGTGTCCTCTGGTTCTCGACCTCTCTGCCAATGGGAACAGTTTCCCTTTATCTACTCCGTCTAGACCACTCATGATTTTGAACATCTCTATCAAATCTCCTCTCAACCTTCTCTGCTCTAAGGAGAACAACCCAAGTGTCTCCAGTCTATCCATGCAACTGAAGTCCCTCATCCCTGGAACCATTCTTGTAAATCTTTTCTGCACCCTCTCTAATACCTTCACATCCTTCCTAAAGTGCGGTGTCCAGATTTGGACACAATACTCCAGTTGAGTCCAAACCAGTGTTTTATACACGTTCATCATAACCTCCTTGCTTTTGTACTCTATGCCTCTATTTATGAAGCTCAGGATCCTGTATGCTTTTTTAACCGCTTTCTCAACCTGCCCTGCCACCTTCAACAATTTGAACACATACATCCCCAGGTCTCTCTGTTCATGCACCCTTTAGAATTGTACCCTTTAGTTTATATTGCCTCTCCTTGTTCTTCCTACCAAAATGTATCACTTCGCACTTTTATGCGTTAAATTTCATCTGCCACATTCCACCAGCCTGTCTATGTCATCTTGAAGTCCACCACTATTCTCCTCACTGTTCACGATACTTCCAAGTTTTGTGTCATCTGCAAATTTTGAAATTGTGACCTGTATACCCAAGTCTAAGCCATTAATATATATATAAGCAGCAGTCCTAGTACCAAGCCCAGGGGAACACCACTGTATACTTTCCTCCAGTCCAAAAAACAACCGTTCAACACTACTCTCTCTTTTCTGTCACTTGGCCAATTTTGTATCCATACTACCACTGTCCCTTTTATTCCATGGGCTTCAACTTTGCTGGCAAGCCTATTATGTGGCACTTTATCGAACACCTTTTGGAAGTATAATGAGGTAAATCACATCAAAATATGATGTCAGAGTGAGAATAGACATTGGATCTTCTCCCGTCAGAAATAAATGTTTCCAAAGACTTATACATGAGTACAGTAGCCTCTTTTTTTGAAAAAAATGGGCCAGAAATTTAGGCGTGCACATTTGGGCTGCAGGGTATATTCCCCATAATGGTGTGGCCCGAAGCTGCCCAGATATTGAGCCTCAATATACTGGAGCCTACTGATGAAGAGTTGTGCAATATCGGGCCACTGCTCCCGCTACACCGGTCCTTGGGTAAGTGGGTCTAAGAATCATACCTGGGTTCGGGTAGGAGCAGCACAAGGGTGGATGCTGATTGGCAGAGACAGCCCTGGGGGGGGGGTGAGCGAAAGAGACCAGGGCTAATTGGTTCCTCTAATGTCCTGGCCAATACTTACCCCTCGATCAACACAACAAAAAAACAAATTATCTAGTCATTAGCACATTGCTGTTTGTGGGAGCTTACTGTGCGCAGTTTGCTGCCGCGTTTCCCACATTACAACAATGACTACACTCCAAAAGTACTTCATTGGCAGTAAAGCACTTTGAGATGTCCGGTGGTTGTGAGAGGCGCTATATAAATGCAAGTCTTTCTTTAATGTGGGGTCTGAAGGAGCATCCTGTCCCTTCCGGCTCCATATTCAGATAAGTTACTTCCCTTCTTGGTTGGCAAGTGATCCCATGGCATGGCTGCCTCAGGGGAAACCAACCTTGGGAAGAAAGCCTCTATCGGGTGTTAGGCCCCTTATTTACATATACAAAGGGCCCTACACCTGCTTCAGGCATGGGTAAAGGACACCTATTTTTTTCCCTTCCCTATATGACAGAGGGTGCACTTCTAGCTAGAAATGTGCATGCTTCCTGCCTGCTATACTGGGGGGTTGGCAGGCCAGTTAGCTCACGGATTATAGATCAATATCTTTCCACCACCATCCACTGCAAGATTCAAGTTTTTGAAATTAAAGGTAAACTTTCAAAAACAAAAATGCTGTTTGGAAATTCACATCCTTCACTCTGTTCCCTGGGCTTCTGTCAGTCACAGAATCCAGGGCAGACAGTGGGACTGAACACTACCCAATAGACAAGACAGCAAGTGAATAATGATAAAAGGTAAAGGACCATAACAAACAAGCTGGTTCTTCCTTTTACTTTCCACTTTCTTAGTGGGAAAATGCATCATACGGTGTGGTACTGAGACATACAGATCAGAACAGTTCCAGGTTCAATCCCTGGTCTGTTTCAAATTAACTCATCTCAGCAGAAGCTACAGCTGACATTGACACCCTTGGGTTAAGGGCAGGGAAAGATCAAGGGAAAAGTCATCCATCCTTTTGGCTCCTGATCATTATCTAGTGATTCCTGCGGAAAAGTACCCCGTATATTAGGATGTCAATTATGGGCAGAATGAGGCTTGGCTTTGATAACCCCCATCATCAGTCTGCCAACTATTCCGCAAGGGGGAAGGAAAAGACAATTGGAGATAAAAACACACAGAAACTAAATGTAAATATTACTGCTACACCCCAAGACCCTGGAGAGGTATACAACTGGCTGTGTGTACCAGGTGATGGAAGGGGGATTGTGCTTACCTGCCCACTCCTCTGGAGGTTCCCAAAGTGAATGTCTGGTATGAAGAGGACTGGCTGAGAATCCAGGTCAGTCATGGTTTTGAAGAAGGTAGCATCGCTTCTCTTCTGCAAGGCTGCAGTGCTCAATTTGCCTTCTGACGCTGAATGCCAGGGAGGAAACACATTTTTATCCCAAAGGTACTGCACTGCTGAGGTAATATTGCCTTTTCAAATCAGAACTTTAAAAGAAAAATCATTGTGTTACTGAAATCTGCTTACAAGAGTTCGCTGTTCCCGGAGCTTTTCCTTTCTTCCGGTTCTGTTTCCGTTCTTCATCTCGAATTTTCCTCTCAGCGCCCTGATGATAGGAACAGGGATTTAACAGAAATAAAGCATTCGGGGTTACAACAGTTAGACTGTCAGCATTAGGAAGCAGGTCCTGTTTTATATGAAGTACAGAGATTTAAAAAAAAATTAAATTCTTTAATATTCCTCTTTTGAAAACTTCTTCAGCCATGTGACTGCAGGGAAAGTTAAGAGTGGAGAGGGTACATGTAAAGGAATACATGTACATGTGTACAGTAGTGTAATGGTTATCATCATCATAGGCAGTCCCTTGGAATCGAGGAAGACTTGCCTCCACTCTTAGCATGAGTTCTTAGGTGGCTGTACAGTCCATATGAGAACCACAGTCTCTGTCACAGGTGGGACAGACAGTGGTTGCAGGGAAGGGTGGGCAGGGAGCCTGGTTTGCCATATGCTCCTTCCGCTGTCTGTGCTTGATTTCTGCATGCTCTCGGCGACGATTCTCGAGGAGCTCAGCGCCCTCCCAGATGCACTTCCTCCACTTAGGGCGGTCTATGGCCAGGGACTCCCAGGTATCAGTGGGGATGTCGCACTTTATTAGGGAGGGTGTCCTTGTAACATTTCCCTTATCTTGGGAGCCTCCTATCAACAAGAGCAGGCATTGACGACGAGATCCAACACTGTCTCCAGTGCGCCAGTGCAGCCTTCGGCCACCTGAGGAAAAGAGTGAAGGCCAGGCCCTCAAAACGGTCACCAAGCTCATGGTCTACAGGGCCGTAGTAATACCCGCCCTCCTGTATGGCTCAGAGACGTGGACCATGTACAGTAGACACCTCAAGTCGCTGGAGAAATACCACCAGCGATGTCTCCGCAAGATCCTGCAAATCCCCTGAGAGGACAGACGCACCAACATTAGCGTCCTCGTCCAGGCCAACATCTCCAGCATTGAAGCACTGACCACACTTGATCAGCCCCGCTGGGCAGGCCACATAGTTCACAAGCCGGACACAAGACTCCCAAAGCAAGCACTCTACTCGGAACTAGTCCACGGCAAACGAGCCAAAGGTAATGGTTATGCCACTGCACTAGCAACCCAAAGAGCATAATTTCAGATCCCACAGTGTCAGGTTGTTAAATATCAGGTCATTTGTGAGCTAATAGCAGGAAAAATGTCCATGATAGCTGCTACACTATCATAAAAACCCAACTGGCTCAATAATTTCCAACAGGGAACGAATCTGCCATGCAACTCAAATCCCACAATACGTGGTTGACTCTTAAGACCCTCCAAAATGACCTAAAAACAGTATCACCATGAAACTGAATAATAAGAGAAATATTTGATGGACTGATCAGCAGCAACCTAGGCTTTAGATCAGACAATTGACACTGAAAAATCCTCCTCTCCAACATCTGGGGATCGGTCAGTGCCCAAGTTCAAAGATCTGTCCAACAAGATCCAATCAGAGTTGTACTCTCAGAATCATATCTATCAGCCAACCTTACAGATTTCTCCGGTATATCCGGTCCCACTGGCAAGATGGACCCACCAGAGGTGGGGGGCACAGTGGGATACAGTCGGGTGGGAGTGGCCCTGGGAGCTCAACATTGACTCTGGACTACCAGGAATTTTCACGGCTACAGATCAAACTAGACGAAGGCAACCCCTGCTCATTACCACCTACTTCTTTCCCCTGAACACCACTTGAAGGAAGGGCACTGATGAGGATGAGGGACTTCAATTATGCATCATCATTGACTGAGCTGATCAAATTCTGAAGGGCAAAGCTGTCAGACTGGGAATCAACAGGACGAGGTAGTCAACTTGACCACATCCTCAGCAACCTACTTGTCTAAGGGCCCTGACAACATGCCACCTGTAGTACTGAAGACTTGTGCACTAGGTCTAGCTGTTCCTATACCCAAGCTATTCCAATGCAGCTATGACACCGGCATCTGCCTGATAATGTGCAAGATTGCCCAGATATGTCCTATCCACAGGAAAAATCTAACCCGGTTGATTACTGCCCTGTACTGCTGCTTCCCAATTAGCAAAACAAATGGAACGAGTTATCAATAGTGGCACCACCTCACCAATAACCTGGTTGGTTATTGTTTAATCTGATAATCATTTTAAGTTCCGCCTGAACCATTGGGCTCCAGACTTCATCATAGGCTTGATCTAGACATGAACGCAAGAGTTAAGTGCCAGAGGAGAGATGAAAATAACTGCCTTTGACCTCAAATCCGCAATCGACTGATTATAGCTCTAGCAAAACGGAGGCCAATGGGAAGACCCTCCAGTGTTTGGAGTCACACCTCATGCATATGGAAGATAGTCGTAATTGTCAAAGGCCAATCAGTGCAGCCCCAGGACTGTCAGCAGTTCCTTAGGGAAACGGCCTTGGCTGCTTCAATAACGATTTTTTCAATGATAATCAGGAGTGTCGCTGTCCATTGACGATTCCATGACTCCTCCTATAATGAAGCAGCCCGCGTCAGCCTACGGCAAGAGCTGGACAATATTCAGGCTCCGGCCAACAAATTGTAGACAATATTCCCGCCACATAAGTACTGGGCAATAACTCATCCTTATTCCGTTGAGCCCAGCTGTTAAGTATATTTTCAATTTAAAGCAGCGCTCTCTCCTGTAGTTGAGCCTTTTTGCAGTTGATTGCAAACTTACACTTTAATGCCAAAAATTGCACCAAAATACATCATTGTGACATCTTAGAATATGTGACAAAATGAGAAGACACTTCTGCCTTTTCTCCTTTACTCCTCCAAACCTTGTACAATATGACACGCACCATTTAAAGAAAACAGTGCCTATTTAGCATTAGAAGGAATATTTTCAAACAAGTGATCAGCAAAACTGACTTGTTAATTGATGTTACCCAGCCCAGAAATAGTGGCCACTAACCATTCAAGGATCTTTGTGAGAGCTTCATTAATGAATGATAACTAACAAGAAATTATAAAGAGGAACAACCTCATTACATTCTAAAGAAGAGATCTTAGAATCTCACCACTGGACTTTCTCTGTGTAATTCTGAAAAATTGACACTAGATGGTGCTGCCACATTGTTTTAGTATCCACAAACAGTTCATCTAAAAGCTTTAGCTGACTGTTCTATGCGGTTCATTGTGAAAACTTAATTGTATGTGGTGCAATACTGTTCTAACAATAATGTAGTAACTGAAGGAGATCTTGGTTTGAGAAAGGAAATTTAAAAAAAACACATGTTTAAGAAATTTTGATGGTTCCCCAGCCTGTAGGGTGGGAGGGTGCAGATGCACCATGCCCAGACATTTTATTTTATTATTTCTCTTTGAGAAGGGAACTCCTGACATGGATTTGTGATTGCACAAGAACCCTCTAAAGATAATAAACCTGTTGTTCCCAAACAATGTTGCGGGAACTTGAGCAGTCTCAAAAAAAAACACATAGAAATAATCCCTGCTCCTCCCAGCTTGCTTTGTACACCACACCTTGTCACAGAACACTTTGATCTGGCAGTAGGCCCGGTGGATGGGCTTGTTGCTGCGATTGTTGTAGCTGTAGGTGTCAATCTGTATCATGAGGGGAAGGCCTTTCACCCCCTTTTGTGAAGAGAAATCTGTGCTGAGGCAGTTCACAGTGATGAATATCTGGAGGGGAAAAATAAAATTCAGGAACACAAATGTGAATATTGACAAAACAGTGACGTCAACATATTCAACGGCTTCCTAGGCAACCAACGCCACCCATTAACAGATTATGAAATCAAAAGAGCAAGATGGGCCCTGCTTGTTTAGTAAACACAATGGGGTTTCATGTTGCATGGTGCAGGTGCAACCCAGCTGTGAACTAGAGGTCACCATGCAGTAATCTCACCTTACAAGGCAAGGCATTTCTCGCTACCACCGCCCCTCATCCCCCTTTGGGGCCCTCGCTTTCTTCTTTTGCTAAACCGATGGGAGCAGACTTAAGCCACCAAAGCAAAACTCCATGACCAGCTGACAGGATTGACAGTCAAGCAGGCTTTTCCTCTCCCCGAGATGAAGGGCTGCATTTTCCATTGGCGCCTGAATGTCGCTTATGGATGGAATTGAAATTTGAGACTTCAGTTGAGAATTTACCCAGGTGTCTGTCCAACCACATACTGCAGTGGGGTTGGGTGGATCCTTGTGATGTAACTAAGGAGTAGCCCATCTTAACGAAGGGTGCAATTTTACTAGAACTTTACAGCGGGTGCACAAGTGGTATTGTAAACGTACCATCGATTCCTCTCCCCACCTTCGCTTTAGGAACATAGGAACAGGATTGAAACATAAAAGCATAGAAATTAGGTGCAGGAGCAGGCCATTAGGCCCTTCAAGCCTGCACCGCCATTCAATAAGATCATGGCTGATCATTCAAACTCAGTACCCCTTTCCTGCTTTCTCTCCATATCCCTTGATCCTTTTGGCCGTAAGGGCCATATCAAACTCCCTTTTGAATATATCTAACGAACTGGCCTCAACAACTTTCTGCGGTAGAGAATTCCACAGTTTAACCACTCTCTGAGTGAAGAAGTTTCTCCTCATCTCAGTCCTAAATGGCTTACCCCTTATTCTTAGACTATGACCCCTGGTTCTGGAACTCCCCAGCAACGGGAACATTCTTCCTGCATCTAACCTGTCCAATCCCGTCAGAATTTTATATGTTTCTGTGAGATCCCCTCTCATTCTTCCAGTGGATACAAGCCCAGTTGATACAGTCTCTCCTCCTATGTCAGTCCTGCCATCCCGGTAATCAATCTGGTGAACCTTCGCTGTACTCCCTCAATAGCAAGAACGTCCTTCCTCAGATTAGGGAACCAAAACTGAACACAATATTCCAGGTGAGGCCTCACCAAGGCTCTGTACAATTGCAGTAAGACCTCCCTGCTCCTATACTCAAATCCTCTAGTTATGAAGGTCAACATGCCATTTGCCTTCTTCACCGCCTGCTGTACCTGCATGCCAAACTTCAATGACTGATGTACCATGACACCCAGGTCTCATTGCACCTCCCCTTTTCCTCATCTGTCACCATTCAGGTAATATTCTATCTTCCTGTTGTTGCCACCAAAGTGGATAACCTCACATTTATCCACATTAGGCCATTCAGACATTCGAGCCAGACCAGCCATTGAAGGAGATCAAGGCTGATCTGTATCTTAACTCCATTCACCTGCCTTGGTTCCATAATCCTCAATACCCTTATCTAACAAAAATCTATCAATCTCAGTTTTGACATTTTCAATTGACCTAACCTCAACAGCTTAGAACATAAGAAATAGGAGCAGGAGTAGGAGTAGGCCATAAGCCCCCTCGAGCCTGCTCCGCCATTTAATATGACCATGGCTGATCCGATCATGGACTCAGCTCCACTTCCCTGCCCGCTCCTCATAATCCCTTATTCCCTTATCGGTTAAGAAACTGTCTATCTCTGTCTTAAATTTATTCAATGACCCAGCTTCCACAGCTCTCTGAGGCAGGGAATTCCACAGATTTACAACCCTCAGAGAAGAAATTCCTCATTTCAGTTTTAAATGGGTGGCCCCTTATTCTAAGATTATGCCCCCTGGTTCTAGTCTCCCCCATTAGTAGAAACATCCTCTCTGCATCCACCTTGTTAAGCCCCCTCATAATCTTATACGTTTCGATAAGATCACCTCTCATTCTTCTGAATTCCAGTGAGTAGAGGCCCAACCTACTCAACCTTTCCTCATAAGTCAATCTTGGGGGAGAGTTCCAGATTTTTTATTTATTCATTTTACAGGATTATGGGCATCAGTGGCAAGGCCAGCATTTATTGCCCATCCCTAATTGCCCTTGAGAAGGTGGTGGTGAGCCGCCTTCTTGATCCGCTGTGGTCCGTGTGGTGAAGGTTCTCTCACAGTGCTGTTAGGGAGTTGCAGGATTTTGAGCCAGCGATGATGAAGGAACGGTGATATACTTCCAAGTCAGGATGGTGTGTGACTTGGAGGGGAATGTGTAGGGGGTGGTGTTCCCATGTGCCTGCTGCCCTTGTCCTTCTAGGTGGTAGAGGTCGCGGGTTTGGGAGGTACTGCCGAAGAAGTCTTGGCGAGTTGCTGCAGTGCATCTTGTAGATGGTACACACTGCAGCCACGGTGCGCCGGTGGTGGAGTGAGTGAATGTTTAAGGTGGTGGATGGGATGCCAATTAAGTGGGCTGCTTTGTCCTGGATGGTGTTGAGCTTCTTGAGTGTTGTTGGAGCTGCACTCATCCAGGCAAGTGGAGAGTATTCCATTACACTCCTGACTTGTGCCTAGTAGATAGTGGAAAAGCTTTTGGGAGTCAGGAGGTAAGACACTCGCTGCAGAATAACCAACCTCTGTCTGACCTGCTCTTGCTGCCTTAGGATTTATGTGGTTGGTCCAGTTATCTTTCTGGTCAATGGTGACCGAGTGATGTTGATGATGGGGGATTCGGCGATGGTAATGCCGTTGAATGTTAAGGGGTGGTAATTAGACTCTTGCTTTTTGGAGATTGTCATTGCCTGACACTTGTGTGACGTGAATGTTACTTGCCACTTATCAACCCAAGCCTGAATGTTGTCCAGGTCTTGCTGCATGGATTGCTTCATTATCTAAGGAGTTGCAAATGGCACTGAACACTGTGCAGTCATCAGCGAACATCCCCACTTCTGACCTTATGATGGAGGGACGGTCAGTGATGAAGTTGGTTGGGACTAGGACACTACCCCGAGGGACTCCTGCAGTGATGTGCTGGGGCTGTGGTGATTGATCAACAACCACAATCACGTTCCTTTGTGCTAGGCATGACTCCAGCCAGTGGGAGTTTTCCAGATTCCCAGTTTTCTAGGGCTCCTCAAAGGTAGTCATCTCCCGGAGATAACTACCTTTGAGGTCCTGCTTTGTAATCTTTTCCCTAGCTTCTTAAGACCTGCCTGCAGGACCTCATCCCTCTTTCTACCAATGTCATTGATACCGTTATGGATCATGACCTCTGGCTGTTCACCCTCTCCTCTCAGAATGTTCTGCTGCCACTCAGTGACATCCTTGACTCTGGCACCAGGGAGGCAACAATCCATCCTGGAATCATGTCTACGGCCGCAGAAACACCTGTCTGTTCCCCTAACTATTGAATCCCCTATCACTATTGCGTTCCCAATCTTCCCCCTCCCCCTACCACCTCCCTTTACAGCTGAGCCATCTTTGGTGTCGTGGACTTAGCTTTAGCTGTACTCCCCAGAGGAACCATCGTCCTCATCAGTACTCAGATCCCATCTCACGGACATACTTCTCAAAAGCTGCACCACTACCAGCATCAGACACTCATCACACTACATCCACCATCTAACTATACACTGACAGTCACACAACCCACTATTGTATCTTTCACAGGCCCTACTCAGAACGTAGACAAATCTCAAAGCTCTTCAACCACATGAGGCATCACACACACAAACTTACCTGCCATTACACTCATTCAAGGTCACATACTAGTTTCTGCTATAGAGGAGTCAGATGAGGACTCCGCAGGGCAAAGCTTCAAAAGAGGGCTGATGGGTTTGACAAACTAAATGCTTGGTGCAATGGACAGCCTGCCTGAAAGCTTATGGGTCATGGCTAGGGTTTGAGGAGTCCGCCTCCAGCTTGGCCCGTGGCTTGAAGCAGATCCTGGAACCCATCCTCTCCAGCCTGGCGAGGCTGACCAATTCCATCCAGCGGCCTGTGGGGCCCAACATTTTTCAGCATCTGACGACTGAGGTCACAGCTTCCACTGGAGTCATTGCAGCTTCCATGGAGCAGCAAATTGCTGCAATGGAAGCTCAGGCAGCTGCCATGATGGCTCTGGGCTCCTCAGTTGAAAGAGGCAGCGTGTCTCTGATGCCCACAGATCTGTCCTCCATCTGCCCATTACTGGGCGGGCTGAACAGAGGCCCCGAGGTAGTGGCATGGGAATCATGGAGCAGGAAACTACTGGCTGCTCTTCCAGATGCCAACATTGCTGCTCCATCCCCCACCATAGCCCTTGCCGTTACCTGGCGGCCCAGACTGCTGAAGCCCATGCTGAGATGGTGCAGTCTGAGGCGGGGCCATCATGGGCATCGAGGGTGACCCAGGAGGACATCTGAACTGCCCTCTTCAGATACTCAGCAGCCAACCACCTCACCTGCTGCTGCCTCTGGTGTTGCACTTTGTAGATGTGCCAGAGTAGACAAGATCACTGATAGGATAGCCACTAAGGGTAAGCACGAGGGTGAATAGTTTAATATTTGTAAGTGCTGTTGGCTGTGTCATGTGTCCATTGTTTGTTTTTGCTGTAGGTAAGGAGTGATGATGGTAATTGGGTAGTGGTGGCATCGGTGGTCCTTTTTATTGTGCTGTTCATGGGGAAGGGGTTGAAAGGATTGAGTGCAGATGGCGGACTTCCTGATGGATCCTGAGTCGTGGAAGGTAAGGCATGTGGCAACAGTGCTTCACAGTCTGATGGTGGAGGACGTGTCTGAAATTAAATGGCGGCGAGCGTTCCTCCTGGACATGAGCCACCTGCCTGGAACCCTCTGGTGCTCCCCCTGATTCCCCACCTCCTCCTCAACCTCCTCATCCTCGTCTTGTAGCTCCTGACTGTGATCACCAGATTATGGACCATGCAGCAAGTCACCACGAATCTGGAGCACTCCTCACCAATGTTCTCCCTAATTTAAAATTTGGGTGCGTGGTCCCTTTATTGGGTTGCATGACCCATTCAAAGTTTCGCGCAAATGCAAAATTTTACATTGGAAATGTCAGCGCTGGACCGGCAGACAGCTACATGGCCACACAGCTTAGAATGAATGTTGCTCCTCACCCTCCTGTCCCTCCCCTCCTCCTCCAGCAGCTGGTGCTGTTCTGCCAGGCCTCATCTTCTCTTCCCATTCCTCCTCCAGCCCTAGGGGGACCTCTAGCAAGATCCACACAACCAAGCACTCCCTTTCTCCCTGGTGGCTCCTGTAAGTTTTGCAATAAGGTACTGTAGCACAGCATTCATTCTCTCTCGGTGAAGTCATCAGAGAATTTGCAAAATAAATGTTGAGCTGTTGGTGAAGTCATGACAAAATGTTCCAGAAAGTCTCCCGATGTGGATCAAAAGTCCTCTTCAAACGCAGTGTAGTCAGTCGATCTCCAGCACCAAGTGAACAGTGAAAGCTGAGCTTGGATTTTAGTAGCGCTGGCAATTCTCACCAATTACTCCTGTTCACCTGATCGCTGTTAGCAGAGGTCGTTAATTGCAGCGCTAACCAGCAAAATGGCCTGAAGCCTCTTTAATAAGCACTTGGAGCTACTTTCATTGGTTCTCAGAGCCTTAATCATCCCCGGGGCGGCTTTTCCTACCACAACTCTCTTCACCTTCTTTACCAAGATGGCTTCTTGTGCTAAAGACAGGCTTAAAGTCGGCCGACAATAAATAATAAAATGCATTGCCGGCAGCGCCACCTCCCCTTTAAGGGCGACCGCGTCGCCGACCACCCAGGACTGCACCAACACAAAAAGCTGTCGGGGGAACCTGCGGGGCAATTTCAGGAAGGGATATTTCTCGCGGGGCAATTTCAGGAAGGGATCGCTGACGGTCGATAAGGGGTCGGCGCGTGCACGCTGCGGCAGGAAAACAGGCGGAGCGGTCCGCTACACCGCTCCGACCCTGATGTAGGCCAATTTGCAAAATGGCGCCCCTCTGCGGAGATTTGGCAGCCATTCCACACCGACCCATGGCCGCCACTTTCAGGAGTTCGCCCCAGAAAATCAGAATATTATTGAGCAGAGTCAGCACAGATTTATGAAAATGAAATCATATTTGACAAATCTAATAAGAGTTTTTAGAGGTTGTAACAGAGATCAAAAATCTTGAATCGTTAACTTTTTTCCTTTATCCAATTGAAAGTAACCATTAAAAAATATATTTCTTACAAGAATAATATGAGTTGAAAAACATTCTTTCATTCTGTTTGTTTCTTGGATATAGCTTTGTGACGGTAATGAGAAACTTGCCCAAAATCAATATTACAGATGTCTAAAGAAAAGGGCAGTAAAGTAACACTCTTAGAATTGCCCTCCGCCCCAAACGGGGTGACCTTCCGCTTTTTAAGTGTTCAGTGGGGCAGACAAATCAGGGAAATTCAGCTCTCTGGGATTTTTTGCAACGGGGCAGAAGTGCGGGCGGGTCGGAACGGCCGTCGCTCCAAGTCATCAGCGCTGCGCTGACGCGTCACAACATCCATCCCCTTCAGTTAAAGGGGAGGGCCCTGCAAACTCTGCAGCCACTTTAGTGGCAAACACTGGGCAGACACAGGGAGGATTTTGGCCGGGCCAGTGGCCCAGTTGCCAAAAGGGGGTATGGGACGGCCTATTATTAGCGGCCCAGTTAAACCCGTGGCTGCCATTGTTGGTCCGACCCGGCAATCAGCCGACAATTAAAATAAAATGGCGGCTGCAGTAGTGTGCCCTCACCTTTAAGGGTGGATGCGCCGCCCAGCTACAAGAAGCTTCCCACCAGGGAAAGCTGTCAGGGGCACTGAGCGTCGGCTGATCCACTCCCGTGGGGCAATTTCCCACCCGGAGCGGAAAGGGGGGTCACTGCCGGTTGGTAAGGGGTCGGCGCGTGCCTAACAGGGTGGGAAGATGGCGGGGCGGTCCCGTACACCGCTCCAAAAATAAAGGAGGGGAAATTTTCAAAATGGCGGCCCCTCCGCGCCGACTGAGTGGTGAGTTCTTATCAACCCGTGACCGCCCGGCTTTTATAGAAAAGGGCAATTTCAGCCCCTAACAATCATAGGCCTCATGGTGCACACACTTCCAACTTTGAAAAAGAGCAGCAGCACTTGCTGCATTTAGAATTGGTGTAGAGCTCCAACAGGATGGACGATCAGCACCGTGGAAACAGCCAACGGCAAAACTGAGAAAGGTGAAGAAACCAAACATCAAGACTCAGTTTACCCCGGGCCTATTGTGCGTGTTTTTAGTCTGCAGCCAAGAGTACTTTCAGGCTGCCCCCCTGTAGTTTGCTATCAGGAGGCACCAGCAACCAGATCAGTGTGACCTTTTCTGATCTTCACTGCTTGCAACTGGAAGGCATCACTAACTCAATTTCTTGAGCACTTGGCTCAACGCAGCTCAGAATGGTTACCGTGAAAAGCGGAACTTGGACATTCATCCATCCATGCTGTGCCACACAATGTTTACATATTGGTAACACTGCCCATTGTGCACAACCCAATTAAAAGGAACAATCTTTGGAGTTGCCATGTTTTTGCCAATGTGTGCAAGTCATCGAAGCAATTTCTGGCAGGCAAAGTGTCCTGCGTCAAAGACTCATATCTGAAAGGACCGATTGAAAGAGCCAGGTTTGTTCATAATATGTTCCTGACAAACTTTCTTCCTGCAGTAACCTTTCAAGTCAGTTCAACTATGACTGTATCCTAGCAACATGAAATGTCGTAGCAAGTTTAATTGTAACCCTTAGTCATGCAGACAATGCCTGTCTAGAGAGGTAGAGTGGAGACTTAAACGTTAAGCCACATTTTAAGAAATGGATTGAAATGTCCTAGTTTTGTTTAAATAAAATCGATAATTTAGTTAGCTTGTATTTTGAACAGCTTTAGTCACCAACCCATCAATGGTGTTGCAAACCATTTTAGCATAAGCCTCTTAAAAAAAAGTTAAAAGTCAACACAGAGACCACTGCCTATCCATTTCCCAGAGGAATGCTCAGTCAATGGCAGTTACTCAATACTATCAAAACACAACCCTTCCCTTGATGGCCTAAATGGAAGAGAACACAAGAGGAGGGAGTTACAGATAATAGGGAAATCTGCCAGTAATGCGACAGCTCAGGAGAATCGGAAAGTGGGACATGTTCAATTGAGGCTTTCACAGACCATACACGTGTCACTTCAGCTGTGCCTTCTGACCTAGTGGAGTCTGGTGGTTTTAACCCATTGACCTGAACCTTCAGCCTCTTCCCTAAACTTTCCTCCCTCGTAGAAACTGTACACCTTTTTCTTTTTGTGGAAATTCAGACTGCGTATTTTCTACAAATAGATACCAGACAGACATGTAGGTGTGGCAGGGCACAAAAGTGGCAGATCATTCTGGAGTACGTGTACTTTTCCTCAAAGGGATCTAACAGAGACACACACACCACACTAAATGGGCTTAATGATACATTGTTGTTTCTCTACACAACCCTAAGCACGAGGAAATTTTGTGAATTATTCCAAAACAATACTTTTCCAATCTTGGCTACATCATTACATGTCATTTCAGGAAATCATTTTGGATTTTCCTACAAATGGAATGGCAAGAGTCTCTTAGACGAGTAGGCCCGACTATAATTATATTTTCTCCTCACCGTCCCCCTCCCCTCCACCCCATCCCACCCCCTCCCACCTTCATGAATGGAATCAATTTCCTGTCCACATTTATTGATTCCTTGTCAAATGTTGAAGATAACAAGGCACTAATCAATCAATCATGTTTAAAAGGGAGACCTCCACAAGCTCTACTCCACGTTTACCCCTTCTCTATTTACGATGGACTTCTCAATCACAGCCAATGAATACACAACCGCAGTCTGGCGTAATGGTAACTTACATTTCTGCTCAAGATTAATGACATTCCATTGAGTTTATTCTGATGAGATCAGAGTGCAAATATTGGAGAGAAAAAAAACATACAAAGAATTAAAAATACTTTTATAGTACGATTGATTTGAGACAACAATTTCCTTCGAGCTGCTGCCACTCCACTGCTGTAACTTCCCTGGAAGTGCAGTTTAAAACCCCATTTGCACACAGAGACAGGGTCCCCCGCACTTCTGGCTGAGTTACTGCGACAGAAGCTCCTGGGAAATTCCCAGTCAATAGAATTCTGTATTGCTATTTGAGGCTTTGCTGCTGTGTTGACAAAATAAGCCCCTTGACCTCATCTTTCAACTGCCAGCTCTTGATATGCAGACACAGATTGACCAATACCTGGTTCAGTCAGGACAACATAGTGAAAACAAGAACATCCATCAGAAACGCTGCACAGCATTAGTAGAACTAGGGGCTGCGTAAAGAAGGGGGAATCCAAACATCAACAAGGACCGTTCATTATATCAAAAAACTCACCTTGGCTTCCTCGTTCACATCCCAGGTGAAGGAGATGGCATTGTAGGCAATTTCTTCAATGTTCCCAATGGTGTTGAAGCTCTCTTTGTAATCAGCTGGAGGGGGAAGGAAAGAACAGACAAACAGCAACGTTAATAAAAAACAAAGTCACCAAGCAGTAGAAACATTGGGTTGTGGAGGAAGACGAGTGACTCAAGGATGAGGTCAGGACTAACATTAAAAGAGAAAAAGAGGACAGGATCTGCTGTGGTGCCTCCATGATGTGAGGAACCAGCTTACAACATCAAGACTCACATACAATTTTCGGCTCATTTACGCCTCAGTTAGCACTCCAGCGGAACGCTAAATGCTGTTTTTGGTCTTTATGCCAGGCGTCCATGATTTACCACCCGGGCAGAAGATTCGGCTATTGGTTTGCGCCGGCTCAAAAAATTACCGCCCTCCGTTTTTAACGTGATGATGCCGTCAATCGTTGTGCAATGCTGCGCTAGTGCCCTGGATGGAACATTCAGCCTTAACGCCTCATTTTACACCTGCCCCAGGAAATGCCTGAAAAAAACCAGGTGGTCATCATCATCATCATCATAGGCAGTCCCTCGAAATCGAGGAAGACTTGCTTCCACTCAAAGTGAGTTCTCAGGTGGCTGCACAGTCCAATGCGGGAATTACAGTTTCTGTAACAGATGGGGCAGACAGTAGTTGAAGGAAAGGGTGGATGGGGAGTCTGGTTTGCCACATGCTCCTTCCGCTGTCTGCGCTTGATTTCTGCAAGCTCTCGGCGACAAGACTCTAGGTGCTCAGCGCCCTCCTGGATGCTCTTCCTTCACTTTGGACGGTCTTGGGCCAGGAATTCCCAGGTGCCGGTGGGAATGTTGCACTTTATCAAGGAGACTTTGAGGATGTCCTTGAAGAATTTCCTCTGTCCACCTGGGGCTCGCTTGCCATGTAGGAGTTCCGAGTGGAGCGCTTGTTTAGGGAGTCTCGAGTCGGGAATGTGGACAATGTGGCCCGCCCAATGGAGCTGGTCGAGTGCGGTCAGTGCTTTGATGCTGGGATGTTGGCCTGATCGAGGACGCTAACGTTGGTGTGTCTATCCTCCCAGTGGTTTTGCAGGATCTTGCGGAGGCAGCGTTGGTGGTACTTCTCTAGCGCTTTGAGGTGCCTGCTGTCCCAGGCTAGGTGGTCCCAGGGTGCGGCAGGCAGTATTTTTGAATGGAAGGAAGAGGATCCTACATCGCAGATCATATTGACTACAACGGTTGTGCACATAATGCTGTGTGAAGCTCCAACTTGCAAACTTCACTTTCATCTGCCATTACAGCGCCCTTACAACTTCAGTGAGAAAATTTAATGGGGGCATTACTAGTTCGGCAGCGAATCATGCTTCATGCTATTGCCAGGCGATGTCAAGCTAGAGGAAGGACTCTTGGCCATGTCAGCCCACGGATGATGACAGGTCGAAGACATCCGGGGAGGAGGGCTTACCCACCATGGGTTTACAGGCACCAATTGCTCAGGCCTCCAGCTCTCCGAGGAGCAATGTGTGAAAGGTTGTGCGTCCGAAAGGAAGTGCTGACAGAGATACGCCATCTCCTACAGGCAGACCTATGCCTGCACCGCTCTGGAATTCATTGTGGTGTGCTGCATGTTACACAGCTGGGCCATCATGAGGGGCCAGGCATTGCCAGTGGGGATTGCATGCCCACCTCAGGAGGAGGAGGATGACGAAGAGGAGCCTGGTGAGGCCCTCATTAGATAGCCACCCCATCCACGGAGGAGGCAGCGTGGACCAACACTCGCACATCGCCAACTCATAATGGACCAGCTCTCCAAAATGGAGGAAACTGAGGGATGGAGCTAATACTGGATACGCTATGTGCCCCTTGAAAGGCACATCTCCAGTGAACGTTGGAATGATGCACAAGACACCAATGGCAAATAATGAGTCATAAATTTTACTGCAACTAAGTCACAAAAACACCCCGCACCAAAATAAAGCCATACAATATACAATGTTATGTTGCAGGGCACTAAACAACAATGAAACTTCTTTACCGCTGCAAGTTTCGGCTTGAGTGCACAAAGTCCGTTGTGTACGGCCTGACTTAACACCAATGCTCCTCCAACTTACATTTTCGTCGAAACTTGCAGTTGGAGGCACAAACTATTTTCAGGCACTAACTTTAACGCCCTGCCGCGATTAATGCCCCAAAATCCAGCCCAAAGAATGAACACCTGGGCGAGGTACTGGGGAATAGCTAGCACCCGAAAAAAATGACCATGAAAAGCTGCGGGGTTGTAGTACAAACCCAACTGATTCAGTAATGTCCTTCAGAGATGGGAACCTGCCACGCCTACCTGGTCTGGCCTACACGTGACTCTAGTCCCACAATATGTAGACCCTCAATTGACCCCACCACCTTCTCAAAGCAACCAGGGATCCAGCTTTGCCAGCATCGTGCACATCACAAAAACAATCATTTTTAAATGGTTATTTGGGGACGGTACCAGAGCACGAGTTTCTAGTGAACCATGTCACATCAATGAGTCCACCCTTCAGTAGAGAAAGGGAGAACATTTATAAGAAAAGAAAGCTTAAAAAAACATTTGTTAAAAGTGATTGTTGGATGAGCATGGATCAAGATCTTGAAACCCATGTTTTAATGATGACAGGTACTCTTTTGTTCTGCGTGTTGCAGATTAGATGGCAATATCCCAGTTTATTCAGGAAGGGAGTAATCTGAGACAGCAAATGATGTTACTTTTCATTGCACTTTACCTGCATCACCATCTGATAGCATATTTCAACGGTAGCAGTGTTTAACTGATACTATGCAAAGCCACAGAACTGCAAATGTCGAGACAAAAAGAGTTTTGTATGTATGACAAGATCACAAGATAAATACAGAGAAGGAAGGCTATTTGCTAGAAACAGCCTGTGGCTCAAAGGTTGTGGATTCTGGTCCCATTCCATGAGCATATAAGTCTAGGCTAACACTCCAGTGCAGTGCTGAGGGAGTGCTGCACTGTCAGAGGTGCCATCTTTCGGATGAGACGTTAAACCGAGACCTCATCTGCCCTCTCAGATGGACATAAAAAATCCCATGGCACTATTTCGAAGAAGAGCAGGGTAGCTATCCCCGGCGTCCTGGCCAATATTTAGCCCTCAATCAACATAACAATAACAGATTATCTGGTCATTAGCACATTGCTGTCCGTGGGAGTTTGTGCACAAGTTGGCTGCCATGTTTCCCGCATTACAACAGTGACTACACTCCAAAAGTACGTCATTGGCTATAAAGTGCTTTAAGGTGTTCGGTGGTCGTGAAAGGCGCTATATAAATCCAAGTCTTTATTCTTTCTTTCTTTATTGCCAACCCCAATCATGTTTCTTAATTGATTCTAATGCCTGGCCTCCACTGCTCTATGCCAACGCCCATTCCATCTATTGATCGGTATGTATGTGTGTGTAACATAGAAACATAGAAAATAGGTGGAGTAGGCCATTCGGCCCTTCGAGCCTGCACCACCATTCAATAAGATCATGGCTGATATTTCACCTCTGTACCCCTTTCCTGCTTTCTCTCCATACCCCTTGATCCCTTTAGCCATAAGGGCCATATCCAACTCCCCCTTGAATAAAACAAACGAACTGGCATCAACAACTCTCTACGGTAGAGAATTCCACAGGTTAACAACTCTCTGAGTGAAGAAGTTTCTCCTCATCTCAGTCCTAAAATGGCTTACCTCTTATCCTTAGACTGTGTCCTCTGGTTCTGGACTTCACAACATCGGGAACATTCTTCCTGCATCTAACCTGTCCAGTCCCGTCAGAATTTTATATGTTTCTATGAGATCCCCTCTCATCCTTCTAAACTTCACTGAATACAGGCCCAGTTGATCCAGTCTCTCCTCCTATGTCAGTCCTGCCATCCCGGGAATCAGTCTGGTGAACCTTCGCTGCACTCCCTCAATAGCAAGAACGTCCTTCCTCAGATTAGGAGACCAAAACTGAACACAATATTCCAGGTGTGGCCTCACCAAGGCTCTGTACAACTGCAGTAAGACCTCCCTGCTCCTGTACTCAAATTCCCTAGCTATGAAGGCCAACATACCATTTGCCTTCTTCCGCCAGCTGTACCTGATTTCCAACTTTCAATGACTGATGTACCATGACACCCAGGTCTCGTTGCACCTCCCCTTTTCCTAATCTGCCGCCATTCAGATAATAATCTGCCTTTGTGTTTCTCCCACAAAATGGATAACCTCACATTTATCCACATTATACTGCATCTGCCATGCATTTTCCCACTCACCTAACCTGTCCAAGTCCCCCTGCAGCCTCTTAGCGTCCTCCTCACAGCTCACACCGCCACCCAGTTTAGTGTCATCTGCAAACTTGGAGATATTACACTCAATTCCTTCATCAAAATCATTAATGTATATTGTAAATAGCTGGGGTCCCAGCTGAGCCCTGTGGCACCCCACTAGTCACTGCCTGCCATTCTGAAAAGGACCCGTTTATCCCGACTCTCTGCTTCCTGTCTGCCAACCAGTTCTCTATCCACGTCAGTACATTACCCCCAATACCATGTGCTTTGATTTTGCACAACAATCTCTTGTGTGGGACCTTGTCAAAAGCCTTTTGAAAGTCCAAATGCACCACAGCCACTGGTTCTCCCTTGTCTACTCTACTAGTTACATCCTCAAAAAATTCCAGAAGATTTGTCAAGCATGATTTCCCTTTCATAAATCCATGCTGACTTGGACCAATCCTGTCACTGCTTTCCAAATGTGCTGCTATTTCATCTTTAGTAATTGCTTCCAACATTTTCCCCACTACTGATGTCAGGCTAACAAGTCTATAGTTACCGGTTTTCTCTCTCCCTCCTTCTTTAAAAAGTGGTGTTACATTAGCTACCCTCCAGTCCATAGGAACTGATCCAGAGTCGATAGACTGTTGGAAAATGATCACCAATGCATCCACTATTTCTAGGGTCACTTCCTTAAGTACACTGGGATGCAGACTTACAGGCCCCGGGGATTTATCGGCCTTCAATCCCATCAATTTCTCTAACACAATTTCCCGCCTAATAAGGATTTCCTTCATTTCCTCCTTCTCCTTCTCACTGGACCCTCGGTCCCCTAGTATTTCCAGAAGGTTATTTGTGTCTTCCTTTGTGAAGACAGAACCAAAGTATTTGTTCAATTGGTTCGCCATTTTTTTGTTCCCCATTACAAAGTCACCTGATTCTGACTGCAAGGGACCTACGTTGGTCTTCATTAATCTTTTTCTCTTCAAATATGTATAGAAGATTTCGTAGTCAGTTTTTATGTTCCCGGCAAGCTTCCTCTCATACTCTATTTTCCCCCTCTTAATTAAACCCTTTGTCCTCCTCTGCTGGATTCTAAATTTCTCCCAGTCCTCAGGTTTTCTGCTTTTTCTGGCCAATTTATATGCCTCTTCCTTAGATTTAACACTATCCTTAATTTCCCTTGTTAGCCACGGTTGAGCCACCTTCCCAGTTTTATTTTTACTCCAGACAGGGATGTACAATTTTTGAAGTTCATCCATGTGATCTTTAAATGTTTGCCATTGCCTATCCACCGTCAACCCTTTAAGTATCATTTGCCAGTCTATTCTAACCATTTCACGTCTCATACCATCGAAGTTACCTTTCCTTACGTTCAGGACCCTAGTCTCTGAATTAACTGTGTCACTCTCCATCTTAATAAAGAATTATACCATATTATGGTCACTCTTCCCCAAGGGGCCTCGCACAACAAGATTGCTAATTAGTCCTTTCTCATAACATCACCCAGCCTAGGATGGCCAGCCCTCTAGTTGGTTCCTCGATATATTGGTCTAGAAAACCATCCCTAGTACACTCCAGGAAATCCTCCTCCACTGTATTGCTACCAGTTTGGTTAGCCCAATCTATATGTAGATTAAAGTCACCCTTGATAACTGCTGTACCTTTATTGCATGCATCCCTAATTTCTTGTTTGATGCTGTCCCCAACCTCACTACTACTGTTTGGTGGTCTGTACACAACTTCCACTAGCATTTTCTGCCCTTTGGTATTCCGCAGCTCCACCCACACAGATTCCACATCATCGAAGCTAATGTCCTTCTTTACTTTTGCGTTAATTTCGTCTTTAACCAGCAACGCTACCCCACCTCCTTTTCCTTTCTGTCTCTCCTTCCTGAATGTTGAATACCCCTGGATGTTGAGTTCCCAGCCTTGGTCTCCCTGGAGCCATGTCTCCATGATGCCAATTATATCATATTCATTAATTGCTGCCTGTGCAGTTAATTCATCCACTTTATTATGAATACTCCTCGCATTGAGGCACAGAGCTTTCAGGCTTGTCTTTTTAACACACTTTGCCCCTTTAGAATTTTCCAATAATGTGGCCCTTTTTGATTTTTGCCTTGGGTTTCTCTGCTTTCCACTTTCACTTTACTTCTTTCTATCTTTTGTATATAAAGAATGTGCTGCTTGCCTTCACTAAACCCGGAAGGGGGCGGGGTGGAGGCAGGGCAGGCTGGATTTTCTGATTTTTAAAGTTTCAACATTTCACCCGACCCCAACCCACTGGTTTTTGGGGGTTTAAAATCACCCCAATCTTTCTGAGCTGCACTCCTGCTGAGCAAGACTCTAAATCAGAAGTGGAGTTTTGCAATTTTATGGCGATGGGAGTAGATTTTCAATTTGCTGCTCATGTATAAAACTGCGGTTGTGGATCGGCTGCCCATTACAGAAATCCTTCCATTTATCTTTCAATTCAAATCAATGGAGATAAAAATTGGGCAGTTTCTATAACCGACAGCCAATCTGCAATGGCACTTGATGAAAATTTACCCCATTACGGGTTCAATTTTCCACATGGGCAATTTTTGGCACAGTTGAAGAGGTACGTCCGATTTTTTTGAAGCCCAACAGTGCCAAAAGAATAAGTTCCGAGTTTGGCCGGAATTAACTTTGAATTTGGCGCGGCGCATATTGCCTTAAGCTCTGTGGGTGGAGCTTACTTAAAGCCTGCACCAAAAACTCATGTTGCCATGGTAATGAGGGACGCTCTGAAGGGCTGAGGCTGGAAACTGGTTTCTAACATTGAGAGCAGATGGCACGAGTTTCAGGACAAAGGTCCAGTTAAAGTAAAGCCCAGAGAAATGAACAAACGTTGGGACAAAGTTGGAGATGATTTCTCTGCAATGGTGACCACCTCGAGGACCGGCAGGCAGTGCAAAAAGAAGTGGCAGGACCTCAGCCAAATAGTTTCTGTAAGTAATATTTTCATTTATGCGCTGGAATTACAGTTGTAAATGTGACCATCTGTGTGTGTCACCACAGCAGACCCCTTCTCTTAAAAAGTTGTATTTTCATCTTTGCAGAGGAAGGTGGCGCACAACAGAGAGCGAATAAAAACTGGAGGAGGTTTGGCAAATGTGCACCTACTGACACCCCCGGAATCGAGGATCGTTGGTATGATTGGTGCTGGCACTCACCATCATCATAGGCGGTCCCTCAAATGAGGATGACTCGCTTCCACAAAAGTTCACAGATGTTTCAATGAAGGACCCGATGTTCCAGTCCTGAACTCCAATTGGGGGGGGGGGGGGGGGGGGGGTGGAAGATGCCTGTGCGTAGATTTTTTAACGTGTGGTGACTATGGCACTTGAAGGTCAACAACTGCCGCACAAGCTGGGCCCAGCTTACAGAGAGTGGATAAGTTCTCATTCATCGTGGTCCTTCAAATCAGCCTGCGCTGTGTGAGCCTACTCATGCCATCCTGCCCCCTCCCCTGCTGCTAACCGATCATCTGCTCTGTTATATTTTGCAGAAGTTGCGCCCATCCCTGAGGAATCACAAGCCCCTGCCACAGAAAAACAATCATTCGTGGAGGAGCCTGACCAGGATGAAGTCTTTAATGCAGAACTTCCACAGGAAGATCAGGACAAGGATGAGAGGAGAATCAGGGGGAGCAGGAAGGCCCCAATGTTGAGACTGTGACACTGCATCTGGAGGAGGTGGTGCCGCATGTCAATGTGCCAACCCCTTTCTGGACTTTTCTTTTATTTTTTATATCAGTAAGTGAACTATAACATTGTTATTACCAATTTAAGGGTATCTAAGGTTAAGACATGGCAGGAGAGCTCAGTCATGTGATATGCTCCTCCTGTACCATGTGGGAACTCGGGGACACTTCCGGTGTCCCTGACGACTACGTGTGTGGGAAGTGTATCCGCCTCGAGCTCTTGACTGTCCGCGTTGCAGAATTGGAGCTGAAGGTGGATTCACTCTGGAGCATCCACGATGCTGAGAATGACGTGAGTATCACGTGTAGTGAGTTGGTCTTACCGCAGGAGAAGGGTCCACAGCCAGATATGGAATGGAAGACCAACAGGAAGAGCAGTGCAAGAAAGATAGTGCAGGAGTCCCCTGTGGTCATCCCCCTGCAAAACAGATACACTGCTTTGAATACTGTTGGGGAGGATGACTCATCAGGGGAGGGCAGCAGCAGCCAAGTTCATGGCACCGTAGGTGGCTCTGCTGCAAAGGAGGGCAGGAAAAAGAGTGGGAGCGCGATAGTGATAGGGGATTCGATGGTGAGGGGAATAGATAGGCGTTTCTGCGGACGCAACCGAGACTCCAGGATGGTATGTTGCCTCCCTGGTGCAAGGGTCAAGGATGTCTCGGAGCGGGTGCAAGACATTCTGAAATGGGAGGGAGAACAGCCAGTTGTCGTGGTGCACATTGGTACCAACGACATAGGTAAAAAAAGGGATGAGGTCCTACGAAAAGAATTTAAGGAGCTAGGAGCTAAATTAAAAAGTAGGACCTCAAAAGTAGTAATCTCGGGATTGCTACCAGTGCCACGTGCTAGTCAGAGTAGGAATCGCAGGATAGCGCAGATGAATACATGGCTTGAGCAGTGGTGCAGCAGGGAGGGATTCAAATTCTTGGGGCATTGGAACCGGTTCTGGGGGAGGTGGGACCAGTACAAACCGGACGGTCTGCACCTGGGCAGGTCCGGAACCAATGTCCTAGGGGGAGTGTTTGCTAGTGCTGTTGGGGAGGAGTTAAACTAATATTGCAGGGGGATGGGAACCTATACAGGGAGACAGAGGGAGACAAAAAGGAAGCAAAAGCAAAAGACAGAAAGGAGATGAGGAAAAGTGGAGGGCAGAGAAACCCAAGGCAAAGAACAAAAAGGGCCACTGTACAGCAAAATTCTAAAAGGACAAAGGGTGTTAAAAAAACAAGCCTGAAGGCTTTGTGTCTTAATGCAAGGAGTATCCGCAATAAGGTGGATGAATTAATTGTGCAAATAGATGTTAACAAATATGATGTGATTGGGATTACGGAGACGTGGCTCCAGGATGATCAGGGCTGGGAACTCAACATCCAGGGGTATTCAACATTCAGGAAGGATAGAATAAAAGGAAAAGGAGGTGGGGTAGCATTACTGGTTAAAGAGGAGATTAATGCAATAGTTAGGAAAGACATTAGCTTGGATGATGTGGAATCTATATGGGTGGAGCTGCAGAACACTAAAGGGCAAAAATCGTTAGTGGGAGTTGTGTACAGACCTCCAAACAGTGGTAGTGATGTTGGGGAGGGCATCAAACAGGAAATTAGGAGTGCATGCAATAAAGGTGCAGCAGTTATAATGGGTGACTTTAATATGCACATAGATTGGGCTAGCCAAACTGGAGGCAATACGGTGGAGGAGGATTTCCTGGAATGCATAAGGGATGGTTTTCTAGACCAATATGTCGAGGAACCAACTAGGGGGGAGGCCATCTTAGACTGGGTGTTGTGTAATGAGAGAGGATTAATTAGCAATCTCATTGTGCGAGGCCCCTTGGGGAAGAGTGACCATAATATGGTGGAATTCTGCATTAGGATGGAGAATGAAACAGTTAATTCAGAGACCATGGTCCAGAACTTAAAGAAGGGTAACTTTGAAGGTATGAGGCATGAATTGTCTAAGATAGATTGGCTAATGATACTTAAGGGGTTGACTGTGGATGGGCAATGGCAGACATTTAGAGAACGCATGGATGAATTACAACAATTGTACATTCCTGTCTGGCGTAAAAATAAAAAAGGGAAGGTGGCTCAACCGTGGCTATCTAGGGAAATCAGGGATAGTATTAAAGCCAAGGAAGTGGCATACAAATTGGCCAGAAATAGCAGCGAACCTGAGGACTGGGAGAAATTTAGAACTCAGCAGAGGAGGACAAAGGGTTTGATTAGGGCAGGGAAAATGGAGTACGAGAAGAAGCTTGCAGGGAACATTAAGGCGGATTGCAAAAGTTTCTATAGGTATGTAAAGAGAAAGAGGTTAGTAAAAACAAACGTAGGTCCCCTGCAGTCAGAATCAGGGGAAGTCATAACGGGGAACAAAGAAATGGCAGACCAATTGAACAAGTACTTTGGTTCAGTATTCACTAAGGAGGACACAAACAACCTTCCGGATATAAAAGTGGTCAGAGGGTCTATTAAAGAGGAGGAACTGAGGGAAATCTTTATTAGTCGGGAAATTGTGTTGGGGAAATTGATGGGATTGAAGGCCGATAAATCCCCAGGGCCTGATGGACTGCATCCCAGAGTACTTAAGGAGGTGGCCTTGGAAATAGCGGATGCATTGACAGTCATTTTCCAACATTCCATTGACTCTGGATCAGTTCCTATCGAGTGGAGGGTAGCCAATGTAACCCCACTTTTTAAAAAAGGAGGGAGAGAGAAAGCAGGGAATTATAGACCGGTCAGCCTGACCTCAGTAGTGGGTAAAATGATGGAATCAATTATTAAGGATGTCATAGCAGCGCATTTGGAAAATGGTGACATGATAGGTCCAAGTCAGCATGGATTGTAAAAGGGAGATCATGCTTGACAAATCTTCTGGAATTTTTTGAGGATGTTTCCAATAAAGTGGACAAAGGAGTACCAGTTGATGTGGTATATTTGGACTTTCAGAAGGCTTTCGACAAGGTCCCACACAGGAGATTAATGTGCAAAGTTAAAGCACATGGGATTGGGGGTAGTGTGCTGACGTGGATTGAGAACTGGTTGTCAGACAGGAAGCAAAGAGTAGGAGTAAATGGGTACTTTTCGGAATGGCAGGCAGTGACTAGTGGGGTACCGCAGGGTTCTGTGCTGGGGCCCCAGCTGTTTACATTATACATTAATGATTTAGACGAAGGGATTAAATGTAGTATCTCCAAATTTGCGGATGACACTAAGTTGGGTGGCAGTGTGAGCTGCGAGGAGGATGCTATGAGACTACAGAGTGACTTGGATAGGTTAGGTGAGTGGGCAAATGCGTGGCAGATGAAGTATAATGTGGATAAATGTGAGGTTATCCACTTTGGTGGTAAAAACAGAGAGACAGACTATTATCTGAATGGTGACAGATTAGGAAAAGGGAAGGTACAACGAGACCTGGGTGTCATGGTACATCAGTCATTGAAGGTTGGCATGCAGGTACAGCAGGCGGTTAAGAAAGCAAATGGCATGTTGGCCTTCATAGCGAGGGGATTTGAGTACAGGGGCAGGGAGGTGTTGCTACAGTTGTACAGGGCCTTGGTGAGGCCACACCTGGAGTATTGTGTACAGTTTTGGTCTCCTAACTTGAGGAAGGACATACTTGCTGTTGAGGGAGTGCAGCGAAGATTCACCAGACTGATTCCCGGGATGGTGGGACTGACCTATCAAGAAAGACTGAATCAACTGGGCTTGTATTCACTGGAGTTCAGAAGAGTGAGAGGGGACCTCATAGAAACGTTTAAAATTCTGACGGGTTTGGACAGGTTGGATGCAGGAAGAATGTTCCCAATGTTGGGGAAGTCCAGAACCAGGGGTCACAGTCTAAGGATAAGGGGTAAGCCATTTAGGACCGAGATAAGGAGAAACTTCTTCACCCAGAGAGTGGTGAACCTGTGGAATTCTCTACCACAGGAAGTAGTTGAGGCCAATTCACTAAATATATTCAAAAGGGAGTTAGATGAAGTCCTTAGTACTCGGGGGATCAAGGGGTATGGCGTGAAAGCAGGAAGTGGGTACTGAAGTTTCATGTTCAGCCATGAACTCGTTGAATGGCGGTGCAGGCTAGAAGGGCTGAATGGCCTGCTCCTGCACCTATTTTCTATGTTTCTATGTTTCTATGGACTGCTACGAGTGAGGAACATTTCAGCGAGACACACCCAGGGTGAGGAGGGGAAGGAGAACTCGAGAGCGCTCTCCTGAAATGTAGGATCCAACAGACGTGGTTCAGCTCATGGCAATGAGTTGGGAGAGCACTGAGCTTACCAAATCACTCCTGGACACCATGAGTGTGGTGTGTCATGAGATAGTGGGATTGTCGTCAGAAGTAACGACACTCTTGGGAGAAATGGGAACACTGTCGCAACACATTAGGGAGGGAATGTCTGAGGTAGTTGATATGCTGTCGGGGCGGATTAGGGAGGGACTTTTGGAGGTATCGGATACACTGTTGGGGCAGATTAGGGAGGAAATGTCGGAGGTAGGTGATACACTGTTGGGGCAGATTAGGGAGGGACTGTCAGAGGTAGGTGATACACTGTTGGGGCAGATTAGGGAGGGACTGTCAGAGGTAGGTGATACACTGTTGGGGCAGATTAGGGAGGGACTGTCAGAGGTAGGTGATACACTGTTGGGGCAGATTAGGGAAAGAATGTCGGCGTTAGGTGATACACTGTCGGGGCAGATTAGGGAGGGAATGTCAGAGTTAGCTGCTGCAATAAGGGAACTCGCCCAGGCTCTCATTGGCCGTCAGCGAATGACGATCCCCAAACCAACCTCAGGTGGTGTGCCGGTGCATCCACAATCCAAGGAAGAGGCTGAGGCGGCTTGAGCCGGCCCTTCCACAATGCGATCTCTGAGGGCCCACACCCGCCAACAACATCGCTGTCCACGAGATGCTCAAAAAAAGCAACTTGGTTCCAGTGGGAGCAGGCCTGCGTCACCGGCCAAGGGTAGAGGCAGCAAGGGTAAGTGCAGCGGGTGGTCTTAGAATAAGGGGGAGGAGAGATGGCTGCAACTAAAGTTTGTTTGCTGCTCTTGTTGTTTTGTTATTGTTATTTAACTGATCTTAATTTAAAAGCTTAAAGTTTTTAAGTCATGTAACTTGAAAAGCAAGTTTGTAAGTGATCTTAATGGAAAAGTTTAAAGTTTGGAACAAAAATATTTTTATTAAAGTTAAGTTAAGAAGTGTACAAATGTTTAATAATCGTAATTCTTTTTTCAATTAAACCAGAATCATGGACATTATTCTTTAAAATTAACGCAACAGTCAACCAATATAGTGACAATATTCTTTAAATTAACGCAACAGGTAACCAACATGGTGACATTATTCTTTAAATTAATGCAACAAACAGTTAACCAACATGGCGAATGATCAAACGAGCCGTTCAGCCTTCGTGCAGCAAAACGTTCAAGGATTAGCCACTGATGCAAGGCTCTTGCAAAGGCTATTGGTGCACAAGAGCCACCTCTCCTCCGCCATTGTCCTGCAAGTTGAGGTGCTGGCATGGCTTCCTCCTACTGCTGCTGCTCCTCCTCCTCCTCCTCCTCCTCCTCGTCAGCCTGCTCGTCGTCCTCCTTATCCACTGTTGCCTGAGGTTGCTCTTCAATTTCCAGTGCCTGTTGCCTCATGATGGCTAAGTTGTGCAGCGTGCAGCACACGACAATGAACTGACCGACCATCTCAGGGTCGTATTGCATGTAGCCTTCAGAATGGTCCAGGCATCGGAAATGCTGCTTTAGTATTCCAATTGCCCTCTCAATGATGCTGCGTGTGGTTATGTGGGACATGTTGTACCCACGCTTGGCTTCTGTCCGGGTATTGTGTAGTGGGGTCATGAGTCAGGTGGCGAGCCAGCTCTGCCCTCCTGGCTGCTACTGAAAAATGGCAGATATAACGCTCTCGCGTAAGATGAACGCATCATGGGTGCTCCCAGGTATCTGGCATTAACTGCCATGATGCGATGCATGTCGTTGCAGACCAGCTGGACATTTAGTGAGTGAAACCCTTTCCTGTTCCTGTAAACCTCTGAATCGTTCAAAGGTGCTGGCAAGGCAATGTGGGTACAGGCTATCGCACCCTGCACCTTGGGGAAGCCAGCAATCCTCAAGAAACCCACAGCCCTGTCACGCATTGCCTGGGCGGTCATGGGGAACTTTATGTAGTTGTCCCTGCAAGCATACAGTGCAGTCGTGACCTGTCGAACGCAGCTATGTGTCGCATGCTATGAGATGCAGCATACATCCCCAGTTGAAGCCTGGAATGAGTTGGAGGCATAGAAGGCAAGTGCGACAGTCACCTTGACCTCTATGGGTAGTGCAGTCCTCCTCCAGCTTCTAGGCTGCCCTGATCAGTGGGCAAATCTCAGTGATCACCTCCTTCCGAAAGCGCAGCCTGCGAATGCAGTCTGCCTCACTCAGGTGCAGGTATGAGCACCTCTCCCTGAACACCTGAACCGGGTAAGGCCTTCTCGTATCATTCTTTGAGCTCTCTGGTTCCTAAGATATTGTTGTCTTATTAATCTTCTCCTTTGCATAGCCATGAAGCATAATGCTCTTACTACACGAGGCATTGCTCGGATCGCACCTATTGTTTTTTCTTACTTGCAAACAAAATGAAACTACTCACATAAAGCACTCACACCTTTTCCCTCTCCCTGCAAAAAGATTGCCGCCCTAGTCCATGGATCACACCCTGGTCTGTGCATGCGCATCACTAGACTCGGTTTCTATGGTGATGCGACGCTCAAGGCAGAGATTTGGGGTACATACAGCACAAAATACACGGGATAACATGAAGACTGGGGGAAATAGTCACTATTTATTGTTAGCTCTGCAACAAACTGGTTTTCTCCCCTCTCCAATGATCACCGGGCTCGAGGCACGGAGCGCCCACGGTGCCGCTGCCATCCCAAGCCGAATGCCTTCCCTGCCGCCACCCCCACCCCCGCCGTGTCTTCAACTCGGCTAAAACAATGGCGTCTTCTCTGCGCCGATTTCCTTAAGTGTAGGGGTTTTTCAGAAGGGTGCAATGCACCGTTTTAGAAAAAAATCGTACTTGACCAAACTTGCTTGAATGGCCAGAAGTGGTGCATCCAGCAGGTTCCGCCCCCAGTGACGTCAAAAAATCAGGAACTAAAAAAATCGGACATAACCTACTTTAGAATGGCGCAGAAACTTTGGCGAAACTTGCAGATTTTAGTCTGCTCCAAAAAAAAGAGTGCAGAATGGTGGTGAAAATTCAGCCCCAGTTCTCCACCGCACAGTATAATAACCGACCACGATGGTGGGGAGAGAGTTTAAGAATCCGAGTTAATATATCTATTAATATATCTATTGCCCATCCTCTGCCAACAACCACACTAAAAAATCTTTACAAAATCATGGCCCCATACCATCCTACAATTTTACTTTTGGTAGCTCAGTTGCATTTTGGTTTGACATTCTTTTTTAAGACAACTAAATTAAACATTTGGAATGATTCCTGTATTTTTCTTATTGTTCTAATTATTTTCTTCCTGCCAATTCTTTCCCATCCCTGGTTGGGGCATTTACGCCTTGCTGGAAGTACAGTTCTCTGGGTGCTGGGGACCATCACCTCACGCAAGTGGCCATGGTTCATATCGGAGCCTGGACAGAGAGAGTGTTGGGAGGATATTCAACTGCAAGGAGCCAAGCCTGATCCATGTGGCTGGACAGTGAATAGAGGACTACCAACAGGGGTTGCTGGAAATCGGAAATTTATATAGCACCTTTCACATTTTTAGACATCCCAAATAGTTTCACAGCCAATTAAATACTTTTGAAGTCTAGTCACTGTTGTTATGTAAGCAAGTGCAGCAGCAAGAGCAGCAAACCTGGGCATTTTCTCTGCCCTAACACAGACTCACTTGGATAAATTTTGGCCCCCCGCCCCTCCGTAGCACTGACCCAGTGGAACTCAACTAACTCAGGACAAACCCGGGGTCAAATACCAGATCTTGCTGGTTCTCCATAGCTCAACTACTTACTGGATAGACTCATTGAGGAACTTAGTACTTGAAAGTGAAGATTTCCCTCTGAGCTTCTTTAATGACAGATTCTGAACTCTTTGATGAGGCGAAGAAAGAACTCACATTAACGTGCAAAAGCAAAATACTGCGGATGCTGAAGATCTGAAATAAAATTGCATTTATATAGCACCTTTCACATTTTCAGATGTCCCAAATAGCTTCACAGCCAAATAAGTACTTTTGAAGTCTGGTCACTGTTGTTATGGAGGCAAATACAGCGGCCAATTTATGCACAGCAAGCTCCCACAAACTGCAATAAGATAACAACCAGTGACCTTAGTTCAAGGATAAATGTTGGTCTGAACCTTGTGAAAACTCCCCAGCTTTTCTTCAAATAATGCCATGGGATTATTTTACATCCCTCTGAACAGGCAGTTTAACTTCTCATCAAAAAAAAACAGCGTCTCAGCACTGCACTGAAGTGGCAGCCGAGGTTATGTGTTGAAGTCCTGGTGTGAATTTTGTACCCAAGACCTTCTCATTCAGAAGTAAGTGTGCTGCAATAAGAACATCAGAAATAGAAGCAGGCAAGAGTAGGCCATTCAGACCCTCCAGCCTGCTCCGGCATTTAATAAGATCATGGTAGCTGGCACTATTTGTAATACACTGCAGAATATGCATTTGTTCAGAAAAGGCACATTTTTTATTCCGTGCAATACGATGATCTGTTGCACAAAACCAAGATGAAAAAGTGTGTGAATACTCAAAAGAGTTCATTCTACTGGCAGTTTGCAAGGGTTTAACATTCTTATAGAAAATGACCATGTCACTGTGAGCTTTTCCACTGCTGAAGCCCTCATCCATGCCTTTGTTACCTCTAGACTTGACTACTCCAACACACTCCTGGCTGGCCTCCCACATTCTACCCTACGTAAACTAGACAAAACTCAGCTGCCCGTGTACTACCTCGCAACAAGTCCTGCTCACCCATCATCCCTGTGCTCGCTGACCTACATTGGTTCCCGGTTAAGCAATGGCTAGATTTCAAAATTCTCATCCTCGTTTTCAAATCCCTTCATAGCCTCGCCCCTCCCTATCTCTGTAATCTCCTCCAGCGCCACAACCTTGTGAGATGTCTGCTCTCCTCTAATTCTGCCTTCTTGAGCATCCCTGATTATAATCACTAAACCATTGGTGGCCGCGCCTTCTGTTACCTAGGCCCCTAGCTCTGGAACTCCCTCCCTAAACCTCTTCGCCTCTCTACCTCTCTTTACTCCTTCAAGACTCTTCTTAAATCATACCTCTTTGACCCAGCTTTTAGTGACCTGCCCTAATTCCTCCTTATTTAGCTCGGTGTCAATTTTTTAATCTCATAATACTCCTGTGAAGCGCCTTGGGATGCTTCACTACATTAACGGTGCTATATAAAGACACGTTGATGTTTCTGTTGAAGGCTTGTCATTTGTAAAAGAAAAGTTGAAGTCCAGTAGAATGGTGCATCAGCCCATAGTTGGAGAGGTGGAGAGAATTATTTTTTTTTTAATTCTGCAAGCAGCAGCTCTGGACACTGACCACTACATCACCTGTTGGAGTGGATTTTAAAGGCTCAGCAATGGCTCCAGATATTTAAAAAAATAAATCAGCAATTGATTACCAGCCTGGGGAACCATTATATTTATCTGCACAAACTGCTCCACTTATTGCACCTGATAATTTTGTACGCTAATAGCAATAGCCACTTTAATGTACGCACAGTCCCTAACTCACTGGAGGGTGGATGTTATTGTACAAAATCCAAGTCAACTATTAAAAAATCCTGAATGAGTGAATGCAGTTTATATTGAAAGGGGCGACTATAAAATCGAACTTAAAAAACCACAAAATGGAAACCTCCATCCCAGTGGCCCATATCAAATGAGCTGTGGCTAAATGGGCCCATGATCAAACAAAGCAGCCTGCTCCTAGCTGACAGCATGTTAGCTGATTATATCAGGAAAGGTCTCGTTAACCTTGAACAAAGGCAAGCAAAGCTACTTAACAATTCCCAAGGACCACAACTTCCTGAATGCATTTGGTTTGGTGCTTGATCAGTGCAGGGTAAATAATATCAAATATATGACTATCTCGAGCCCCTGTTTGCACTACTGTGGAAATCAGACTGCCCAGCTAGATCCGCCCCAGGAAACGATCCATATCTTCAGTCTGCAATGCTTTTCTTCTTTTCGAGCAGCCTTTCCTGCTCAGAGGCTGAAATGTGTGATCACGAATATCTCCACAGCTTATTTGGTCTGCCAGTAGAAGATACTGAACTATAGGCTGAAGTGATGAACGCAAGCGGAATTCTCACCACCTCCCGGCTACAGTGCTTCATACTGATGTGCTCTTATCAACAACAACAATTTATATTTATATAGCACCTTTAACGTAGTGAAAGGTCCCAAGGCGCTTCACAGGAGTATTATGAGATAACAAATTTGACACCGAGCTGCATAAGTAGAAAGTAGGGCAGGTGACCAAAAGCTTGGTCAAAGAGGTATGTTTTAAGGAGCGACTTGAAGGAGGAAAGAGAGGTAGAGAGGCGGAGAGGTTTAGGCAGGGAGTTCCAGAGCTTGGGGCCTAGGCCACTGAAGGCACGGCCACCAATGGCTGAGCGATTATAATCAGGGATGTTTGAGAGGGCAAAGTTAGAGGAGTGCAGACATCTCAGGGGGGGTTGTGGGGCCGAAGGAGATTACAGAAATAGGGAGGAGAGAGGCCATGGAGGGATTTGAAATAAGGAGGAGAATTTTGAAATCGAAGCATTGCTTAACCGGAAGCCAAGCACAGGAGTCACAGGTCACGTTACCCACAAACTGACGAGTCAGCTTGGTCAAAGTCAGCCAGTGCACCAGTCACTGGTTTACTCTGCACCCACTAACTAAAACACTCGGTACGGATTCCCCTGAAAGCTCATTTAGGTAAGGGAGTGAGTAACTGAGTCACAGAGACCAGGATGGTCATAGGCTTCATCTTTGGTCTGTGCTGAATTAGTTGGTCTCGGCAAGGGTGTCAATATGCATGCCTTAATTCGCTTCCATACCCTTGGAGGGAAAAATAAAATGACCTGGCTTCATGCTCCTGCATGCTATCAAGCAACTCGTACTGGAAGTATCTACAAATGGCCACTTTGGGCACAATACTAGGGAATGCCTGGCACCAAGAACCACAGCCCGGCAAAGAGTCAACACTTTCATGAGAGATGGGGGAAGGGGAGACAAAACATATAAAAACGAGAGAAAAAACAGCATAACAAGCATGGTAAGCTGAAGCTCCCTTAATGGCTCAGTTGGAAAGTAAAGTGCCCAGTGTACAACAGAACAGAGAGTCCCGTAATTGATCTAGGCCTGGGCTGAGGTAGTTCATCTAAGCCTATGTAGCGGTATGGGTGCTGCCAGCAGCCTCAGTAGAGATGGAGTAAAAGCAGAAGTCAACTGTCAGACACCAAGACACAACGAGTCACCAAGAAAAACATATAGCTGTAGTTGCAAAATAAAGTTTAAAAATTATTTCTGTAATTTCAACGGTAAGGTAGCAGTCAGAAGAGCCGGGAACCATAAAGGTGCAAACAGCCTTGTCATGGTGACCAAAAGCTTAGCCAAAGAGTTGGCTTTAAGGAGAGTCTTAAAGCATGAAAGGGAATTGTTGAGATGGAGACATTTAGGGAAGAAATCCTAGAACATAAGGGGGCCTAGCTGACTGAAGGCACGGCTGCCAATAGTGGGGTGAAGGAAGAGGCTGTACAAGAAGCCCAGAGGAACTGAGACTTCTGGGGGGTGGTTGTAGAGTTGGAGGATATTACAGTGAAAGAGAAGGGCAAAGCCATAGAGATAATTAAATATGAGAATGAGAATTTTAAGTTTGAGGCACAAAGGGACTAGGAGCCAATTTAGGTAAGGAAGGACTTGAGTAGAAGATAATAAATATTGTCAATGATTTACTTCCTGCAAGTATTCACACAGAAAGACATGAACAACATTCCCTTCATAAACACAGATAACCTTGGTAAAATTAATGACTGATAAAAAAAATGAGACAGAAATGCTGGGCAGCAATTGTGGCTCAAAACAAACAAGTCTCCGGGGATAGTTGGCAATCCCATATAAAATAACAGAATTGATGGTAAATCCTGGGGAAGGATAAGAAATGGCTGATGGGTAGTAAACAATGGGTACTTATTGGTGGAGTTACAATAGACTGGGGAGCTCCGGGATCATTGTAGAGACAAATACTATTTGTAATTTACATCAATGATTTGGATTTAGACATTCAATGCAAATTGTCCAAACTGTGGGCAATGGAATTTGAGGAAGGAGTTCAGAAATCACAAATGAGTTAGACAAAATATCTAAATGGGGCAGAACAATAGCAGATCAAATTTATTATAGACAAGTGTAAAGTTATGCGTACAGGGAAAAATAAATAACGCAGTTACTCCGTGACTGGTGTTGAAATAGTAAGGATGATGGAGGGGTCTGAGTAGACTCAGTACTCAACATGCCCAACAACCAGTGCAGAGCAGTAATCAACAAAGCCAACAGAATGCTGAACTACACAGCCAAAACAGCAGAATACAAGTCAAAGAAAACCATAATCTCTGGTCAGATCACAGCTCATGTACAACAACAACAACTTGTATTTATATAGCACCTTTAACATAGTAAAACGTCCCAACGCGCTTCACAGGAGTATTTTAAAACAAAAAAAAAATTTGACACTGAGCCACACGAGAAGAAATTATGGCAGATGATCAAAAACTTGGTCAAAGAGGTAGGTTTTAAGCAGTGACTTAAAGGAGTGAGTTGGAGTGGTCAAGTCTAGAGGTAACAAAGGCATGGGTGAGGGTTTCAGCAGTAGAAGAGCTGAGGCAGGGCCGGAGGCGGGCAATGTTATGGAGGTGGAAAAAGGCGGTTTTAGTTATTCCGTGGAATTGTGGCTGGAAACTCATTTCAGGATCAAATATAACGCCTAGGTTGTGAACAGTCTGGTTCATCTTCAGATAGATGCTAGGTAGAGGGACGGAGTCAGTGGTTAGGGAACACAATTTGTGGCGGGGACCAAAGATAATGGCTTTGGTCTTCCCAATATTTAATTGGAGAAAATTTCTGCTCATTCAGTACTGGATGTTGGACAAGCAATCTGACAATTTAGATACCAAACAGGGGTCGAGAGAAGTGGTGGAGAGGTAGAGTTAGATGTCGTCAGCGTACATGTGGAAATTGACTCCGTGTTTTCAGATGATGTTGCCAAGGGGCAACATTTGGATGAGAAATAGGAGGGGGCCAAGGATAGATCCTTGATAACGATGATATCTGGAGAATAGACCAGGCTTCTTGTGTTCCACAGTTCCACAACCCTGGAATCAACTGTGGGATTCATGTATGGCCACAGAATTGCTGCCCATCACGGAACTGGTTCCGAGATTGCCTTCTCTTAAGATTAGGTAATGCCACAGCAACAAAATGAGCAATCAGCTAAGCATGAATTTTATAGATTGCCTGAAAATGTACATGAGGAGTAAAGTCCGGCATACAGAGTTCTTGCCCCTAGCTCCAACCCCCAAAGACCTTTTCCTTATAAGGGGCGGGCACCGATCCCACCTTGTATAAGTTGAAAACTCCCAGAAAGGGTAGAGGATACGCAGACCCCTGAAGAATTTGAGCCCCGCAGGACTGGGCTCCTCCAGATATAGCGCTACTGACTTAAGAGGACGGGATAATGTGCCTTGCTGCTGTTTATTACTGCTCTGCTCAAAGTTCTTTTTTTCTTTTTTCTTTTTAAGAGAAGTTTTGTTGGTAGTTTAGTAGTTTGTTGTGGTTTAATTTGGAAAAAGACATAACGTTATGTCATAGAAATTTACAGCACAGAAGGAGGCCATTTCAGCAGGACCTTTTGAATCTAATTTATTTTTAAACTTTGTTTTCCTCTGAGGGAATATGTGGATACGCGGTTCTTGTCATAAACATTGCTGACTTTAAATTTACTATTTAAGCTATTAATATTTGATTTAAATAATGGTTCAGTTATTGTAATGATAGTTGAGTAAGCATTTAGGGTTCAATTTTCCCCAATACCATTTTTTGGCGTAGTTTTTCCAACTACTCCAAAAAAAAGTACCAAGTTTACCCGTTCCATTTTTTGAAATTGGCACTGCGCAGCCTGACCTTTAGCTTCAAGAGGTGGAGTCTAATGTCTGCGCCGAGAAAACGATGCCCCCCCCTCCCCTTCTGCGCATGCGCAAGAAAAAAAAAGGACGTTTTTGACGTGATTGCTATAGGCGCGCATGCCCAGTACACCTCCCGGTCTGCATTCAGCCATTTTTGAAGAGCCAGTTGTGTGTGAGAACTTTAATTCTCATTGGAAAAATGGGAGCAACAAGAAAACAAGCTGCAACGCGGCTCAAGGACCAAGAATTTCTCACAGGATGAAGTGGTGGCACTAGTTACTGTAATTGAGGCCAAATGGCACGAGCTGGACACCAGCAGAGGTCACATAAAAGTTTCACCAAAAGAAATGAAGAAACGAAGAAACGCTGGAACCAACTTGCAGAAGATTACCCTGAGGTCTGGAGGCCAGTGCAAAAAGTGGCAGGATCTTGGTCAAGTAGTTAGTGTAAGTAATATTTTCATTTATTCACTGGAATTGCAACTGTAACTGTGACCAGCTGTATATATTAGCAGAAAGCCACACTCCCTAAAAAGTTAGGTTTTCATCTTTGCAGAGGAAGGTGGCACACAAAAAATGGGAAAGAACTTGAACAGGAGGTGGCCCGGCAAATCTGCTGACACCCTTGGAAGAGAGGGTTGCTGCTTTGATGGGTCCTGCCTGGAGAAAAGCCACCACCACTGCACAAGCTGGGCCCACATCGAGGGAGAGAGTAAGCCTGCAAATTCCACAGTCTGACTTTGCTAAATGTGAAGTACTGCGCGGGCTAGCCATGCTTCGGTTCATGGGGACATCTCTATCGGCTACGTTTCGGTTGATGGATGCAATGTGCTATCATTCATCGTGGTCCTTCAAATGAGCCTGCTGCCTGCGCTGTGTGTGCCTACTCACGCCCCCTGCCCCCTCCTCTGCTGCTAACCATTTGTCTGTTCTGTTATATTTTGCAGAACTTGAAGCCAACCCTGACGAGGCTGAAGCCGATGCAGAAGATTATTCAGATGTGGACGAGCCTGAAGAGGGGAATATCTTCCAATCCCACCTTCCAGACCAAGAGCATGGGAATGAGGGGAAGGTGATGGATGAAGCCCCCACTGTTGTACTCACTCTGGCAGAGGTGCAGGTGCCGCCCATTGAGATGGTATGAGTGGTATGAGTGGTATGAGTGTTGCTGGGACATTCCATGGTTTCCCGCAGTCCCAGGCTGCAGGTCCCAGTGGGATGCAGCGAGCCACACCCAGGGTGAGGAATGAAAGGAGAGCTTGGCAGCGCTGTCCTGAGGTGCAGGATCTAACAGATGTGGTTCAGATGATGGCAATGAGTGCGGAGAGCATTGACCTTACACAATCACTCCTGGACACCATCAGTGGGGTGGGTGATGAGGTATCGGGACTGTTGGGAGAAGTAACAACACTCTCACGAGAAATGGGAACACAGTCTGGGAACATGAGGGAGGGAATATCTCAGGCAGCTGATACAATGTTGGTACATATGAGGGAGGGAATGTCGCAGGTAGCTGATGCACTGTCAGTGAACATGAGGGAGGGAACGTTGCAGGTAGTTGACACACTGTTACTCAGCATGAGGGAGGGCATGTCACAGGTAGCGGAGACACTGTCAGTGAACACGAGGGAGGGAATGTTGCGGATAGTTGAGACACTGTCAGAGCACGAGGGAAGGAATGTCAGAGTTAGCTGCTGCAATAAGGGAACACGCCCAGACCCCGCGGCCATTGACAGAATCAACTGCCACTCCCACTCCAATCCCCAGACCAGCCTCTGAAGAGGCCCAAGCCGGGCCTTCCACATTACTGCCTGCCCCTCCCACTCCCCTCCCCCGCCCACCCATCAAGTGGTGCGTATTACCCGAGATGTTCAAAAGAATAAGCTTGGTACCAACCCGAGAAATGCTGCGCCATCGCCTGCGGGCAAGGGTGGAGTCAACAAGACCAAGTGCAGCGGGCGGTCTTAGAATAAGGTGGAGGACAGATGGGTGCAGCCTTTCTTTGCTGCTGTTATCGTTGTTATTATTGTTGTTATTGTTGTAACTGTTCTTAAATTAAAAGTTTTTTGTAAGTGATATAAATTTACAAGTTTAAAAGTCTTTAAATGATCTTATAGTTTGTAAGTGATCTTAACTGAAAACTTTAAAGTTTGATACAAGAATATTTTTATTAAATTTAAGTTGAGTACAAACAAATATTTGTTAAACTTTTAAATAAAATATATTTTAAATTATAACTGAATAATTTCCATTATTTGTTCCATTAACACAACACAACATTATGGAACAGGTCCAAAAAGTAAATATGGTCCATTTGGAATAGTTGCCGCTGAGCCTTCAGGCAGCAAAGCGTTCATGGATGAGCTCCTGGCGCAAGGCTCGAGTAATCGTTAAAGGGGCACAATGGCCCGGCCTCCTCCGCTGTCGTGCTCCGGGTTCAGGTAGTTGCATGGCTTCCTCCTCATCATCATCAGCCACTCTCACCTCAGGTTGGTATTCTATTCCCAGTTTCTGCTGCCTCATGATGGCCAAGTTATGCAGCATGCAGCACACAACAGTCTCAGGGGAGTATTGCAAGTAGCCTCCAAAATGGTCCAGGTATCGTAAACGCTGTTTCAAGATGCCAATGGTCCTCTCTATTATGCTGCGCGTCGCAATATGCGACATGTTGTATTCCTGGTCAGCTTCCGTCCGGGTTATGCGTAGGGGCGTCATGAGCTAGGTGGCGAGGCCGTACCCTTTGTCTCCCAGTAGCCAGCTCTGCCCCTCTGGCTGCTGCTGAAACATGTCAGATATAATGCTCTCGCGTAGGATGAACGCATCATGGGTGCTCCCAGGGTATCTTGCATCAACTGATTTGATGCGATGTATGTCGTCACACACGAGCTACACATTAATGGAGTGGAAGTCTTTTCTGTTCCTGTACATCTTGGAATCCTCCAAAAGTGCTCGCAAGGTGATGTGGGTATAATCAATGAAGCCCTGTACATTGGGAAGCCAGCAATCCTGGAGAAGCCCACAGCCCTGTCACGCATTACCTGGGCAGTCATGGGGAACTTTATGTAGTTATTTCTCCGGGCATATAGTGTAGCAGTCACCTGCTGAATGCAGATATGTGTTGCATGTTGAGAATTGGCACACACATCCCCAGTTGTGGCCTGGAATGATCCAGATGCATAGAATGAAAGTGCAGCTGTAACCTTCACTTCAACTGACAAAGCAATCCTCCTGATGCTTCTAGGTTACAGGTCTGCTTTTACTAATTCACAGATCTCAGTTACAACTACTTTGTGGAAACGCAGCCTTCTGGCACAGTCTGCATCACTGAGGTGCAGGGACGAACGAACGCCTGTCTCAATATACCCGATGGGGGTAAGGCCTCCTGCCCAAGAGGTTCCTCATGTGATAACGTCAAATCAATTGTCTCCTCCACAGCACCATCATGCAGAAGGCTTGCACAAGGTATGGGATTGTCAGTATTGCCCCCATGATTAAATTGTACCTTTGTAAGAAGCTCAAAATGGCAGGCAGGACAAGATTCTTTGTTCTCTCTCACCCCAAGGTCGACACCCTAGTATGGACCACACCCAGGTCTGAACAGGCGCAATGATGGGGCAGCACCCACCCCAGCCTTCATGTGATGCATAGTGTAAGGCTTCTCATGCCTTCCGTTTGCTTTCCACAGCCCCCCCACCACCCCCGGGCTTCTTTTCAAGCCGAGCCCCGAGCCCGTGTGTCCGGGCAAGAGACCGATTCTGCCGGCTGACGCTCCGACCCTCGAGCCCGGTTTGGAGACGTTTGGTTTTGTTAAAAATCAAAACTTAAAGAATTCCATTAAACTTCCATTTCCTGCATTTTAAGTTTTTAAAATTTAAGTTTGATTATGCATATTTAAAATTTAAGTTTGATGAGACATATTTAAAATTTAAGTTTGATTATGCATATTTATGTGTTCTTCACTCCCTCCAAAACTTCGCATAAAAACAATGGCATCATTCTATGCCGATTTTTTAATGTGCGCTGGTTTTCCTTAAGTGCCCAGATGGTTTTTTGGGAGTGGTCACATACACCATCCTAGGAGAAATTTAAATTGGCCAAACTTGTATAATTGTGAAAAACTGGCGCAGACACCAGTTCCCCTATGACGCAAAAAATCCTAACCTAAAAAAATCGTAACTGAGTTACGCTGGCGCACAAAGATTGAGGAAACTTGGATTTTTTAAATTTCGGCCAAAAAAAGTGGCGCGCACCCAAAAAAAAAACAGCTCAAATCACTGGGGAAAATTGAGCCCTTAGTTTCATGCTGCATTTTTCAATTAAAAAGTGCCATTCAATTTTCTAAGTGTTACAATAAGTTTAGAAAAACTTAGTAATGTGATTCAGAAATTGGACAGACCCGCCACGGAATCTACATTTTCCTTCCACAGAAAGTGACCTCAAGGTCACACTGCATTCTAAGGACCCTGATGATCGGCAGCTCAGTAGGCAATTAGTGAGCACTACTGGAAGGGCAAGTCAGCTCTGCGCCTGTGTTGTACCTCAGCCCTTCAGTGTTTGCAGTGCTGCACTGTAGTGCTGTACAAACAAACACGGATGGGTTACCTCAATGTTCAAGCACGTTGGCACCAACCTGGTAAAATAGCAATGGGCAGCATGCTCCCAGCCTAGCACTGCATTTTCCAGGCTCTTGTATCGTAGTTCCACAGTGTGTACGGGACTGAAAGCAAAAGAAGCCGCTCATTGCTGTGTTCCTTCTCCATGGCCAATACAGGGCAACAAACTTGTAGGCAGGATCTGGTAAAACTGGCCACCGGGGCTACACATCAGTAAGCAGCTAGCGTCAACCTCTTCAGCAGACTTGATAATCCAATACCTCAGCTAACCAGGACTGCAGTATTCCACAGCACTGCTGACGACTGAACAGTTCACTGTCGAGTGCACCCTGGAGAGAAAGGCCTGTGACCTGCAGTAGAACATTGAGGTCATTTTCTGTGTCAGGAAAATGCAGATTCTGTGGCAAGTCTGCTGAACTACTGAGTCACATTACTACTGGGTTTCTAACTGCTCAGCTCCAAATAAACCTGCAAGCCAGTGCACGAACAAAAAAAGCAATCCTGGCTGGACAAGGCACAGTAAACTTGTGCTCCTGTGCTGGCTTTAGCTGCTTAAACTCCAGCACCATCTATGTACACATTACAATGTGGCTGCTCTTCAAAAATACTTCATTAGCTGTAAAGCTCATTAGGATGGTCTGATATCGTGACAGGCGCTATACAAATGCAAATTCGCTCTCTCTTGCACGCTTGGGGGTCCCCGAACATTAACATTAACAATCTACAGCTTTGTTCTCTGGATTAAGCACCACTGGGATCTGAGGCGTGGATTGAGTACCCATTTATCTGAAGTTAAATAATTAAATCTAATTCAGCAAAAAGGTTTCCAAATAAACATTATTCAAACATTTACGCCATCTGACTGGGCCTCCCAATGATCAATCGGAAGTAAATAACCAATAAAAAGGCATTTAAAACATAGTTAGCCCCTAGAACATGACAGATTGCTAGCGGCTGTGTAAATAAACAAAGATGTAATTAATGGGAGTTAAACAGTTAGCATAGCAATGCTTCGGTCATTAGTGTTCAATAGGGTTTATCAATAACAAAAAGGAACAAATACTGTTAAACAAATCAAGTGCATTTTAAGCCCCTTCAGAGAAGCTCACTCTGATCTGAGAGCAGAGCTGGATAACAAGCTTGTTTTAAAAGCACAATCCAGTGAATAGATTATTTAATTCATGTTCCTGCGCAACGTAATATACAAATACAAATCCCTCAGACTGTCACTATTGCTTCTTCTGTGCTGTTGTTTAGCTTGAGAATACCACACTTCCCTTGTTTTTAAAAAGGCACATGAACTGTCAATGCACATCATTGTTGTCATGGACTCTTAACATTATGATGCGTGATTTTTAAACAGCATTTTACCAGTTCCAAAGGATTTTACCAAGTTTTTAACAAGCTTCCTGTTGCTTGGGCTTCACGTCAGGTAAGTGTGCCAGGTTCTCAATGACTTTCTATTGCTTTGACTAGTTGACAGCTGCAGAAGTGGTATAAAAACCACCATTTTACAGCTGTTCACTTTCCAATCTCAGAAGCCTTTAGGATTTGGAAGACACTTTTGAGCTGCATGCAGTTTGGAAGTGTTTGCAGTGAACTCTCTATCCACAGTCTCTCTCACCATTGACAGATCACTTCGGTCATCTCAACTTCAGCTGCCATCTATTCCATCAGTATCGGTGCTCTTGAGCAAATCTCACCTTGATCCTCAGAATCCCACCACGATCAGCCCCAATACCAATATCACTAAACACACCAGCATCACCACCAACAATATCAACCTTCTCCGCAATCACCTGATGCTGCACATAAAGTGGACTGGGAAAATAGACTAAAGAATGGGACGTTTGATGACCAGTGGCAGACACTTAAGGAGATATTTCATAACTCGCAACAAAAATATATCCCAATGAGAAAGAAAAACTGTAAGCGAAGGGATAACCATCCGTGGCTAACTAAGGAAATAAGGGAGGGTATCAAACTGAAAACAAAGGCATACAATGTGGCCAAGATGAGTAGGAGATCAGAGGATTGGGAATTTTTTAAAAGCCAGCAGAGAACGACTAAACAAATGATTAAGAGAGGGAAGATACATTATGAAAGCAAACTAGCACGAAATATAAAAACAGATAGTAAGAGTTTCTACAGGTACATAAAAAGGAAAAGAGTGGCTAAAGTAAATGTTGGTCCCCTGGAGGATGAGACTGGGGAATTAATAATGGAGAACAGGGAAATGGCAGAGACGTTGAACAAATATTTTGTATCGGTCTTCACGGTAGAAGACACTAAGAACATCCCAATAGTGGATAATCAACTATTATCAACTATAGGTAGGGAGGAACTTAATACAATCACTAATGAAGTAGTACTAGGCAAAATAATGGGACTAAAGGTGGACAAGTCCCTGGGACCTGATGGCTTACATCCCAGGGTTTTAAAAGAAGTGGCTGCAGAGATTCCCTACATTCTGGGGCAGTCCCAGCAGATGGAAAAACCGCAAATGTAACGCCCCTATTTAAAAAAGGAGGCAGACAAAAAGCAGGAAACTATAGGCCAGTTAGCCTAACATCTGTTGTTGGGAAAATGCTGGAGTCCAATATTAAGGAAGCAATAGCGGGACAATTGGAAAAGCATGATTCAATCAAGCAGAGTCAGCATGGTTTTAAGAAAGGGAAATCATGTTTGACAAATTTGCTGGAGTTCTTTGAGGATGTAATGAGCAGGGTGGATAAGGGGGAACCAGCGGGTGTGGTGTATTTGAATTTTCAGAAGGCATTCGATAAGGTGCCACATAAAAGGTTACTGCACAAGATAAAAGTTCACGGGGTTAGGGTAATATATTAACATGGATAGAGGATTGGCTAACTAACAGAAAACAGAGAGCGGGTCATTTTCCGGTTGGCAAACAGTGACTAGTGGGGTGCCGCAGGGATCGGTGCTGGGTCCTCAACTATTTACAATCTATATTAATGACTTGGATGAAGGGACAGAGTGTAATGTAGTCAAGTTTGCTGATGATACATAGATAGGTGGGAAAACAAATTGTGAGGACACAAAAAATCTGCAAAGGGATATAGACAGGCTAAGTGAATGGGCAAAAATTTGGCAGATGGAGTACAATGAGGTAAAATGTGAGGTTATCCACTTTGACAGAAATAATAGAAAAGCAAGTTATAATTTAAATGGAGAAAAATTGCAAAGTGCTGCAGTACAAAGAGACCTGGAGGTCCTTGTGCATGAAACACAAAAAGTCAGTATTCAGGTACAGCAAGTAATCAGGAAGGCAAATGGAATGTTGGCCTTTATTGCAAGGGGCGAGTATAAAAGCAGAGAAGTCCTGCTACAACTGTACAGGGTATTGGTAAGGCCACACCTGGAGTACTGCGTGCAGTTTTAGTCTCCATATTTAAGGAAGGATATACTTGCTTTGGAGGCTGTTCAGAGATGGTTCATTAGGTTGATTCTGGAGATGAGGGGGTTGACTTATGAGGATAGGTTGAGTAGGTTAGGCCTCTACTCATTTGAGTTCAGAAGAATGAGAGGTGATCTTATTGAAACTTATAAGATAATGGGCCCAAGTTTCCACATGATTTGCGCCTGATTTTTAGGAGCAACTGGTGGAGAACGGACTATCTTAGAAATCGCAATTCTCCACATTATTTTTTCTGCAGTTCTAGTCAGGTAGAACAGTTCTACTTTAGAACGGAATTTTTTCTTCAAAGGGGGGCGTGTCCGGCCACTGACGCCTGATTTCAAAGTTTCCACAGTGAAAATGTACTCCAAACTAAAGTAGAATGGAGCAAGTGAAGATTTTTGTAGAACTGAAAAAACCTGTTCGACACATTAAAAAATCAGGCGCAGGTTACAAATTAGGCGTCCAGAACGAGGTGGGGGGGAAGGGGGGGGAGGGAGGGGAAGGGAACTCATTAAATTCTACAATCAATCCTTATTTATACTTCTACAAATATTATACAAATAAATCCAACCTGAATAAACATTTATAAGCAAAGAAAAGATTAAATAAAACATCTTCCTACCTGTGTGAAAGTGCTTCAGCCATCGTTCGAAGGAAACCGCCGTTTGTTGCCGCGCAGGGGAGGGAGGGGGAGGAGACAGCGGCTTGTTGCCGCGCAGGGGAGGGAGGGGAAGGAGACAGCGGCTTGTTGCCGCGCAGGGGAGGGAGGGGAAGGAGACAGCGGCTTGTTGCCGCGCAGGGGAGGGAGGGGAAGGAGACAGCGGCTTGTTGCCGCGCAGGGGAGGGAGGGGAAGGAGACAGCGGCTTGTTGCCACGCAGGGGAGGGAGGGGAAGGAGACAGAGGCTTGTTGCCGTGGAGGGAGGGGAAGGAGACAGCGACTTGTTGCCGCGGAGGGGAGGGAGGGGAAGGAGACAGCGGCTTGTTGCCGCGGAGGGGAGGGAGGGGAAAGAGACAGTGAGAAGGGAAGCCTCAGTGCTGATGGCAATGTGGTTTTATTAAAAAATGTTCAAAAATTAAACAGCTACAAAGAACTACAAAAATGGCCGAGTGCCAATGTTTTTTTTCACACTGAGCATGCGCGAACGCGCAGCGTTGCCGGCAGGAAAAAAACTAATTTAAATAGTACCCGCCCCTCCCACTTACAAAATCGGCGCGAGTGTAGGCTCCGCCCCCCTGGGCGCCGCGCAAAACAGACAAGGAGCTGCAAAGCGCTCGAGAATAGCGCGTTTTTTTCTGTCGCCGTTTTAAGTGCGAAAAACAGGCGCCCAGCTCGGAGGGGCGCCCGTTTCTTATCCTGTGGAAACTTGGGCCCAATGAGGGGCTCGACAAGGTGAATGCAGAGAGATATTTCCACTCATAGGTGAAACTAAAACTAGGGGACATAGTCTTAGAATAAGGGAAATGCCTATTTAAAACTGAGATGAGGAAATAAAATTTCTCTGAGGGTTGTACATCTATGGAATTCTCTGCCGCAGAGATCTGTGGAGGCTGGGTCATTGATTATATTTAAGGCGGAGATAATCAGCGATAAGGGAATGGAGCTGAGTCCATGATCAAATCAGCCATGATCTTATTGAATGGCGGAGCGGGCTCAAGGGGACAAATGGCCTACTCCTGCTCCTATTTCTTATGTTCTTATGTTCTTATGACACAGGGCATCAGCACCCTACCTCATTGCTGCCCAGGACACCAGGGATGGCCTCACCATGGCCACATTTACTTCATTTCATGTACATCCTGGCTGCCACATGATGCGCCAGGTTGGTATCACCCCACCCCAGCACCATAAAGCATCCCACCAATACTCAAGCCATTCCTTTCACACTCATCAGGGGGTACCGTTATGTCTCACCATTCACTGCAGCTCACAAAGCCACTTCCAAATATTCACACAAATCTGTCCGAACATAAATATTCAATGCTTGACACCACATTAACAGAAACTCTACATGAATATTGGTTAAAAAACCCAATTGCTTACCATTGTGTATTGTTAGTTGGTATGATTGGACAACGATGAGGGTGAATGTGGTGTGGCTAGTAAGATCGGGATGTGATAATGTAGATAGAGAGGGATGGGTGGAGGTGCAAAGTAAGTTGGTGTGAGTAAGGATGTGCAGGAGTAGAGTAGGGAAGGCAGAGTGATGGGGATGTGTTAAGTGGCACAACAGGATAAGGTTGAGTTTGGCTTTGCAGTAACGTTTTGTGATCTACGGAGATCATTGAAAGGTTTGTGCCACTGCAGCCAGCTCCTCCTGACCACATCCCTGCTTGTGCCCTCCTGTGCAATGTGCAACCAGGCTGTATTGGTCTCCTGTGGAGATTCTTCCGCTCATGGGAAGGGAAGAGAAACTCCTTGAGTGTCTGGAGGGAATCATGGGAGAGCCTGGGTGCAGCCGTACACCTTTGTGCAGTGCTTGTCAGTTTGCAGCACCTCAATGCTTTAGAACACGAGAACAACTGTCAAAATCAATTTGTGCCTGGTCCCTTTAAGGAAATCGACTGTTGACACGTCATCAAATGACATCATCAGACCTGCTTCCTTCAATTGGTCAAAAACCTTGCTGGGCGGGCTTAACAAGCCCCATCAATGGAAGATTCTTCAAACAGAGCGCGATGGAGCCGGGAGCAAGATCAGCACCCGCCTCCGACGGTTGGCGAAATCGTGGCCTTAATGTCAAAGTAGTGAACACAGGAAGGGAAAATGAGTGCCAGAGCTCCACGAATAGTATTGAACTAGCTCGGCAGAAAGCTGAAAGAGACGCCAAAGGCTTAGTTGATTTGATGTTAAACATGTTCAACCAATGCAAAGTAGCAATCAGTGAAACTAATAGGATGTTGAACTGCATGGGCAAAGAGTAGGATATAAACCAGAGGAAGGGGTAATCAAACTGTACACTGCTCTGGTCAGACCGCAGCTTGAGTACTTTGGCCAGGTCTGGTCACCGAGAAACAAGGGAAACATTCAGCAGCTGAAGGCGGTGCACAGAACAACCACAAAGCCGACCGTTGGTCGCAATGGTATGAGTGATAGGGGAAGTGAAGAGAAACTTGGGCCTGGAAAGAAATCATCACGAGATGATATTACAAGATAGTTAAGGGAACAGAAAGGGTAAACTTAAAATGATATAGTGAGTATAGATCAAGGGTGGGCAACTACTTGGGCTGGACGGCCACTTAACAAGTTTTGGTGAGCTGTTGAGGGCTGCACACCAATATTCCTCTAGCGCGAGTGGCCCACACCAATGGCGCAATCCAGTACAGGCTGCTAACCAGCTCCTGCGGCTGGAAGAGATACCGCACAAGCACGGCCACGCAGCAAGTTTAATGGGAGACATTTTGTTTAGAGGGAACATTGCATAAACATAAACAGTGCATAAACAAACGTAAATTCAGATACCATCTTAAATACACAAAATGTAGTGTAAAATAGTAAAAATCTCCCACTATTAAATGAATGAAAGGAGTGATCGATCGATTACATGTTATACTGGAAGTCTACGTGGCTCAAGTCTGCTGGGCCTCCGACATAAGAGGTTTTCTCTTTTTAGTGTGCTGAGTACGGGAGGCCGAGGCTTCGCAAGGCCTGAACTGCAATCATGGGCCATTACCTGGAGTCCTGGTAGTCCAGGATCCACTCCCTTGTCCAAGACGGTGATGTGAACTCCCCTGCAGTCGTACTCTGGGTAACAAAGAGGAAAGACGCAACATTTTCTTCAGTAAAACTGGGAGTCAGTCGTCAGGGTTCGGGGTGGGGTGAGTTCGGGGCTCGGAGCGTGGGGTGAGTTCGGGGCTCGGAGCGTGGGGTGAGTTCGGGGCTCGGAGCGTGGGGTGAGTTCGGGGCTCGGAGCGTGGGGTGAGTTCGGGGCTCGGAGCGTGGGGTGCGTTCGGGGCTCGGAGCGTGGGGTGAGTTCGGGGCTCGGAGCGTGGGGTGAGTTCGGGGCTCGGAGCGTGGGGTGCGTTCGGGGCTCGGAGCGTGGGGTGCGTTCGGGGCTCGGAGCGTGGGGTGAGTTCGGGGCTCGGAGCGTGGGGTGCTTTCGGGGCTCGGAGCGTGGGGTGCTTTCGGGGCTCGGAGCGTGGGGTGCGTTCGGGGCTCGGAGCGTGGGGTGAGTTCGGGGCTCGGAGCGTGGGGTGAGTTCGGGGCTCGGAGCGTGGGGTGAGTTCGGGGCTCGGAGCGTGGGGTGCGTTCGGGGCTCGGAGCGTGGGGTGAGTTCGGGGCTCGGAGCGTGGGGTGAGTTCGGGGCTCGGAGCGTGGGGTGCGTTCGGGGCTCGGAGTGTGGGGTGCGTTCGGGGCTCGGAGCGTGGGGTGAGTTCGGGGCTCGGAGCGTGGGGTGAGTTCGGGGAGATAAAAGACGCAGCACCGATCTCTTTCTTCAGTAAAACTCAGAGTCGTCGAGATGAGCAACCATGATTTGGCGGAGGAGTAGCGTCCCCACCAGCCAGTGATGAGCAGTAGAATAGGTGGGTTTTAGAAAAGTGGTTCACGGAGCCGGAGCGGGAGAGAGCCGCAGACAGACCTTAAGCTGCTTCTGAGACATAAAAGGGAAGCAGATGTGCATCAGATATACAGCAGCAGTCCCAGCAGCTTTATTTTTAACTGCCTGGGTTCAGGGTTGCTATAATCACTCAACCGTTGGTGCCCGTGCCTTCTGTTGCCGAGGCCCCAAGCCTCTCTACCTCTCTTTCCTCCTTCAAGACGCTCCTTAAAACATACCTCTTTGACCAAGCTTTTGGTCACCTGCGCTAATTTCTACTTATGTGGCTCGGTGTCAATTTTTAAAATCTCAATACTCCTGTGAAGTGCCTTGGAACGTTTCACTACATTAAAGGCTCTATATAAATACATGTTGTTGTTGTTGTGTAGCATGCCCCCAGTACTACACTGAAGTGTCAGCCTAGATTATGTGCTCAAGTCTTTGGCGGGGCTTGAATCCATGACCTTCTGACTCAGAAACAGGAGAGCTACCACTGAGCCAAGATTGGTAGATGGAACAGACCAAGGCCTAGAAATTCAGCCGTGATCATTGTTGGCCACGCAGAGGAGGATGTACTTCATGCCACACACGCCCGAATGGTGAGGCCTGAGACTCTCCAGATTTTGGGCATCGGGCCAGCAAAGCATGAAGAGCCTGTCAATGAAGAGGACCTCAGGTAAGTGTTGTCAAGGGTTGAGGCAGCGCCCATTTGTCTAAGCCCAAGTCCTTTATAAATCAAAATGCCATCATACGCATGCCACAAATGGAACAGTATGACATAGGACTAATAATGCACCAGAGACCACATAGGATACCCAGCACCTTCATCATGCCTTGAGCAAATATACTTGGATTAACACCTCGGACAAAGCTTCCACAACCTGCCTCCTCTACAGATCAAAGAATCTGGCTGCATTTTTGTGGACAGCAGGACCCCATCTGGTAGATCTGTAAGGCCTTTATTGCCTTTATTGCAAAGGGGATGGAGTATAAAAGCAGGGAAGTCTTGTTACAGCTGTACAGGGTATTGGTGAGGCCACACCTGGAATACTGCGTGCAGTTTTGGTTTCCATATTTACGAAAGGATATACTTGCTTTGGAGGCAGTTCAGAGAAGGTTCACTAGGTTGATTCTGGGATGAGGGGGTTGATATGAGGAAAGGTTGAGTAGGTTGGGCGTCTACTCATTGGAATTCAGAAGAATGAGGTGTGATCTTATCGAAACGTATAAGATTATGAGGGGGCTTGACAAGGTGGATGCAGAGAGAATGTTTCCACTGATGGGGGAGACTAGAACTCGAGGGCATGATCTTAGAATAAGGGGCCATTTAAAACAGAAATGAGGAGAAATTTCTTCTCTCAGAGGGTTGTAAATCTGTGGAATTCGCTGCCTCAGAGAGCTGTGGATGCTGGGACATTGAATAAATTTAAGACAGAAATAGACAGTTTCTTAAACAATAAGGGGATATGAGGAGTGGGCAGGGAAGTGGAGCTGATCTTATTGAATGGCAGAGCAGGCTCGAGGGGCTGTATGGCCTGCTCCTGCTCCTATTTCTTGTGTCCTTGTGTTCTTGAAAGGCAGTTTCAATCTTATCGTTAGCTATTTCTAAAACACATTTATCTAATCTATTAAAAATTACAGATGCTAGAAACTCTTTTTTGGCAGAGGTCCAAGATGAAAATCTGCCAAGGGACATCAGTCTAGTCTCTACACACTCCTGTCTGGAATGGGGATCCACAAAGGATTCATTCAAATACCAAAGCCTAATAAAAGATTTACCACCAAGCAATAACTCTTTGGGCAAGAACTCGTCAATAGTGGAAGAGGAGGAACTCTGAGCAGGTATTTATCTCTGACAATATTCAGCTTTAGTTACTGTACCCTTTAACCAATCAGCACGGGTCTCCCAATATTACAAAATAATGTTTGTGCTGCAGAACACCAGGAGCCACAATTACATATAATTCAAAAGTGCTGCTCAGGGAAAATAAATATTAAAATTACATTTTGGGATAGCAGCACAATGAAAATGTAAACTGCATTGCAACTCTACAATTAAATCAGGTCTATAAAAAACATTATTTGACCACTAACAAAACTAGAATGGCTTACAATTTGAAACGGATGGCTCAAGTGAGTTTACGTAGCAAGTCAGTTCTTGGGTCAATGCAAAGTTAGATCTTGGTTGTAGGGCTATGGGTCGGGTCAGACCTTGTGGGGCCAAAATTCAGCCTCCTGATAAGGCTTGTTACCGCTGGAAAATGGCGGCTGCCGTGTGGTGCCCCCGACAGTTTTTTCTGTTGGTGCACTGTGTTTGCAGCGTATGCAAAATGGCGGTGCAGTGGAAAGGGTGCACTGCCGCGGCCGCCATCTTATTTTTTTTTGGCGGCCAACCCTGCTGAAACTCTTCCTGGTGGCCCGGTGGACCTAACTAAAATAATCGCAGAGCTCTCAGCGGCTCTCCCCTTTAAGTGAAGGGGAGAGGCATGGTGACGCGCCAGCGTGATGACGTCATCAACGCTATGCTGATGACTGACAGCTGCGACCACTCCGCCCACCCCCACTTCCGCCTCCATTATGACTGACTTCCTCCCCGCTTGAAAAAAAAGACAAAGAGCTGAATTTCACGCAACAGGCCACCGCGGCGGTGAAAACACAGGAAAATCGGTAGGTGCAACCCATTTCCGGTGGAGGTGAATTTCTCCCCCTGTATTTGTAGCTGATTAATTCTACCTCACTGTTACAAGTGAGTGGTGGGTGTATAAATTTGCCCAACACCATTGCAAATTTAAGCTGGCATGTACATGCAAATGTCTTGTTAGATTGAGCCATGTCCTAATGGAAGCGGCTTGCTGAAACATGTAATTGGAAGTGCGCATCTCTGACATCTATAGTCACAGGCAGCACCTTGCAAATACAACCTGGCGATATTGTTCAGGCATAATGAGGCTCTACACAAGTTGCTCTCCCCCCACCCCCCCAATTTCTTTCTTTTTTTCTCCCCTCCTCCACAGAAAGTTGTGACTTATTTTGGAATAGGGTACCAAGTACCAAAAGCTATTCCTCACATTTAGTCCAAAACAGTGAGCATCAGCACTGTGGGGGGAGAGGGGGCAAATGTGAAGGGCTTCACAGCCAAGCCCAATCCAAAATAATTCCTGCATTATAAAGGAACTTATGTTGATGGCTCTCAAACCAAGATTAACAACCAGCACAGATCAGAGGTCAAACTGGAGATCTTTCCATAGTGCATGATTGTGCCAAAGACTAACTTAGTACTACATAACGATCAACCAAGAGAATGGAAATACCAGAGTATTGAATCTTAATTAAATTAAAGATATTTTTAAAAGCATGCAAAAGCAGTGGTGATGGGGAGTGGCTGGGATGGTTCCCAGAACATTGCATAGATTATTATTCTGCCACTAAGCTGGCTAACTCTCAAAAACAACACCAATTATTGTTTAACCCTTGAGGATGAAGCTTAAAGTTTCCAAAAGCAGTACACGGTTAAAAGGTTTTAAATTCTGCTGTCACAGGTTGTATATTCTGATCCTTAGAATGGTGCAAACAAATGTAACCTCCCGCTCTGATGGCTCACTGAATAAATCCACAGCAAGGTGTGGCATGGGCTGTACAGATCAAGATTATGTTCAACCTTCATGCCCCCAACCCCTCCCCCACAGTCTCTGCTGAATGTTATTTAGTCATCATAGGCAGTCCCTCGGAATCCAGGAAGGCTTGCTTCCACTCTAAAAATTAGTCCTTAGGTGGCTTAACAGTCCAATACGAGAACCACAGTCCCTGTCACAGGTGGGGCAGATAATCGTTGAGGGAAAGGGTGGGTGGGATTGGTTTGCCACATGCTCTTTCCACTGCCTGTGCTTGATTTCTGCATGCTCTTGGCGATGAGACTCGAGGTGCTCGGTGCCCTCCCAGATGCACTTCCTCCACTTAGGGTGATCTTTGGCCAGGGTCTCCCAGGTGTCAGTGGGGTTGTTGCATTTTATCAGGAAGGCTTTGAGGGTGTCCTTGTAACGTTTCCTCTGCCCACCTTTGGCTCGTTTGCTGTGAAGTAATTCCGAGTAGAGCGCTTGCTTTGAGAGTTTCGTGTCTGGCATGCGGACTATGTGGCCTGCCCAGCGGAGCTGATCAAGTGTGGTCAGTGCTTCAATGCTGAGGATGTTGGCCTGGACGAGGACGCTAATGTTGGTGCGTCTGTCCTCCCAGGGGATTTGCAGGATCTTGCAGAGACATTGTTGGTGGCATTTCTCCAGCGTCTTGAGGTGTCTACTGTACATTGTCCATGTTTCTGAGCCATACAGGAGGGTGGGTTTTACTACAGCCCTGTAGACCATGAGCTTGGTGGTAGATTTGAGGGCCTGGTCTTTGAACACTCTTTTCCTCAGGCGGCCGAAGGCTGCACTGGCGCACTGAATCTCGTCATCAATGTCTGCCCTTGTTGATAAGAGGCTCCCGAGGTATGGGAAATGGTCCACATTGTCCAGGGCCGCGCCGTGGATCTTGATGACTGGGGGCCAGTGCTGTGCGGCGGGGATGGGCTGGTGGAGGACCTTTGTCTTACGGATGTTTAGCGTAACGCCCATGCTGTCGTAGGCCTCAGTAAATACATTGACTATGACTTGGACACATACAGAGGTTATTTAATACACGGGAATTGTTAACGCCCCAAACTGTAAGGGGATAACTAAGGGGTTGAAATTTGTTTTCTTCCTCCGCGCGTTACCGCCGGAGAGGGACGGCTAACAGTCGGCTAAGTACTTACCGTCAGCGGCGGCTGGGTTCCTCCGCTCACTGTAAAGTTAGTTGGGCGTTGGGGCCGGCAGCAACACGTACCGCTGCGCATTCGGCCGCCACCCACGTGGTGACATCATCGAGCGTGCACTACCCCCTTGCCACTGGCACTGCGAAATTTGGTAAGTATGGTGGCCTTACCAGTAGGCGCCCATACAGCCTGGGAAAGCTGGAAGGACATTGGGGATCCTGGGGCGGTAGCATCCAGGGATCAAGGTAAGTGGTTATGTTTGGGTTTTTTTTACCATTTCGGTATTAATGGAACCAGTGGGGAATTTTGCTTGTGGGTGAAGGAAAGTGTCGTAAACTTTTTTTTCTTCATTTTTTTCATCTTGCATGCTGGCAGCCTACCGTCGGGAAGATCGGCAGGCCTCCTGAGGTGCCGCTCCATTGGCGCACGAGGATGAGCCACTTTTAGTGCTTCTCTCTCATCTTTGGGCAGCAAAATGGAATTTTGCAGTTTGAGGCAGAACCTACCACCTGGCGTTAAAATCAGCACTCAGCCAGTGACACCGCCTTAAAAACGGCGGGACTGAATTTCGACCCCTACGTATTTACCAGGGAGACTAACAGGGTGGACTTCACGTTAGAAGAAATGATTTAAAAAGCTATCAAGACAGTGAAGATAGAAGGGGGGGGGCGGAGATAATTGATAACGGAGTCAAATTTAGAGGATAAACCCCTGCTCTGGCTGGATTGCATCCGTGCATTATAAAGGAAGCTAGGGAAGAGATAGCAGAGGCACTATATTATATGTATATATATATATATATAAAAATATACACACACATATATATATAAATTAGAAAAGGGAATAGTGCGGAAAGCTGATGTTATTTCTATATTTAAAAAGGGAGGGAGTCCAGGGAGCTACAGACCAGTCAGCTTAACATCAATGTAGGAAAGATAATGGAATCCTTACTCAAGGATGTAATAGAAAAACATTAGAAACCAAAATTATAATAAAGAGTAATTAGCACATCAATGTAGGAAAGATAATGGAATCCTTACTCACGGAATTAATAGAAAAACATTAGAAACCAAAATTATAATAAAGAGTAATTAGCACGATTTCAAAAAGGGAAGGTCATGTTTGACCAACCTCAGTGAATTCTTTGAAGAAGTAACAGAAAGAGTAGACAAGGTAATGTAGTATATCTAGTATACTTGGATTTTCAAAAGGCCTTCGATAAGGTACTGCAAAGTATTCTCATGACTAAGGTCAGAGCAAGTGGAGTCAGGAGACAAGTAGCACAATGGATAGCAAGCTGGCTACAAAATAGGAAATGGAAAGATGGGATTATAGGTATTTACTCAGCCTGATAAAAGGTGGGAAATGGTGTTCCACAAGGATCAGTGCTGGTTGTTCACCATTTACATAAACGATTTGGATTCAAGAAGTTGAAAAACAATTTCAAAGTTTGCAGATAACATAAATTGGGATGTTCCACTACGTTGAAGATGCTACATAAATGCAAGTTGTTGTTGTTGTATAGTTCATTATACGAGAAGACGTTAATAAACTTGCAGAAAGGGCATGTAAATGGCAAATGAATTTCCATTTGGATCAATGTGAGGTGGCTCATGTTGATAGAAGGAATAGGGAGGCCGCATACACCTTGGAAAATAAGAGTCTAAATGGGGTCGAGGAGAAAAGGGATCTTGGGGTACAGATTCACAAATTACTAAAAGTAACAACGCAGGTTAACAAGACCATAAAAATGTAAACCAAGCACCGGGATTCATTTCTAGAGGAATAGAATTGAAAAGGAGAGACATGATGTTAAACTTGTATAGAGCCTTGGTTAGACCACACTTAACTGTGCACAGTTCAGAGTTTCGGCTCATTTGCGCTTCGGTTAGTGCCCCAGCAGGGCGTTAAATGCTATTTTTGGGCGTTAGGCCAGGCATCCAGGATTTACCACACGGACAGAAGATTTGGTTATTGGTTTTTGCGCCACAAACACTTACCGCCCCGCCCTCCGTTTTTAGTGTGATGGTGACGTCAATAGTGCCCCGGATGGAACTTTCATGCTTAACGCCCGCCCCAGGAAACGCTGAAAAGAACAGGGTGCGACAGGCGGTATTGGCAGCATTTTTAAAAGGAGGGATGAGGATCCTACATTGCAAGTCATATTGACTACAACGGTTGCGCACATAAAGCTGTGTGAAGCTCCAACTTGCAAACTTCACTTTTATCTGCCATTACAGTACCCTTACAACTTCAGTGAGAAAATTTAATGGGGGCATTACTAGTTCGGCAGCGAATCATGCTCCATGCTATTGCCAGGCGATGTCAAGCTAGAGGAAGGACTCTTGGCCATGTTGGCCCATGGATGATGAGAGGCCGAAGATGTTCGGGGAGGAGGGCTTACCTCCCACGTGTTTACAGGCACTAACGCTCAGACCTCCAACTCTGAGGAGCAGTGTGTGAACAGGCTGCACTTCCGAAAGGAAGTGCTGACAAGAGATACGCCATCTCCTACAGGCAGACTGATGCCTGCACCACTCTAGAGGCAGCTTTCAATACTGCTATCAACTGGTTTCCGAATTCATTGTGGTGTGCTGCATGTTACACAGCTGGGCCATCATGAGGGTCCAGGCATTGCCAGTGGGGATTGCATGCCCACCTCAGGAGGAGGACGATGAAGAGGAGCCTGGCGAGGCCCCCTTGGATAGCCACCCTATCCACGGGGGAGGCAGCATGGAGCTGTTGTCGGTGGGCAACACTCACATGTTGCCAGCTCATAATGGACCAGCTCTCCTAAATGGAGGAAACTGAGGGATGGAGCTAATATTGGACACACTATGTGTCCCCATAAAGGCACATCTCCGGTGAACGTTGGAATGATGCACAAGACACCAATGGCAAATGATGCCATAAATTTTACTGCAACAAAGTCACAAAAACACCCCCCAACCAAAATAAAACCATACAATATACAACGTTATGTTGCAGGGCACTAAACAACAATGAAACTTCTTTATCGCCGCAAGTTTCGGCTTGAGTGAACGCCTGACTTAACGCCAACGCTCCTACAACTTACATTTTCACTGAAACTTGCAGTCGGAGGTGCAAACTATTTTCAGGTGCTAACTTTAACACCCCGCCGCGATTAACACCTCAAAATCCAAAAAGCCCAAAATCCAGCCCTGGTCTCCATATTACAAAAATGATATAGAAGCACTGGAGAAGGTGCAAAAAAAGATTTGGAAAGATGATACCAGAACTGAGAAGTTATAACTATAGGAAATACTGAACAGGCTGGAACTCCTTTCTCTAGAAAAGAGAAGGCTGAGGGTGACATAATCGAGGTCTTTAAGATTATGAAAGGGTTTGACAGGGTAGACGGAGAGATGTTTCCACTTGCGGGGGAGTCCAAAACTAGGTGCCATAAACATAAGATAGTCACTAATAAATCCAATACAGGAAAAATGTCTTTAGTTGGAGAGTGGTTATGTTGTGGAACTTGCATAATTGAGACGAATAGCATAGATGCCTTTAAGGGGAAGGATGTTAAGTACCTGAGGGAGAAAGGAATAGAAGGTTATGCTGATAGGGTGAGATAAAGTAGGGTGGAAGGAGGCTCGTGTGGAGCAGAAACACCAGCATAGACCAATTGGGCCGAATGGCCTGTTTCTGTGCTGTAAGTTCTATGTAATTTTAGGTAACAGTAACTATGCACATACACAATAGGCCATGGTTCCTACACCTAATCGATATCCAGTGACTGTCTCTTACCATCGGCTGCATCTCTAAACACAAACAATCTGATTTTAGCTGTTCCAGTGGCAATAAAGATATTTTTCCTCGAGGTTCCCAAGCAACTCCTGGATCTCTGTCGAAATGTCACGGTGCAGAGCCAGATTCGCCTTTCATCAGTGGTAATCAAGGGTCTCCATAGAAATATAGAAAATAGGTGCAGGAGTAGGCCATTTGGCCCTTCGAGCCTGCATCACCATTCAATAAGATCATGGCTGATATTTCACCTCAGTACCCCTTTCCTGCTTTCTCTCCATACCCCTTGATCCCTTTAGCCATAAGGGCCATATCTAACTCCCTCTTGAATAAAACAAACGAACTGGCATCAACAACTCTCTGCGGTAGGGAATTCCACAGGTTAACAACTCTCTGAGTGAAGAAGTTTCTCCTCATATCAGTCCTAAATGGCTTATCCCTTATCCTTAGACTGTGTCCCCTGGTTCTGGACTTCCCCAACATCGGGAACATTCTTCCTGCATCTAACCTGTCCAGTCCCGTCAGAATTTTATATGTTTCTATAAGATCCCCTCTCAGCCTTCTAAACTCCAGTGAATAAAGGCCCAGTCGATCCAGTCTCTCCTCATATGACAGTCCAGCCATCCCGGGAATCAGTCTGGTGAACCTTCACTGCACTCCTTCAATAGCAAGAACGTCCTTCCTCAGATTAGGAGACCAAAACTGAACACAATATTCCAGGTGAGGCCTCACCAAGGCCCTGTACAACTGCAGTAAGACCTCCCTGCTCCTATACTCAAAACCCCGAACTATGAAGGCCAATATACCATTTGCCTTCTTCACCGCCTGCTGTACCTGTATGCCAACTTTCAATGACCGATGTACCATAATACCCAGGTCTCATTGCACCACCCCTTTTCCTAGTCTGCCACCATTCAGATAATATTCTGCCTTCGTGTTTTTGCCCCCAAAGTGGATAACCTCACATTTATCCACATTATACTGCATCTGCCATGCATTTGCCCACTCACCTAACCTGTCCAAGTCACCCTGCAGCCTCTTAGCGACCTCCTCGCAGCTCACAACGCCATCCAGTTTAGTGTCATCTGCAAATTTGGAGATATTACACTCAATTCCTTCATCTAAATCATTATGTATATTGTAAATAGCTGGGATCCCAGCACTGAGCCCTGCGGCACCCCACTAGTCACTGCCTGCCGTTCTGAAAAGGACCCGTTTATCCCGACTCTCTGCTTCCTGTCTGCCAACCAGTTCTCTATCCATGTCAGTACATTACCCCCAATACCATGTGCTTTAATTTTGCACATCAATCTCTTGTGTGGGACCTTGTCAAAAGCCTTTTGAAAGTCCAAATACACCACATCCACTGGTTCTCCCTTGTCCACTCTACTAGTTACATCCTCAAAAAATTCCAGAAGATTTGTCAAGCATGATTTCCCTTTCATAAATCCATGTTGACTTGGACCAATCCTGTCATTGCTTTCCAAATGCGCTGTTATTTCATCTTTAATAATTGATTCCAACATTTTCCCCACTACTGATGTCAAGCTAACCAGTCTATAATTATCTGTTTTCTCTCTGCCTCCTTTTTTCAAAAGTGATGTTACATTAGCTACCCTCCAGTCCATAGGAACTGATCCAGAGTCGATAGACTGTTGGAAAATGATCACCAATGCTTCCACTATTTCTAGGGCCACTTCCTTAAGTACTTTGGGATGCAGACTATCAGGGCCCGGGGATTTATCAGCCTTCAATCCCATCAATTTCCCTAACACACTTTCCCGCCTAATAAGGATATCCTTCAGTTCCTCCTTCTCACTAGACCCTCGGTCCCCTAGTACTTCCGTAAGGTTATTTGTGTCTTCCTTCGTGAATACAGAACCAAAGTATTTGTTCAATTGGTCTGCCATTTCTTTGTTCCCCGTTATAAATTCATCTGAATCTGACTGCAAGGGACCTACGTTTGTCTTCATTAATCTTTTTCTCTTCACATATCTATAGAAGCTCCAGCTGCTAACAGGTGTCCATTAGGGGCAGTGGCACCGGGTAAATTAAACAGGAGAGAGAGAGGTGCACAGAGAGCATGGGTGTCTGTCTGAGTGCCACTGTCCCTGGGACCATTTTGCTATAAAATGTATCATGATGACTCTCACATCTGATTTTCCTGTTAACACCAAGGCCTAAATTGTGCCTTTCGATAAGAGCTGTGGCCGCCATCAGGAAGGACTCAGTGCTCAGTCGGCGCAGAGGGGCCGACATTTCTTTTTAATTGTCCTCGTTGATTTTCCCGATGGAGAACGTCTCCACTCTGCCCGTTTTCCCGCCCCATCGAGCACACGCCGACCCCTTACTGACCGGAGGCGACCCCCCCTTTCCAACCCCCGAGGGAAATTCCCCGGCTGAAATTGCCCCACAGGAGCGGCACCGCCATCGGTCGGTGACACTGACAGCTTTTCCCAGCGGGCAGCTTCTTGTGGCTGGGTGCGCCCGCCATTTTATTTTAATTGTTTGCCGACTGCCAGTTCGGCCCGGCAATGGTGGCCACAGGTTCGGCCGGACCGTCAACAATCAGCCTGGCACCTCCTCTTAAGTGAAGGAGAGGGACAATGTGACGCGTCAGCACGACCCGCCCGCACTTGCGCACCACTCTAAAAAAAAAACAAAGACCTGAACTTCTCCGGATTGTCCGCCCCATGCATTACCCTTACAAATCGGTAGGTGCGCCTCATTTTGGGCAGAGGGCAATTTCGGCCCCAATCAGTTTTCAATGAATACCAAATTTAATATGTAATAGTTAGATCATGCAGTTAGTGTGCTGCCAGTAACAGCTGCCTTGACTTCAGTCGTAATGTGAATGAGGTGGCACTGCTGCATCTGAGACACATTATCAGAGTTGGTTTCTTAAAGCAACATTCCCAGTCACAATATAAACTCATGGGGCCTGAAATTCACCGTCCCCAGAGGGACGGCTACCGCGGAGTTTGGACGGTCGATTGAAAAAAAAAAATCGGGCGTCGCGGTCGGGTACTTTTCCCTCCCCGAGCCATATACAGCTCAGGGAGGATTTGAGCGGTGTTCACTTCCGCTGGAAACGGCGCGGCAAAGTCGCTGTAAAGGTGAGTTTCCAGCGGAGAGGGAAGCATCGTGCAGGCCACTGGAAAGCCACCAGGACAGCGAAATTCACCGAGGAATTCCTGGCAGTGCCCCCGCAAGGTTTGAGACGCAGTGTTTGAACACGACACCGCTGTACCCTTTGGTAGGTAAATAGTTTTATTACTTATTAGTGTTTTTATTTCATTTTCCAGCATCCGCAGTATTTATCTTTTGATATCATTTTATTAATTATTTTGGCTCCATTAAACCTGCGGAGTGCCGCTCAGAAGTTTGCACATACCCCTGTACTTTTGCACAACTTTCAGGTCTGACTCTTTAGTGGAGTCCTGTGGGCTGCAGAGACCTGCTTGGCAGGGTTCACCCTGAGGATGAGTAGTGCTGGGAGGGAGACATCTGCTCAGCAGGGCGGCACGCAGGAGAAGGCATCGCCATCAGCACCATGCAGAGAGGCAGTGGGCAAGGGAGGCAGCAACCATGATTCGTTCATTCTGCGCCAGACCAGTGTGCCCACCGTCTTCACCGGCCCGAATCAGGATTGTGGTTGGCTGCTTGGGGACAAGGGATATCCCCTGTCCACTTGGCTGCTCACTCCACTGCGGAACCCCAGGACAGCGCCAGAGCATGCATACAATGCCGCTCATTGTGCTACCAGATACATCATCGAGCAGTGCATAGGCATCCTCAAGCAGAGGTTCCGGTGCCTGGATCGCTCTGGTGGCACCTTGCAGTACTCTCCTCAATGGGTCTCCATAATCGTCATGGTCTGCTGTATGCTGCACAACCTGGCCATCATGAGGGGACAGCGGCTGGAGGTCGAGCCAGCAATACCACCTGAGGAGGAGGAGGAGGTGCAGGAGGAGGAGGAGGAGGAGGAGGATGATCCCTGTCTCCTCAGAGCTAGGAGGCGTCGACCAATCACAACCCTGGAAGGGCCGGCTGCAGACTGGCCTGCACCCTCCTGGGAGGGTGCGTCCTCACATATATGGAGATGCCTGACACCTCCCCTGCAATCTCCCTCCATGCATTATGTACTGGCGGTCTGCCAGCGTCTCCCCACGTCAAGAAACAGTATTCTTCTTCTGTCCTCCACACCGTCCATCAGTATCTCCAGTTCCAGATCAGTGAACCTGTTGGCTTGCCTTGCACCTCTTACACCAGTCATCCTTCCAAACTCCTTCCCCCCTCAGGGCCTTGCTGCAAACCCTGGCCTTTGCAGCTGGCTCATTAGAAACCCTTACCTACATGCTGAATTTCTCAGTGGTGATAACGCTCAAATTAAGACAGCCACACCACTGAAAAATCAATTTTGGAAGGGTTCATTAGCGCTGGAACCCATTTGTTCACTTTTGGAGCTGAAGGTCGGGTGGCCCAGCCATTCAAAAATTTTGCCGCTAATGGCCACAAAAAGGTGGGGGGGGGGGGGGGGGGGGGGGGGGGCAGCAGCTTTCCAGCGGTACTGAATTTCAGGCGCAAGGAGTTTGAAACTGAAAGTTATGTTTTCTGGTCACTTGCATTAGCTCAGGTGGTTCATGACAGGCTAGCAGTACAGTTTTTAAAAACATTACTGGACTAGGAAAAGCCACTGGGAAAAATACAGTAATGAGAGACATATCCCAAAATGTGATTAAAAACAGCTGTACACAAAAATGGTATCCAAACTGCCGCACAATGGGGCTGTTTCCACAGCACCAGTAGCCCAAGGGCATAAAATGCAACAAACTCAGGTATATTACATAGGATATATGGCACAGAAACAGGCCATGCGGCCCAACCAGCCCATGCTGGCATTTATGTTCCACTCGAGCCTCCTCCCATCCTTCCTCATCTAACTATCAGCTTAACCCTCTATTCCTTTCTCCCTCATATGCTTGTCTAGCCTCCCCTTAAATGTATCTATACTATTTGCCTCAACCACACCCTGTGGTAGTGAGTTCCACATACTCATTCTTTGGGTAAAGAAGTTTCTTCTGAATTCCCTATTGGATTTCTTGGTGACTATCTTATATGGATGGCCTTTAGTTATGCTCTACCCCACAAGTGGAAACATTCTCTCTGTGGGCCCAAATTTGGCGCTCCCGTTTTTTCGGCACACTCACGTGAGATGCGCCGACTTCCTACGATCCAAACAGCACCAAAAAGATGTCCTGGGATTCTGGCCCCTCTGCCGACTCTCCCGGAGCTTGGCGCAGCGTGGCAAGTTCATTGGGGGGGCGGAGCTAGGGCCCTGCGCCTAAAAGAGTGCCGGCAGCTGTCCGCATGCGCAGTACAGCGTTCGCCCATGCGCAGTAGCTCCTCCCATAATTGTGATGATGCGTGCCTGCCCCATCCCAGGCTGAGTGGCCTGCCGCACAGGCCGGCCTGTTGCTTCCCTCGGAGAGAAGTCCAGTCCCTCGGAGAGAAGTCAAGTCCTCGCAGAGAGAAGTCAGTCCTCGGAGAGAGCAGTCAGTCCACGGTGAGAGCAGTCAGTCCTCAGAGAGAAGTCCTGGAAGTCTTCGGAGAGAAGTCCTCGGAGAGTCCTCGAGAGAGAGTCGGAGTCAGGTAGAGAATTGGAGTTGGAGAGGAGTCAGAGTTGGCCTGCTGACTTCCCGGGCTGAGTTAGGAAGGTAGGACTTAACTTTTATTTTTTATTTATTATTGATTGTTTTTATGCTTCTTGAATGTTGTTGTGAAGGTGTTTAGTGCTTTGCAAGGTCGTCTCCACTTCCCCCACCCACCCACGCCCCCAAATCTCTGGCTACCTGCGCTGATTTCTTAACTCTCCGCAAGGGTTTTCTTTGCAGCCACAAGTGGCCACATACGCTGGCCTAAGTAGTTTAGAGCAACTATTAGCTGTCCAAACTGGCTTAAATGGCCAAAACGGGCGTAGGTGCCTGGTAACGCCCCCTTTTGAAAAAAAACTAAACTAAAAAAAATCCTAACTAACTCACTGCCGCAAATTAAATGTGCAGAATGGGGATTTTTAAGATACTCCAGAAAAATCAAGTTGTTCCAAAAAAAACGGAGCAACTCCTGGGCAAATTTGGGCCCTGTGTGTCGACTTGAACAAAAGCTTTCATAATTTTAACGCCCTCTATTAGGTCACCCCTCAGCCTTTTCTTTTCGTAATGTAAAATAAACATTTAAAACATAAACGTACTCAGTCGAGTATGAATCTGTTTTGAAGTGTCACTGTTTTCATGAAAATATATTTATAAAGAGGAAAAGCACTGCCAAACACATGATGCAATAATCAAGTTGAAACGCATCCTCACATCACTTGCATATGACTTACGTTTGATTAGGAAAGATATGCACAGTCCTTTCCAAACAAAAAAATAGTTGCTTAGGTTTTTTTCACAAAGACAATACACCTTTAAAGAACTCACTGCTGTGAGAAGGAGCCTGAAACTCTGTAGGAGACTCCTATTCGCGAGAATGGGTTGTGCTTTTTAAACAAGACTCCATTGCAACAGTAATCATTTGTTACTTCTCACAAATCAACCTCCTTAATCATGACCAGCAAGAAATGGCCAATTTAAATGAAGTTAAAATCCACTCCGCAGAGTCTAATACACAAGTAAATATTTACAGTGCCTAAATCTATAGGGATGTAGTGCCACATGTGTTCCAGGTGCCTGCAGTGTTTCAAACTGGAATTTCTCAGAAATGTTTGTTACGAGACTGATGATTTTACCCACCTGGTGAATGCTCTTCAGTATAAAGTTATGACTGAGTAAGAGAAACTTGAAAATACATGCCCCCTTCAGGCACCCATACCACAATTTTACACTTCAAACTATTTGCTTTGGAATTTCCAACATGACAAAAATTCCTGAAGTTTCACACATAAAGCCTTCGCTATTACAACAAAGGCTCCCCATGCTAAAACCAATCTAATACTACTTCATCCCCGTTATATCTGTGCAATCAGCAATGGCAGCAGGTTGATGGAAATGTACAATAACACGGTGTATAGCATGTTCAGTTGGTATTAAGGAAAAGAGAAAAGAAAAATTAGCAACGAACCAGGCATCACATCAATCTCAGGCAATCTCAGTCCAGTTAAAGACCTCCTCATGCATTTGGGGTATCCAAGTAGGGAGAGGTGACCCAATGACTAGTCATGCAGCAGCCTGACACAGAATCATATCCAACAGTCACCATCCCAGTCTGCATCACCGTTCATGGGTATGCCCTGCCCCACCAGCAGGATGAAACCAAGAGATGAAAGCACAGTGGTAGTGAGTGGGAATGGGCTCGAATGTCCTCAACATTGGTTTTGAAACCCATGGACCCTGATGGTCACACATACCATTCTCCACCATCCCCGCCACCGCCAAATCAGTACGCCTCCATATTAGGTGAGCTAATTGCCATCAGTGTAGGTATGGGAGCTGACCCCATGTCTGCAGATGATGTCACCTAGACGCAGCATGTAGATGAGGAAGAGCAGGGGAGCAAGACTAAATCCTCGTGGACGTCAAAGGTAACCGTGCAATGGACAATAAACACGGCCTTGCCAGAGTCATCCACATCCCAAGAGCAAATTAAAAACGTAGTGGTTACCAGGCTGACAATGGTTTCTCCAAAACATTCATGAATCTGATGTTATGGCAGAGGGTGGCTTGATAACTTACGGTCAAATTCTGAATGGAGGAAATTATTTACTATGGTTTAATCAAGTTAATTCACGACCATGCATTGTCAAAGATGTCATCTTTCACATGAGATGGTAAACTGAGGTCCCTTTTACCTGCTCAGATGGATTTAAAAGATTCTCTGGCATGAGGAAATTGATTTTAAAAAAGCACCTAGGTAAAAAGCGGTTAATGTACTAATGGAGATTTTCGCAAAGACAGTAACAATAAGCAATTCAGTAGCTTGTTTTGGAATCAATAAACATCTCACACCCATTGGACTCAATTTTCCCCAAAGCTGTTTTTTGGCGTACTTGGAGTTACGCCTGTTGTTTCTGGGCCCAACTTTCACCGTTTGAATTGTTGATTTTGGCACCACCTAGCCTGTCCTTTAGCTTTGGGGGTGGAGCCTAAGATCTGCGCCAAAAAGATCAGGATGCCAGGGTAACGGGGGACATACTGCGGGCTGAGCCTGGAAAGTGAAACATACAACACATTTTGGCCAGCTCACAGCTGGACAAGCACCTTGCACATTGCAGCAGCATACCAGTGTGAAAGTATTAAAGAGTTCATGCCAAAATCTATCCTTCCCTCCGTCGCCTCCCCCCTCCCCCCTGTGCCAGTTGCCACTCCTAACCCTGGCCGAAAGGTCTCCCCCACCTCCCCTCCTCTCCCCTCCTCTGCTGTCTGGGCCGTGGGTCTGCATCTGCTGTGCTGATTCTCTTACCTGCGTCGATTTTATTAACTGCCCAGAAGGTTGTTCCAGAGTGGTCACATACACCGTCCTAAGAAAAATTGGAGTAATTCGGAGCTTGCCAAACTTGCTTAAATGGCCAGAATTGTTGTGGTGGCAGGTTACGCCGCCAATGAGATTAAAAAATCGTAGCCTAAAAAAATCCTACCTAAGTGAATTACGCTAGTGCAGAAACTTCGGGGAAATTTGGAGATTTGAATTTACTCCAAAAAAAATGGTGCACGCCAAAAAAACGGCGCAGATAATTGGGGAAAATTTAGCCCATTATGTTGGAAAGTCCCTGATCCTTCTCTTGCTGTGATCAAAGGAAGATAAAACACAGAGATACAGGCAGTCTGGTATTTAAAACAGAAGACTACGAAGGCATTCAGCGTTAAAAAAACATAGCTGCTAGACAAAGCTTTCAACAGGTACAGAAGGAGAATTCAGGAGGTTGGTTAGGAACTATTGGGGTCATTTTCAAATGTGGAAGAGCGGATAACCCGCCTCTTATAGAACCTGTCTGATTTTGGTTTCATGTTGAAAATTACCTTCATTCAGTTTAAGTCAAAGAAGACACCCACTGATTTGGGGAAACGTCATAAATATAAGTTATTTTGTATCACTAAGTGAAGGCAAATTACACTGATTGTGTTAAGTGAATCCGATTATAACTCTTCCTCTGTACGTTCGTTCACTTGCTGTGAAATAAAGCAGCTTATTTATTCCTATGTGATCTCGCCTCATCAAGTGCTTTTTTAAATCAGCCTTCGGAGAAATTGAAGAAGCAGATGTTCGAAAGACACAAATATACAATTCAGATTACATGGGGATATTATAGTTATAGTCTAGGTAATCCTACTATGCAGTTAGATATTGGGCAGAATGACCACGTCCTTAAACACAAGCCCCTCAGACCATTTACAGTAACAACTAGCATCGCTGCACCCAAGAGAATATCTAACATAAGACTTTAAACTTGGAACAACACACTTATTTGGATCCATTCTCTCCCCCCATCCCACTGACTTGTAAAGTGCATACTATATAGAAAATAAATTTGTCATCTTATGGATTAGATGCCACGGAAATTATGTCAAGTAAATAATTTGAAGTGCATACGGTTTTTAAAAAAAAAGTGGCTCCACTGATGGCCAAATGGATAAAAGCACCTCCCAGTGAAGTACTAGGCAACATAAAAGGTTCACGTTCCATTCTGGGTTAGCTGATCTCAACCAGGACAGCTGTTGGGTTGTGATATTTGGCCACAGGGTCTCTAGATTAAGAAAGGATTTGGGGAGAAAATCAGCTACTATCATCACTTCTCGTTGCTATCCAGTGATCCCTGCTCGGAAGTGACAAGGGGTGTTAAGTGAGGACAGCTTTGGACTTGGCTGTGATAACCTCCACATTTGGGTTGCCAATCAGTACTGACAATCTAGTGTAAAAGTGAGATAGTCAGGTGGTGAAGGATAGTGTACTTGTCTTTAGTTGCTCACAAGCCCTTTATTCACACAGGCACACAAGGTACATCCCCCTTAGATCAGCTTACAACCCTTCCCCAGCCTACTCCCATTTATATATGAGAGCAAGAACATCCCCAATTAAATCCCACTGCCTGCACACAATTAACATTCCATTCCTATACACCACTTAAGCATAATCAACATCTAGGCCTACTCGTGAAGTATGGTACTGGACGGCTGTTGGGGTTCACACCCAAACAAGACTCAGTACCTTAATGAGAGAAGGGGAGAACACAGGCGAGAAAAAAAGAAACCCAATTAAATATTAAAAAATTACACACAATTAATTTTAAAATCCCCAGTAGGAGCAGCTCATACAGTTGGTACAACTTTATAAATACTAAACGAACATATCAAATGTTGTACAGTAATACCATTACAATTACAGATGCTTGTTTTAATTGTCATAATGACTCCTTTGCAGCTAGGCACCATTTTGACATCACTTACCGATATCAAGGACCCTCTGTTTGGCAGTGTGCTGTCGAGAATGCCAGTATTTCCAATATTTCAGTTGCTCATCACGATTCTTATCTTCACTGAATACCACCATTATTACGCTCTGGGGAAATGGATTATTCAGGTTACATGCTTAGGATCGTATCACCCAATAAATAACAAAGCATACAGATTTATAGTCTATGGGGCAGAAATTCCTCTAGCAGCCTTCCCGCGGGCAATCGGGCAAAATAAAGGAAAAAAATGCACACCTACCATTCTCTCCTGCTCTCTTGAGCTTCTGATTCTGTGAAGATTATTCCCGGGCAGCTTATGACATCACACCGCCCGGGAACGCAGCCGCGCGAAGCATGTGGCTTCCTTTGGAGTCTATCCCCGCTCACAGGAGCTGTCAAAAGGGTCTCATTTGTGTTGGCCACCTCTCCGAGTTTTTTTTTAAACTTCAGTGCTACAGCTGCTTTACAGATCACTACAAGGCGTGTGACTACTATAAGCCCTTGATTTTAGTACAAAACCTCAGGGTTAGTGACAGTCTCGGGTAACGCAGGGGAAGGAGAACTCAACTGGGACTTAAAGTTGAAAACCGTGTTATCTATTTTCAGGGAGCGCCGATTGTTTCAAATGCATTTTAAATGGCAGAAATGGTCACAGAATCGTAATAAAAGTGGAAATAATTATCTGGATGTTTGCAACAAAAATGCCCCTTTGCTGAATGATAAATTACATGTAGCCTGACACACAATCACTTTCCGACCCATTCATTCTGTTCTGGATGCGCGGCGAGTTTGAATGAAAGAGTGTGAGACTCCGACCGGAGAATGGTTGTACACACAAGAACATCATAGTCACGTCAGAACCGTTTAAGTCTATTTATTGAAAGTATTTGTCCGTTCTCAGTCAGTCATTCATATCGTGGTTAGAAATGTAATTGGCACCCGGTGCGTTGCTGGTAAAAACAAATTAATGGCAGAAAAGAGAACGACCTGTTTCATTGAAAAGGCACCTCGGTAATAACTGTTTATAGATTCAAGGCAGCTATAAAGGACAATCTCAAAGAATCCTTCTAATCAATTTTAACATCTACAGTGCTGCTGTCAGGCTTTAAAAAGTAAACTTCCCGTAATGTACCCTAATGACCTGGTTCCTCCAGCAGCTCTGCACACAGAATGCAGGCCTGCTTTATCTGTCACAGAACTTTCAGGCCCTAATCCTGGGCAGAAGATCTCTAACATGCAGACGATTGCGCGAGAATTTATAGTTCTCTAGCGCATGGAAAGGACCTGTCAAGCTCCTTGACAGATCGGGAAAGCCGGTTTTCAGCACATGCACATTGTGCGCTGAAAACCGGCTTTTCCGATGCCTTCCCGGGTCCGTAGAAACTTCGTACGGGCCCGGGAAGTCGGAATTTCTACACCTATATTTTCCCAACCATGGCACAATGATTCCACAACTAGCTGCTGTTCCTCACTGTTAGCAGGGAGTGGCCCGGAGATGTCATTCTACAATAAAATTTTCCAAAAGATAAAAAGTGCACTGGGAGAAATGGAGACATATTAAACAACTTCATCTATGCATTCCTCCCATTCATGTCCTCAATATTTAAAATCCCCATTATTCATATTCTGGTCCTTCAACAACAACAATTTGTATTTATATAGCGCCTTTGATGTACTAAAACTTCCCATGGCGCTTCACAGGAGTACTATAAGACAAAAATTTGACACCAAGTCGCATAAGAAGAAATTAGGGCAAGTGACCAAAAGCTTGGTCAAAGAGATAGGTTTTAAGGAGCGTCTTCAAGGAGGAAAGAGAGGTAGCGAGGCAGAGAGGTTTAAGGAGGGAGTTCCAGAGCTTAGGGCCCCAGGCAGCTGAAGGCACGGCCACTGATGATTGAACAATTATAATCAGGGATGCTCAAGAGGGCAGAATTTGAGGAGCGCAGATATCTTGGGGTTGGGAGATTACAGAGATAGTGAGGGGTGAGGCCATGGAGGGATTTGTAAACAAGGATGAGAATTTTGAAATTGAGGCGTTGCTTAACCTGGAGTCAATGTAGGTCAGCAAGCACAGGGGTGATGGGTGAGCAGGACTTGTTGCAAGTTAGGACACGGACAGCCGAATTCTGGATGACGTCAAGTTTACATAGTGTAGAATGTGGGAGGCCAGCCAGGAGTTCGTTGGAGTAGTGTGGAAGCAAGTCATCCTCGAATCCGAGGGACTGCCTAAGAAGAAGGGGAGTAGTCAAGTCTCGAGGTAACAAAGGCATGGATGAGGGCTTCAGCAGCAGATGAGCTGAGACTGGGGCAGAGACGGGCAATGTTATGAAGGTGGAAATAGGCGGTTTTAGTTAAGCCACGGGTATGTGATTGGAAGCTCATTTCAGGGTCAAATGTGACACAGAGGGATGGAGACAGTGGCTAGGAAACGGAGTTTGTGGTGGGGACTGAAGTCAATGGCTTCGGTCTTCCCAATATTTAATTGGAGAAAATTTCTGCTCATCCAGTACTGGGTGTCAGACAGGCAATCTGATAATTTAGAGACGGTGGAGGGGTCGAGAGAAGCGTACATGTGGAAACTGGCACTGTGTTTTTGGATGATGTCGCCAAGGGGCAGCATATAGATGAGAAATAGGAGGGGGCCAAGGATAGATCCTTGGGGGGCACCAGAGGTAACGATGCGGGAGTGGGAAGAGAAGCCATTGCAGTTGATTTTCTGGCTATGATTAGATAGATAAGAATGGAACCAGGCGAGTGCAGTCCCACTCAGCTGGATGATGGTGGGGAGGCGTTGGAGGAGGATAGAGTGGTGAACTGTGTCAAAGGCTGTAGATAGGTCGAGATGGACGAGGGGGGATTGTTTACCTTTGTCACAGTCACAAAGGATGTCATTTGTAACTTTGATGAGTGCTGCTTTGGTACCGTGGCAGGGACGGAAACCGGATTGAAAGGATTCAAACATGGAGTTCCGGGAAAGATTGGCACGGATTTGGGAGGCGACAACACGTTCAAGGACTTTGGAGAGGAAAGGGAGGTTGGAGATGAGAACCTGAAAATAGATTCAGTCGGGAGGGGAGCAAAGCTGAAATCAGAAAGCAAAAATTAAGAAAGTGAGTTTGAAGGAGAGAGGAAACAAGCAGGAAAAAAAAGAGTAAAAAAGCAAATTTAAAAGCTGTCGTCTAACTCGCGGAGATTTCATAATAAAATAGATGAGTTGACGGCACAAATAGATACAAATCAGTATGATTTGATAGCCATTGCAGAGACATGGTTGCAAGGTGACCAGGACTGGGAACTAAATATTCAGGGGTACTTGACAATTCAGAAGGACGGACAGACAGGAAAAGGAGGTGGGGTTGCTCTGTTGATAAAGGATGGAATCACTGCAATAATGAGAAATTATATTGGCTCAAATGATCAGGATGTTGAAACAGTTTGGGTGGTTTAATGTCTGTAGCTCCACACTGTGGACGTTTTGTGTTACTGCAGATAGAGTGTTTAATAAACAGTCAGGTCACCTGACAAGAAGCAGGCTTCCACAGGTTTTCTGGAAGATCTGCCATCTTAAAGACTTGTGTGTAGTGTGTGCTCCCTGGATCTATCACAGGTGGAGATAAGGAATAATGAGGGGAAAAAGTCACTGGTGGGCATAAGTCTATAGGCCCCCTAACAGTAGCAACTCTGTTGGTCGGAGTATAAACCAGGAAATAGCGGGGGCTTGTAAAAAGGGAACAGCAATAATCATGGATGATTTTAACCTCCGTATTGATTGGACAAATCAAATTGGTCTGGTAGCCTTGAGGAAGAGTTCATAGAGTGCATAAGGGACGGGTTCCTTGAGCATATGTAACGGAACCAACCAGGAGGCAGGCTATCTTAGATCTGGTCCTATCTAATGAGACAGGATTAATAAACAATCTCCTAGTAAAGGATCCCCTTGGAATGAGTGATCATAGCATGATTGAATTTCAAATTCATATGGAGGGTGAGAAAGTTGGATCTCAAATCAGCGTACTAAGCTTAAATAAAGGAGACTATGAAGGTATGAGGGCAGAGTTGACTAAAGTGGACTGGGAAAATAGATTGAAGTATAGGATGGTTGATGAACAGTGACGTACATTTAAGGAGATATTTCACAACTCTCAAGAAAAATATATTCCAGTGAGGAGGAAAGGGTGTAAGAGAAAAGATAGCCATCCGTGGCTAACTAAAGAAATAAAGGGCGATATCCAATTAAAAACAAGGGCATACAAAGTGGCCAAAACTAGTGGGAGGACAGAAGATGGGGAAACTTTTAAAAGCCGACAAAGAATGACTAAAAAATGTTTAAGAAAGGGAAGATAGACTATGAAAGTAAACTAGCACAAAATATAAAAACAGATAGCAACAGTTTCTATATGTATATAAAAAGGAAAAGAGTGGCTAAAGTAAATGTCGGTCGGTCCCTTAGAGGACGAGACCGGGGAATTAGTAATGGGAACATGGTGATGGCAGAAACTCTGAACAAATATTCTGTATCAGTCTTTACAGTAGAGGACACAAACAATATCCCAACAGTGGATAGTCAAGGGGCTATAGGGGGTGGGGGGGGTGGGGGGGAGGAACTTAACACAATCATTATCACTAAGGAGGTGGTACTTGGTAAGATAATGGGACTAAAGGCAGATAAATCCCCTGGACCTGATGGCTTGCATCCTAGGGTCTTAAGAGAAGTAGCAGCAGGGATAGTGGATGCATTGGTTGTAATTTACCAACATTCCCTGGATTCTGGGGAGGTCCCAGCAGATTGGAAAACCACAAATGTAACTCTCCTATTTAAAAAAGGAGCCAGACAAAAGCAGGAAACTACAGACCAGTTAGCCGAACATCTGTGGTTGGGAAAATGTTGGAGTCCATTATTAAAGAAGCAGTAGCAGGACATTTGGAAAAACATAATTCAGTCAGGCAGAGTCAGCATGGATTTATGAAAGGGAAGTCATGTTTGACAAATTTGCTGGAATTCTTTGAGGATGTAACTAACAGGGTGGATAAAGGGGAACCAGTGGATGTGGTGTATTATGACTTCCAGAAGGCATTTGACAAGTTGCCACATAAAAGGTTACTGCACAAGATCAAAGTTCACGGAGTTGGGGGTAATATATTAGCATGGATAGAGGATTGGCTAACAAACGTAAAACAGAGTCGGGATAAACGGTTCATTCTCGGGTTAGCAATCAGTAACTAATGGGGTGCCGCAGGGATCAGTGCTGGGACCCCAACTATTTACAATCCATATTAATGACTTGGAAGAAGGGACTGAGTGTAACGTAGCCAAGTTTTCTGACGATACAAAGATGGGAGGAAAAGCAATGTGTGAGGACACAAAAAATCTGAAAAAGGACATAGACAGGCTAAGTGAGTGAGCAAAGTTATTATTTAAATGGAGAAAGATTGCAAAGTGCCACAGTACAGCGGGACCTGGGGGTCCTGGTGCATGAAACACTAAAGGTTAGTATGCAGGTACAGCAAGTGATCAGGAAGGCCAATGGAATCTTGGCCTTTATTGCAAAGGGGATGGGGTATAATGGGCAGGGAAGTCTTGGTACAGTCATACAGGGTATTGGTGAGGCCACACCTGGAACACTGTGTGCAGTTTTGATTTCCATATTTAAGAAAGGATATACAGGCAACTCTCAATTATCCGGGTCCCTCGGGGATTGGGCTATTTTTTTTCCGGGTAAATGATTTTTCCGTTAGGGTGAGTCTACATTTTAAATTTAAAACTTTAATGAATACAGTCGTTAGGGCGAGTTTACATTTATAAGTTAAAACATTAATGAATCAATACAATCAGCTACAAACAGTAACAAAAGATGGACATTACCAGCAAGCATGTACAGGTTATGTGCCTGGAACCCAGTGCCAGCACTGCCCCCGATCTCAATGTCAGCGGCGGCCGCGAGATACAGCGGCTGCAGCAGCACGCGCACACACGCACCAGCAAAGCAAGGGCAGAGAAGGGTGATTTTTTTACAGTGAGAGAGAGAGAGAGAGAGAGTGTGTGAGAGAGAGAGAGAATGTGCAAGTGTGAGAGAGACAGAGTGCGAGAGACAGAGAACGAGCAAATACAAATGAGCACAGTGTTTGGAAGGCATTTTTCCAAATTATTTGGAGCTGTCTTTTCACTTGTTAGCAACAGAATTTTAAATCCCGTTACAACGGTTTCCCGTTGGATCCGTGTACGGATAATCGAGAGTTGCCTGTACTTGCTTTGGAGGCAGTTCAGAGAAGGTTCACTAGGTTGATTCCGGGGATGAGGGGATTGACTTATGAGGAAAGGTTGAGTAGGTTGGGCCTCTACTCATTGGAATTCAGAAGAATGAGAAGTGTTCTTATTGAAACGTGTAAGAATATAAGGTGGCTTGACAAAGTGGATGCAGAGAGGATGTTTCCACTGATAGGGGAGACTAGAACTAGGGCGCATAATCTTAGAATAAGGGGCCGCCCATTTAAAACTGAGATGAAGAGGAATTTCTTCTCTCAGCGGGTTGTGAATCTGTCGAATTCGCTGCCTCAGAGAGCTGTGGAAGTTGGGTCATTGAATAAATTTAAGACAGAGATAGACAGTTTCTTAACCGATAAGGGAATAAGGGGTTATGGGGAGTGGGCAGGGAAGTGGATCAGAATCTATGATCGGATCAGCCACGATCATATTAAATGGCGGAGCAGGCTCGAGGGGCCGTATGGCCTACTCCTGCTCCTATTTCTTATGTTGGGGAAATCCAGAACCAGGGGTCACAGTCTAAGGATAAGGAGTAAGCCATTTAGGACTGAGATGAGGAGAAACTTCTTCACCCAGAGAGTGGTGAACCTGTGGAATTCTCTACCCCAGGAAGTTGTTGAAGCCAATTCACTAAATATATTCAAAAAGGAGTTAGATGTAGTCCTTACTACTAGGGGGATCAAGGGGCATGGCGAGAAAGCAGGAATGGGGTACTGAAGTTGCATGTTCAGCCATGAACTCATTGAATGGCGGTGCATGCTCAAAGGGCCGAATGGCCTACTCCTGCACCTATTTTCTATGTTCTTATATTCTTATGAGATGGGGTGATTGTTTGCAAGCACAGTGGGGTTAAAGGTTGGTTTTTTGAGGAGAGGAGTGATGATGGCAGATTTGAAGGAAAGGGGGGCAGTACCTGAGGAGAGAGAACCGTTAACAATGTCAACTAACATGGGACCCAGAAAAGGAAGTTGGGTGGTCAGCAGTTTAGTGGGAATAGGGTCGAGGGAGCAGGAAGTGGGTCTCATGGACAAGATGAGCGCAGAGAGGTCATGAGGGGAGATCGGAGAGAAACTGGAGAAAGATGCGAGTTCGGGGCTAGGGAGATGGGAACCTTTGAGGAAGTTTGGCCCGGTGGGCTAGTGTAATATGTAGCTAAACAGCACGGGATACAAGCTGCGACCTAAAGTATGCTTTTGACACCAGAGCTGTATTTAGTGTCATTACTTTTCTGGAAAAACAACATATTTATTTCGGTAAGTAGCCAATTTCAGTAAGTCGATGCTTTAACACATGTTTAATTTTGCATGTTTTCTGTCATGGAGGAGAAACAAAAAGCATCTTCTCAATTCCTGAGTCCTTGCTGAATGAAGCTTTATTTGAGGCTGAATTGTTTCCATGAATGGAACCGTTAATATGTGTCATTATCTTCAGGATAACAGCCAGTCACCTATGATTGCAAGGATTCAAAGACACCATGCTGGAAATTCGGCGATTTTGCGACCAGATTTTTGGTGATATTGCACCGTTTTTGGTGAAAAACCCGGTCGGCAGGAAATTTGGTGGCGTTTTTCAGCGCCGCTTTCCATGTACTGCTGGAGAGTGCCGCCATGCAAGACCCGAAATAGCATTTTCACCAAAAATTGGATTCTCTCCACACCCGTGTTCTGCGCTTAGAATACCGACAGGGAAAAAGCTGCATTGCAACCCTGCCAGCAGCAGTAAGTATGAAGGCCTGCAAATAGGTAAGTTAAAGTTTTTATTTTTTAATTTTTTTTCAGCGATTCGATAGATAAGTGTCTTGTAAATGTTTTGTTAATTTTCTTTTGTTTTTTCCAATTTATTTTTTGGTGTTTTTCCGCCCTCCCAAGGCCTCTCTCGCTGTGGTATCGGTCTCGGATTAAAGTTGGCGAGGATCGCAGTTTGTACCGCGAATCCTTGTGCAATGCCGATTTTTACCGCTGCGCAAATCAAAGCTTGAATTTACGGCCTGATAGTGATAGCGAAGCAAAAATGTTAATTTTGGCGAAAAAATACCGTTTTCGTTGAGAACCAAATTTCATGAGTCTTAGTAACCACTATTCCGCAGCACAGTACTGAACTGACAGCTTCAAATCGGAGAGGCCACAAAGATGGTTCTGGATACAAAAATGGCATAAGTGCAATAGTGACTATACTTTGCAGGTTGGGGTTAAAACATGTTGTTGGATAGAGAGCAGGGAACTCAGTAAAGTGCAGTATCCTTTACCTAACAAGCTTTGCCTAATACTAGGGGCTGGATTTTCATGGGGAAGAAGGGTTGGGGGCGGGGCTCCAATGCAGGCAGGAAACCCGGGACAACCGACTTTAATGGCAGGGCTCGATTTGCATCTGAAGCCTCTGCTTCCTGCCCGCAGCCAGCCAGATGGAAAGGCTGGCTGGCTGCGGGTGGGTAGGCCTGTGGCACTCGGCCGCACGGGGGAAGGAGGGAGAAATCGGGTGGGGGCAGGTGCCGGAATCCTGAGGAGCAGGGGAGATTGAGGCCGTTGAGGGACTAGGGAGAGGAGATCGGGGCTTACGAAATGTGTAAAACACAGCCAGATGCAGTTAAAAACAAAATGGAGGTGAAAGAAGAGGCTTCCAGCCTCATTATTATATTTAAACAGATGGCCCACCTCCTGGGAGCAGGTTGGTTGCCCGCTCCCATCCCGCCTCCGTTAAAACCAGAAGTGAGCAGATTGGAGGTTGGTTCAGGTCAGGAATCCCATTTTTAACTACCTGCACACTCCAAACCCACCCATTATATTTAGGTTTAAATTCCCCCGCTAGGTGTCAAAGGTGGAAAAAGATTCAATTTTACTGACATACCTCAGAAAAAATTCCATCAAACAGAAGTTTTAATATTTCCCAATATGCTATTGTAAATGTGGGGGAGGAAGAGAGATAAACTGCTTTATGAAACTGTGTATTTCGGACAGACAGACCCTCATTTGACTAAATGTGGAGAATTATAAGCCAATTATTCACAAAATAACGCTATCAGGAAATATGGGGCTTTGGGGGAGGAGAATAATGGTGAACTTTGACTTTACTTTCAAGATGGCAGCATGTTACAGGCATGGCAACCTAACAGATGTAACAAGGACAAACTAGAAGTGGGGAATGTTGCCACTGGAGAAAATACAATGAATCGACATTTTCACAATTCTAAAGGTTACAGATACACTTTGCCTCCTAAATTGTGTGACTGAAGCTGGGATGAGAAGGAGAAAGAGAGGAGAAAAGTGAACAATTTCAATTTAATTGCTTTGCACGAACGATGAAGGCGTAGAATGGAGTGTATGGAGAGATAGTGGAGCTGGATAGTGACAGCTAATTCAAGAGCAAGTTAGAGCGTTTTTAAGCAAAAGAAGCGACTGAGAGGTAAAAGGGATAGAGCACACTGAGGTATATTTTGAACCAGTTCTGTGCATGCCTACGCTTCAGAAATGCTGCTCTTGCAATTTATGGGCTCTGCTGATCAGCACAGAAGCGAGTTTGAGCACCATTATGAATGCAGGCCTCCCTCTCAATGCTCTCAAAACTGCCAATCGGTTTAGAAACATAGAATATAGGAGCAGGAGTAGGCCATTCGGCCCTTCGAGCCTGCACCGCCATTCAATATCATGGCTGATCATTCACCTCAGTACCCCTTTCCTGCTTTCTCTCCATATCCTTTGATCCCTTTAGCCATAAGGGCCACATCTAACACCCTCTTGAATATATCCAATGAACTGGCATCAACAACTCTCTGCGGTAGGGAATTCCACAGGTTAACAACTCTCTGAGTGAAGAAGTTTCTCCTCATCTCAGTCCTAAATGGCTTACCCCTTATCTTTAGACAATGTCCCCTGGTTCTGGACTTCCCCAACATCGGGAACATTCTTCCTGCATCTAACCTGTCCAGTCCCGTCAGAATTTTATATGTTTCTATGAGATCCCCTCTCATCCTTCTAAACTCCAGTGAATATAAGTCCAGTCAATCCAGTCTCTCCTCATATGTCAGTTCTGCCATCTCGGGAATCAGTCTGGTGAACCTTCACTGCACTCCCTCAATAGCAAGAACATCCTCCCTCAGATTAGGAGACCAAAACTGAACACAATATTCCAGGTGAGGCCTCACTAAGGCCCTGTACAACTGCAGTAAGACCTCCCTGCTCCTATACTCAAATCCCCTAGCTATGAAGGCCAACATACCATTTGCCTTCTTCACCGCCTGCTGTACCTGCATCTTCTTCAATGACTGATGTACCATGACACCCAGGTCTCGTTGCACCTCCCCTTTTACTAATCTGCCGCCATTCAGATAATATTTTGCCTTCGTGTTTTTGCCACCAAAGTGGATAACCTCACATTTATCCACATTATACTGTATCTGCCATGCATTTGCCCTCTCACCTAACCTGTCCAAATCCCCCTACAGCCTTTTAGCGTCCTCCTCACAGCTCACACCGTCATCCAGCTTAGTGTCATCTGCAAACTTGGAGATATTACACTCAATTCCCTCATCCAAATCATTAATGTATATTGTAAATAGCTGGGGTCCCAGCACTGAGCCCTGCAGCATCCCACTAGTCACTGCCTGCCATTCTGAAAAAGACCCGTTTATCCCGACTCTCTGCTTCCTGTCTGCCAACCAGTTCTCTATCCACGTCAGTACATTACCTCCAATACCATGTGCTTTAATTTTGCACACCATTCTCTTGTGTGGGACCTTGTCAAAAGCCTTTTGAAAGTCCAAATACACCACATCCACTGGTTCTCCCTTGTCCACTCTACCAGTTACGTCCTCAAAAAACTGTAGAAGATTTGTCAAGCAGGATTTCCCTTTCATAAATCCATGCTGACTCGGACCGATCCCGTCACTGCTTTCCAAATGTGCTGCTATTTCATCTTTAATAATTGATTCCCCAAGACCGATGTCAGGCTAACCGGTCTATAATTGCCCATTTTCTCTCTCCCTCCTTTTTCAAAAAGTGGGGTTACATTAGCTACCCTCCAGTCCATAGGAACCGATCCAGAGTCGATAGACTGTTGGAAAATGATCACCAATGCATCCACTATTTCTAGGGCTACTTCCTTAAGTACTCTGGGATGCAGACTATCAGGCATAGGGATTTAGAAACATAGAAACATAGAAACATAGAAAATAGGTGCAGGAGCAGGCCATTCAGCCCTTCTAGCCTGCACCGCCATTCAATGAGTTCATGGCTGAACATGAAACTTCAGTACCCCCTTCCTGCTTTCTCGCCATACCCCTTGATCCCCCGAGTAGTAAGGACTTCATCTAACTCCCTTTTGAATATATTTAGTGAATTGGCCTCAACTACTTTCTGTGGTAGAGAATTCCACAGGTTCACCACTCTCTGGGTGAAGAAGTTTCTCCTCATCTCGGTCCTAAATGGCTTACCCCTTATCCTCAGACTGTGACCCCTGGTTCTGGACTTCCCCAACATTGGGAACATTCTTTCTGCATCTAACCTGTCTAAACCCGTCAGAATTTTAAACGTTTCTATGAGGTCCCCTCTCATTCTTCTGAACTCCAGTGAATACAATCCCAATTGATCCAATCTTTCTTGATAGGTCAGTCCCGCCATCCCGGGAATCAGTCTGGTGAACCTTCGCTGTACTCCCTCAATAGCAAGAATGTCCTTCCTCAAGTTAGGAGACCAAAACTGTACACAATACTCCAGGTGTGGCCTCAATCTCATCAATTTCCCTAACACAATTTCCTGCCTAATAAGGATTTCCTTCAGCTCCTCCTTCTCGCTAGACCCTCGGTCCCCTAGTATTTCCGGAAGGTTACTTGTGTCTTCCTTAGTGAAGACAGAACCAAAGTATTTGTTCAATTGGTCTGCTATTTCTTTGTTCCCCGTTATAAATTCATCTGAATCCGACTGAAAGGGACCTACATTAGTCTTCACTAATCTCTTTCTCTTCACATATCTATAGAAGCTTTTGCATCCAGTTTTTACTTTACTTCTTGCTACTGCATATAACTTCAAACATGAAAGGTGTGGCTCTGTACTTGAGGTTGACAATGAGGTGTAAATGAGACGTTTTGTCTGTTAAAACCATTTGGTATCTGTTTAAAACCGGTTTTGCATTAACACCATAGGCGGTGGTTTTGATTTCAATGTAACTATTTGTACTGCACTTTTTGACAGACATGTGTCTGTCAAGCCCTGCCCCTGTCAAGCTCCAATCCCCTCCTGGCCCAAATCATAACTTCCACGTGGTGCCGAGAAGCAGGACCTGAGGCCCGAGACTTTGCTGAGGCCCCAGGCCGCCCAGACTCCCTTCGCCCGCTCACACTCTTCCCACGCCTCCCCTCCCCCCCAACTCTCCCCCGTTATGACCCTGACCCCTCTCGGCGGGCCGAGAGCGGCGGCCGTGGGGCCAAGACGGCTTGTGGGCGGCGGCGAGCAAAGAAATGACGAGGGGCCGAGAGGGAGGGAGAGAGAGAGAGGTTGGTGGAGGGAGAGTGAGAGAGACTGGGAGTGAGCGAAAAGCTGGCTGGAGAGAGCGACTGGAGGGAGACTGAGAAAGACTGGGAGTGGGGGAGGCCAAGGGACAGAGAGGCTGGGGAGAGAGAGAGAGAGGCTGGGGGGAGAGAGAGAGAGAGAGAGGCTGGGGGGAGAGAGAGAGAGAGAGAGGCTGGGGGGAGAGAGAGAGAGAGAGAGAGAGAGGCTGGGGGGAGAGAGAGAGAGAGAGAGAGAGGCTGGGGGGAGAGAGAGAGAGAGAGAGAGAGAGAGGCTGGGGGGGAGAGAGAGAGAGAGAGAGAGAGGCTGGGGGGAGAGAGAGAGGCTGAGGGGAGAGAGAGAGGCTAGGGGGAGAGAGAGAGAGAGAGGCTGGGGGGGAGAGAGAGAGAGAGGCTTGGGGGAGAGAGAGAGAGAGGCTGGGGGGAGAGAGAGAGAGAGAGAGAGAGAGGCTGGGGGGAGAGAGAGAGAGAGAGGCTGGGGGGAGAGAGAGAGAGAGAGAGAGAGGCTGGGGGGAGAGAGAGAGAGAGAGAGAGAGGCTGGGGGGAGAGAGAGAGAGAGAGAGAGAGGCTGGGGGGGGAGAGAGAGAGAGAGGCTGGGGGGGGAGAGAGAGAGAGAGAGAGGCTGGGGGGGGAGAGAGAGGCTGGGGGGGAGAGAGAGAGAGGCTGGGGGGGGAGAGAGAGAGAGGCTGGGGGGGGAGAGAGAGAGAGGCTGGGGGGGGAGAGAGAGAGAGGCTGGGGGGGGAGAGAGAGAGAGGCTGGGGGGGGGGAGAGAGAGAGAGGCTGGGGGGGGGAGAGAGAGAGAGGCTGGGGGGGGGAGAGAGAGAGAGGCTGGGGGGGGGAGAGAGAGAGAGGCTGGGGGGGGGAGAGAGAGACTGGGGGGAGGGTGAATGAGACAGAGAGAGAGAGAGAGAGAGAGAGACTGGGGGGAGGGGGGGGGGATTAGAGGGGAGAGAGGGAACTCAGGGAAGACGGATCACGTTCTCCAAACCCCCTACAAGAGACATAGAGACATCGTTGGAGTGGATGATATCCAGAAGTCATGACACTGTCACAATTCACTTCATACCCAATAAACCTGTTAATAATCCATACACAATGCCCCATCTATGGTGGTGGGGGGAGGATGCACATGTACTGGGGCAAAGCACTTTGGCTGGGGGAGGGATGTACTTGGACTGGGGTACAGGATTTTAGCTAGCCCTTGCTGTCTTCTGGGGAGCTCTGTCCTCTGTCACTGCAGGAAGTCAATGTGGATCGAGTTACAATTTGCAAAGTCAGTGAGACCTTGGGATGGGTGGTTCCAGTGACACATTCCTGTGAAACTTCAGAGCGTGGCTTATCCTCTAAGTGGACCGATCTGAAACAAAGGGTGGAGCATGGTGGCCATTTTTGCAGTTCAAATAAGCACATCCTTTTGATTCCTAGGTTCTGATCCAGAGATAGAAATTATGTCCATTGGAATTACACCCAATTCAAGTGCGAACAATTGTATATAGCATTTTCAATTTGGTAATTTTTTTCCAATTACAATATTGAAAAAAATGCAAATTCTTTGAATCAAATTGGTATAGAAGGAAAGAAAAAAATTGCAGTTACATAGCACCTTTCACGAGCTCAGGACACCCTAAAGTGCTTTTACAACCAATTAAATCCCTTTCTTTTAAGCGTAGTCACTGTTGTAATGTAGAAAATGCAGTAGCCAATTTGCACACAGCAAGCTCCCACAAACAGCAATATGATAATGACCAGATAATCTGTTTCAGTGATGTTGGTTGAGAGATAAACATTGGCCAGGAAACTGGGGAGAACTTGCTTTTCTTCAAAATAATGCCATAGGATCTTTCTCATCCACCTGGGAAGGCAGAGAGGGCTTCATTTAATGCCTCATCCGAATGTCGGCACCTCTGACAGTGTAGCACTCCCTCAGTACTGCACGGGGAGTGTCAGCCTAGATTTTGAGTGGGACTTAAATCCACAATCGTCTGACTCAGAGTGCTACCACTGAGCCAAGGCCGACACCTTGGGTATATGGGACCAAGATGTCTTCACGAATGAAGGTGACATGGTAATGAGCCATTCAGGACTTAAAGTTGCTGTTTCAATTTGTGGTCTGTGCTGAGTTAGCCGATCTACGTGGGGGCAGCAGTGTAACTGCTATGATTGGCCATAGTAGGTTGGTGGGGGGGAGGGGGGTAGAAATGGGAAAAAAAGGGCTTTTGAACCTAGTCATCTCATGCTGGAACACCTGCATGTGAGAAACAGGAGGCTGGACTATGATGGGCTCAGGCTCAAAGGGCCTATCAATACAAAGTGATGAATATAAATGCCTATAATGTCATTCAGGTGAGATACTCATCATCATAGGCAGTCCCTCGAACGAGGATGACTTCCTTCCACAAGAGTTCACAGATGTTTCAATGAAGGACCCGATGTTCCAGTCCTGAACTCCAATTGAGGGGGTGGCAGATGCCTGTGCATGGATTTTTTTAATGTGTGGTGACCGTTGCGCATCAGCCACCACACGGGTTTGACAGAACTAGGCCTTTATCCAGTGGCAAGGGTTGAACCAGGACGACTGGAGACCTGCTCTGCTGCACGGACCTAGTGCGCACACATATCGCAGTGTGGGCAGGCCTGTGCTGCCCCTGGGCCCTGTACCCTCATTCACGGCACCTTCGCCCATGATGTTCCAGGGCCTGGCTCCAGCTCTATTTATAACCCCGACCTGCGGTGGTGTTCTCACACAGAGAGATACTGGAGGGGTGTTGACCCCCCAGAACAAGATCTCCTTCGGGAAAGGGGATGGGGGAGATAAGAGTAAATGCTATTTGGAGGAGATTTTCAAGGTGGCTGCCAGTCATTCACGGAGAGACACTGGAGCCAGGTCACATGACCAAATGACCAGTTTTAAAGCACTCGCAATAGTCCCCACAAAAATGAAAATAAATACAAAGAACAATAAAATTTTATTTTAAAGCAGGCAGCATACACTGAATAATTAATAATTGACCATGTGATAATACATCCTTCCATTCCGGAGCCCACTAGCTCAATTTCAACTTTGTGACATGAATTAATTGGGTGCCTGATTTGTGGGAAAAATTTATTTTGCACAAATCCAATTCGTTTGGATTTTGTTAGGAGACACCCTCTCTCTTTCCCTGCCCCCAACTCCCTTTTAAGTTCCTGTGACTACTTAGAAAATCCCCAGCATAAATTAGTTACTCAAAAGCAAATCATCGAGCGCGATAAATGAGGGGCAAAAACACAAAACAAACTTGGACAAAATAAAATGAAAGCCAGGCACTTGCCGGGTACCTGACCCACAGGCCAAAGCGCATTGATTTGGGAGTCTTTTCTCCCACTCAGCACCCACTTTCTTACTGAAAATAACATGCTGAAACACCCATAACACATGAACAGAAAATTGTTCACTGGGTTTCTACCTGTGTAGAAATCTCTTGCAGGATGGCTCCTGTATCTTCCATTTTCTGCGAAGTTCCAATGAAGCCACTGGATTTGTGTTGTCATTTAATAATCTCCTGCTTCACACCAGCCACTCAGTGTGAGGTGCCATTTGAATTATGCTGCACTGGCTTGGCAGTTTACCTAAAGCACTAGCATAACCTTATAACCCAGGAGCACTTATGCAAAGTTCGAAACTACTAAATCGCTATCTGAACTGGACACGTGGTTTGAAACCATATTGTGCAATATTAGTAATTACCAAGTTAACAAGTTTAATATCACAAAAACAATGTTTCCCCCCCCCCCCCACCAATTTTCTGCCCACATCTAAAGGTACTGATTAGTGTTGGGGTACCTCGCTCAGGTGGCCATTCTACACACGACTCTGGACAGTGATTGTCAGCAGCCTATTCCACTGTGTGGGGATATCAGAGCTGAGCCCAATCCTATCCACACTCTACAGTCATATATGTGCACTTCCCAGCAGGAATCTCTAGACAGCAATCAGGATCACAAATACTAATCAATCTTAACCCACCCTTGCCCAAAGGCCAATTATACCACTGCCACCCCATTTCAGATCAAGAATTGGAAACTTGCACTGAAGCCCAACAGAAATCTGAAATCCTGGATGCATTTCTGCACAGCACTGAAGTTAGAAACCCAGTTCATTATAGCTGATTACCATCTACCACCCTCCCTCAGCTGGTGAATCAGTACTCCTCCATGTTAAACAACATTTGGAAGAAGCACTGAGCGTAACAAGGGCACAGAATGTACTCTGGGTGGGGGACTTCATCATCAAGAGTGGCTTGGTAGCACCACTACTGACCGAGCTGGCCAAGTCCTGAAGGACATAGATGTCAGACTGGGCCTGCGGCAGGTGGTGCGAGAACCAACACAAGGGACAAACCTACTTGATCTCGTCCTCACCAATCTACCTGTCACAGATGCATCTGTCCAGGACAGCATTGGTAGCAGTGACCACCGCACAGTCATTGTGGAAATGAAATCCTGTCTTCACACTGAGAACACCCTCCATTGTGTTGTGTGGCGCTATCATCGTGCTAAATGGGATAGATTCAGAACAGATCTAGCAGCACAAAATTATGCATCCAAGAGGTGTTGTGGGCCATCAGCAGCATCAGAATTGTATTCCAGCACAATGTGTAACCTCATGGCCTGGCATATCCCTCACTGAACCAAGGTTGATCCCTGGCTTGATGATAATGATACAATGAAGAGTGTAGAAGAGCATGCCAGGCGCGGCATCAGGCATACCTTAAATGAGGTGCCAACCTAGAGAAGCTACAACATGGGGCTACATGCATGCTAAACAGCGGAAGCTGCATGCTGTAGACAGGGCCAAGTAATTCCAAACCAATGGATCAGATTAAAGCTCTGTAGTCCTGCCACATCCAGTTGTGAGTGGTGGTGGACCAGTCAACAACTAACGGGAGGAGGAGGCTCCATGAATATCTCCATCCTCAATGAAGGCAGAGCTCAGCATGTGAGTGCAAAAGACAAGGCTGAAGCATTTACAATGATCTTCAGCCAGAAGTGCTGAGTGGATGATCCATATCGGCCACCTCCTGAGGTACCCACCATCACAGAAGCCAGTCTTCAGCCAATTCGATTCACTCCACATGATATCAAGAAATGGCTGAGCGCACTGGATACGGCAAAGGCTATGGGCCCCGATAACATTCCGGCTGTTGTGTTGAAGACGTGTTCCAGAACTAGCCGTGCCTCTAGCCAAGCTGTTCCAGTACAGCTACAACATTGGTATCTATCCGACAATGTGAAAACAGCCCAGGTATGTCCTGTCCACAAAAAGCAGGACAAATCCAATCTGGCCAATTACCACCCCAACAGTCTACTCTCAATCAGCAGCAAAGTGATGGAAGGTGTCGGCAACAGTGCTATCAAGCAGCACTTACTCACCAATAACCTGCTCACTGATAGAAACATAGAAGCATAGAATATAGGTGCAGGAGTAGGCCATTTGGCCCTTCGAGCCTGCACCACCATTCAATATGATCATGGCTGATCATGCAACTTCAGTACCCCATTCCTGCTTTCTCGCCATGCCCCTTGATCCCTTTAGCAGTCAGGGCCATATCTAACTCTCTTTTAAATATATCAAGCGAACTAGCCTCAACAACTTTCTGTGGCAGAGAATTTCACAGGTTCATAATTTTCTGAGTGAATAAGTTTCTCCTCATCTCGGTCCTAAATGGCTTACCCCTTATCGTTAGACTGTGTCCCCTGGTTCTGGACTTCCAACATCGGGAACATTCTTCCTGCATCTAACCTGTCCAATCCTGTCAGAATGTTATATGTTTCTATGAGATCCCCTCTCATTCTTCTAAATTCCAGTGAATATAAGCCTAGTCGATCCAGTCTTTCTTCATAGGTCAGTCCTGCCATCCCGGAAATCAGTCTGGTGAATCTTCGCTACACTCCCTCAAAAGCAAGAATGTCATTCCTCAGATTAGGAGACCAAAACTGCACACAATACTCAAGGTGTGGTCTCACCAAGGTCCTGTACAACTGCAGTAAGACCTCCCTGCTCCTATACTCAAATCCCTTCGCTATGAAGGCCAGCATGCCATTTGTTTTCTTTACTGCCTGCTGTACCTGCCTGCCTACCTTCAATGACTGATGTACCATGACACCCAGGTCTCGTTGCACCTCCCCTTTTACTAATCTGACACCATTCAGATAATAATCTGCCTTCCTGTTTTTGCCATCAAAGTAGATAACCTCACACTTATCCACATTATACTGCATCTGCCATCCATTTGCCCATTCACCTAACCTGTCCAAGTCCCCCTGCAGCCTCTTAGCATCCTCCTCGCAGCTCACACTGCCACCCAGCTTAGTGTCATCTGCAAACTTGAAGTTATTACATTCAATTCCTTCGTCTAATGTATATTGTAAATAGCTGGCACCCCACTAGTCACTGCCTGCCATTCTGAAAAGGACCCGTTTATTCCCACTCTTTGCTTCCTGTCTGCCAACCAGTTCTCTATCCACATCAATACATTACCCCCAATACCATGTGCCTTAATTTTGCACACTAATCTCTTGTGTGGGACCTTGTCAAAAGCCTTTTGAAAGTCCAAATACACCACATCCACTGGTTCTCCCTTATCCACTCTACTAGTTACATCCTCAAAAAACTCTAGAAGATTTGTCAAGCATGATTTCCTTTTCATAAATCCATGCTGACCTGGACCAATCCTGTCACTGCTTTCCATATGTGCTGCTAATACATCTTTAATAATTGATTCCAACATTTTCCCCACCACCGATGTCAGGCTAACTGGTCTATAATTCCCTGTTTTCTCTCTCCCTCTTTTTTTAAAAAGTGGGGCTACATTAGCAACCCTCCAATCCATAGGAACTGAACCAGAGTCCATGGAATGTTGGAAAATGACTTATTTCTAGGGCCACTTCCTTGGATTTAACACTTTCCCTAATTTCCCTTGTTAGCCACGGTTGAGCCACCTTCCCCTTTTTATTTTTACTCCAGACTGGGATGTACAATTGTTGTAGTTCATTCATGTGATCTTTAAATGTCTGCCATTGCCTACCCACTGTCAACCCTTTAAGTATCATTCTCCAGTCTATCCTAGCCAATTAACGTCTCATACCATCGAAGTTTCCTTTCTTTAAGTTTAAGACCCTAGTCTCTGAATTAACTGTGTCACTCTCCATCTTAATGAAGAATTCTACCATACTATGGTCACTCTTCCCCACGACCAGATTGCTCATTAATCCTCTCTCGTTACACATCACCCAGTCTAGGATGACGTGCTCTCTAGTTGATTCCTCGGCATATTGGTCTAGAAAACCATCCCTTATACACTCCAGGAAATCCTCCTCCATAGTATTGCTACCAGTTTGGTTAGCCCAATCAATATGTAGATTAAAGTCAACCATGATAACTGCTGTACCCTTATTGCACGTGACCCAGTTTGGGTTTCGCCAGGACCACTTGGCTCCAGACTGCATTACAGCCTTGGTCCAAATATGGACAAAAGAGCCGAATTCCAGAGGTGAGGTGAGTATGACTGCCCCTGACATCAAGGCAGCATTTGACTGAGTGTGGTATCAAGGAGCTCTAGTAAAACTGAAGTCAATGGCAATCAGGGGGGAAACTCTCCACTGGCTGGAGTCATACCTAACATAAAGGAAGATGGTTGTGGTGATTGGAGGTCAATCATCACAGCCCAGGACATCGCTGCAGGAGTTCCTCAGGGCAGTGTCCTAGACCCAACCATCTTCAGCTGCTTCATGAATGACCTTTCCTCCATCATAAGGTCAGAAGTGGAGATGTTTTCGGATGACTGCAGTGTTCAGTGCCATTCGCAACACCTCAGATAATGAAGCAGTCCATGCTCGCAAGCAGCAAGACCTGGACGATATTCAGGCTTGGGCTGATAAGTGGCCAGTAACATTCGCACCACATAAGTGCCAGGCAATGATCATCTCGAACAAGCGAGAGTCTAACTATCGCCCCTTGACATTCAACGGCAGTACCATCGCCGAATCCCCCACCATCAACATCCTAGGGGTTACCATTGACCAGAAACTTAACTGGAGCAGCCACATAAATACTGTGGCAACAAGAATAGGTCAAAGGCTGGGTATTCTGGGGCGAGTGTCTCACCTCCTGACTCCGCAAAGTCTTTACACCATCTACAAGGCACAAGTCAGGCGTGTGATGGAATACTCTCTACTTGCCCGGATGAGTGCAGCTCCAACAACACTCACAAAGCTCAACACCATCCAGGACAAAGCAGCTCACTTGATTGGCATCCCATCCACCACCTTCAACATTCACTCCCTCCATCACCAATGTACCGTGGCTGCAGTGTGTACCATCTACAAGATGCACTACAGCAACTTGCCAAAGCTTCTTTGGCAGCACTTCCCAAACCCGCGACCTCTACCACCTAGAAGGACAAGGGCAGCAGGAGCATGGGAACTCAATCACCTCCACGTTCCCCTCCAAGTCACACACCATCCTGACTTGGAAGTATATAGTCATCCCTTCATCGTCGCTGGGTCAAAATCCTGGAACCCCCTCCCTAACAGCATTATGGGAGAACCTTCACCACACGGACTACAGCAGTTCAAGGCAGCGGCTCACCACCACCTTCTCAAGGGCAATTAGGGATGGACAATAAATGCTAGCCTTGCCAGCGACGTCCACATCCCAGGAACGAAGATAAAAAACAATGCTGAGTGCTCAAAGACAATCTCCTTCAAACACATCCATCTTTATAAATCGCACTGTAATTATTGACCATGTGCTTAAATGGTCACTATGACTACATGTGAACTGCCCGAGGGCTAACATAGTTCCATTCAATATAACAAAGCTGAAGAGAAATACAGCAGCTTACCCTAACTTTGCTGATTGGATGGCGAAGGCATTTGTTGGCTCCAGTCTCCCTGAGTGTTATGGCATAAAACTGTCCTTTATTCAGGTACGTCATCGGCCCTTCTCCCTGCTTCTGACGTAAAGATTTTGTGGCTTCCAACATGTAATGGAATGAATCTCTGGAACAAAGCAAGAATTAAAGATGGGAGGACATGCAGTTCAAGTAAATGCATATACAGGATTCTTAAAAATCGAATAAGAGAATATGTTAGCAATTTGGATTTAAATTTAATTTCTGTTATATCAGTCTGATTACTGCAGTTCCTTATTGTATAGATCTCACTGAGATGTAACTTCAGAATCTTCGAAACGACGATGAAAAATGTTACTTTCTATAAAATCCAGGATATTAAGTTAGGATTCTAAGTCTAAAACAAACTAGTTTGTAGTTCGCTTTATAAAATACTATTAAAATATTGTGATTGGTAAAATACACTAAGCAGCAGAGCTAGCTGAGGAACCTCAGCTAGTAATGTGAGGAGTTTGTGTCCCAGGCCCCTCGACCTTGTTTGCTTTCGAAGAGTTGTGAGCAGCCAGAGAGGACACCTGAACAGGGGTTCCTTCCTGGGGTAAGGAATCGAGAAACTGGTTAAAGACAGAAAAGGCTGGTAACACACAGCAGGTCAAGACAATTGAACTTTCAGCTGCCCAACCTTCCTCAGAATCCTTGTGACGAAAAGCACAGACCTAAAATGTCGACATTCTATTCTCCCTAATTGATCTGCTGTGCATTGCCGGCTTTTTCTGTTTTACAGCATTTTGCTTGTCATTTGCTGGAAGCTGATTACTTTTCTCAGTTTGACTAATAGATGCAAATCTTAGGGCTCCCCTCCACACCTACATCAACTCCACCTGGAGAACATGCAAAGGAAGGAAGGGTGGGGTGGGGGGAGGGTGATGGCAAGGGAAGCATAACAGTAATTTAAAGAGCACAGTAACAGTTCCACAATGACAAGCTTCAATTAATTTCATCTTAAATTTCTTTTCTTTTCCTTCTCTCTTGAGACCATTAGCTCCTTGCTGGGATATTGTTCTTTCAGCACTGGGTTGGGCTCCGTTCAGTACCCCACCCAAGTGCCCAGTATACATGCAAGGACCTAGACAACAAGTCCAGTGTGCTATTTTACCACATTGTTTGAACGATAAGGGAGTCAAGGGTTATGGGGCAGTGACGTGGAGCTGAACCCAAGGTCAGATCAGCCATGATCTTATTGAATGGCAGAGCAGGCTCGAGGGGCCAAATGGCCTACTCTTGCTCCTGTTTCTTATGTTCTTATTTATGAGCCCGAACCAGTCCTCAACTGATGTTCACACTAGTGGGGCTGACCACACAAATGATTCAACCCACAAAAAGTACTGTCCAAAAAATTAATGGATAGGATCTGAAGCACATTCTACCGGACCATGGCACCTGGCTGCTTCCCATAATGGGGAATTACTATAACCACAGATTGTTTTCCCCCCTAGAGATTACAATGCCTTACCCTCCTGCATGCTCATAGATGAATTCTTCATCCCCTAACGAAGGGCTGCGATATTTCTGCAGTTAACGGAAGCAAAGGGCATGGTGTTAGCAGTACATTCAGTAATTGGTTGCACACTATGAAGTTAAAGAGTTTAAAAATACATCATTATGAAAGCTTAGACTGACTCTTTCCCCTACCATGTGAGCGGAGTCCCATCACCATCACTTCCAGCTTCGCAACCCAAGTTGTGATGGAAAGTACAAAATGACGAAGAGAATTTCACTATCCTACATTGTACTTCTCCTTTGCAGTATGGCCACAATAAAATAAGCAGATGCTTGTTGCAATGGCTGCAGGCTCAATTGGAAGGAATTGCTCATCACATTGCTTATTTGGGAACGGTATACAGCGCCTTAACACGGATTTCTCTGATATGACACTGCCCACAGACAGTCAGGACCTACAGCGCAGTTTCTGATGTTTATCTGATGGTCTGGCTGCAGCCCAAGGCTGACGAAGGGTCATCAACCTGAAACCATAACTCCATTTCTCTCTCCACAGATGCTGCCTGACCTGCTGAGTATTTCCAGCATTCTCTGTTTTTATTTCAGATTTCCAGCATCCGCAGTATTTTGCTTTTGTGATAACAGTTCACTCATTACCAAATTTACTCAAGTAATGCGTGGCACAAGGTAAAAATATTACACACCTTACCGACACTGAAGGATACAGGCCTTGCATATAATAGTTGTAATGCTATTTCCCTACCACTTCTCAAAACTTGCTTAAGATGCAAGTCATTTTGTTTGTTATTCCCTATCTAAAATCTCTTGTTCCCAGTTTTAAATGTTTTGTTCCACTTCCCCAATGCATGCGTAAGCTTCAAGTGTTTTATTTGTTTAGCTTTCCTCTTCCCTCCCCAAAAAATGATTTACACGATTATGAGAATTTTTTTCTCCCCCTTACTTCTCACAACAGATATAAGAACATAAGAACATAAGAAATAGGAGCAGGAGTAGGAGGAGGAGAAATATGCCCCCTCGAGCCTGCTCCGCCATTCTATATGATCATGGCTGATCCGATCATGGACTCAGGTCCATTTCCCTGCCTGCTCCCCATAACCCCTTATTCCCTTATCGGTTAAGAAACTGAATAAATTTAAGACAGAGATAGACAATGTCCCAGCTTGCACAGCTCTCTGGCGAGGCAGCGAATTCCACAGATGTACAACCCTCAGAGAAGACATTTCTCCTCATCTCAGTATTAAATGGGCGGCCCCTTATTCTAAGATCATGTCCTCTAGTTCTAGTCTTCCCTATCAGTGGTAACATCCTCTCTGCATCCACCATGTCAAGCCCCCTCAAAATCTTATATGTTTTGATAAGATCATCTCTCATTCTTCTGAATTCCAATGAATAGACGCCCAATCTACTCAGCTTTTCCTCATAAGTAAATCCCTCAACTCCAGAATCAACCTAGTGAATCTTCTCTGAACTGCTTCCAAAGCAAGTATATATATCTTTTCGTAAATATGGAAATCAAAACCGAATGCAGTATTCCAGGTGTGGCCTCACCAATACCCTATATAACTGTAGCAAGACTTTCCTGCTTTTATACAAATCCCCTTTGCAATAAAGGCCAAGATTCCATTGGCCTTCCTGATCACTTGCTGTACCTGAACCTTTTGTGTTTCGTGCACAAGTACCCCCAGGTCCTGCTGTGCTGCAGCACTTTGCAATTTTTCTCCATTTAAATAATAACTTGCTCTTTGATTTTTTTCTGCCCAAGTGCATGACCTCACTTTCCAACATTATACTCCATTTGCCAAATTTTTGCCCACTCACTTAGCCTGTCTATGTCCTTTTGCAGATTTTTTGTGTCCTCCTCACACATTGCTTTTCCTCCCATCTTTGTATCGTCAGCAAACTTGGCTACATTACACTCGGTCCCTTCTTCCAAGTCGTTAATATAGATTGTATATAGTTGGGATCGCAGCACTGATCCCTACGACACCCAATTAGTTACTGATTGCCAAACCGAGAATGAACCATTTATCCCGACTCTCTGTTTTCTGTTAGTTAGCCAATCCTTTATCCATGATAATATATTACCCCCAACCCCGTGAACTTTTATCTTGTGCAGTAATTTTTTATGTGGCACCTTGTCAAAAGCCTTCTGGAAGTCATAATACACCACATCCACTGGTTCCCCTTTATCCACCCTGTTCGTTGCATCCTCAAAGAATTCCAGCAAATGTGTTAAACATGACTTCCCTTTCATAGATCCATGCTGACTCTGCCTGACTGAATTATGTTTTTCCAAATGTCCTGCTACTGCTTCTTTTATAATGGACTTCAACATCTTCCCAACCACAGATTTAGGCTAACTGGTCTATAGTTTCCTGCTTTTTGTCTGCCTCCTTTTTTAAATATACAGTCCTTGTTCAAGTAATTATGGGCCTTGCACGCTAAAATAAAAGTGCTCCCCAAATGTTGCGTCTCAAAACACTACCACCTGAACATATGATCATTCATCCAAACACAAAATCATAATATTGCGGATGCTGGAAATCAGAAATAAAAACGGAAAATGCTGGAAATACTCAGCAGGTCAGACAGCATCTTCCCTCTGATATTCTGGTAAGTAAAACTGGCAACTCAAACCTTAGGAACCACACAGAAACACAGACTTGAGTGTATCGGGGAGGGGGGGGGGGTGGTGCGGGGGAAGCTTCTTGCAGCTAATTCTACCCTTAAATGACAGATTTTCTGGGCATGCTTAGTGATTTTTTCAGAATTCTGTAACTTTCTTGTGTGTTTATATCACGCCAGAAATGATGGGCCAGAATTTACGGTGTCTTCTACAGCATACGCTCAATGTACGCCAGCTTAATCCTTCTGTTTGAGCCCCGCAAGTTCCAGGTTTCTGCATGTATTGCACATGTGTGCAAAGCAGCAACCTGCGATCCATCAAAGTTCGCCGTGACAGAGTTACTGAACCGAATGGGAAATCTCTTTTGCTGATGGAGAGTTGGGCTATTTGCCCAGCTACTGCCCAGCATTTGCCCACAAAACTCTATTGGCTGTTAAAAGCAGGCGTAGGGTCTGCATTCACCAGCGTAAGGGTCAATATAAATCTTAAATAAAAAATGATGCACAAACACGTAAAATTAATTCTTGCAAATATTGGCCCAGATTAAAATGTTTTAAATTATTTTTCAAAAAATTAATTGTTTTATTGTATTTTGTGTGATTCAGGAACTTTTAATTAAATTTGAGAATCAGAACATTTATTAGAGTTGTCTAAATTGTTTAATTATTTGGAGATTCCATTGCATGTCATTAAGGGATTCCATTCGGAAAAGACTTCAATGGAGTTCTCTTTTCTGATTGGAGGACCTGGCCCGCATGATTCGAACCGCCTGCATCCCTGGGATCCGTGGGCCTTTACGCAGACGTATGCCCGGATCCTGGGACCAGAACTCTCCACAGCCTGGGAGTCTGGAGGGAAATTCGGAAATATTTTGCGGGTCAAATATTTTGAGGCATGCTTCAAAGGTACACCTCCGACTGCAAATTCAGGGCAATTATATATATTTTTTAATTCTGTTCATTACTTGCTGGTGCTTTTTGCTACTCTTGACTCTGTTCATATTTCATCACAGGTTTCAGTGATGACAGATAAGTGAACTATTTTGCCCTCGTAGTGTGTGACAGCAGGAATGTGCAACAGATGCAAGATTATTCTATTGCATTACCTAGTTACTTCTCATGTCATTGTACATGGAGGGGCAGATTTTAATTATTGAATGGCCAGCCAGTGAAGCACGGCTGCCCGACAGACTTGATGGGAGGCATGGTCCATTTCGAGGGCCGGACTTCATTACCATATGGGCGGTGGGCAGAAAACAAGTGCCCTGGAGCCGCCCACCAGCTCTGGGCCAGTCGAAGGTAGTTCTGGGGGAGGGAGTCCGTTCTCCAGGGCGGGTGGAGGGGGAACTGCTGGGAAGACAGCCTGGAGGAGCACTACTACACCTCCCGGCCCCACAAATTAATTAAAACGTACCCGCTGGTCTCCTCTCTGGTTGGATCGCCAGCTGTTAACAAGTGTGTGTACAGCGCATGCCCACTGCGGCCCTAAAATGGTAATCGGGCTCCTATGTATATCACAGAATCACCATTTGCAGATTTTACAGGCCTACCTCCTGACTCAGACGGCGACTCTGGCATTATTGGGAGCGGGAACACGGTGCTCAGCTTTCCACTCCCCGCCCCCTCTCCACCATTGTAAGGGCACTACCTCCCTGTTTTCACCCAGCGGTGCCAATGAAAATCTACCCCAGAGAGTCAAAACTTGTACAGTCTTGAAAAATGTTATCGCTGTGCCCAAAGAAGGCAATTATAGTGCACCCTGCAACATTGGACCACAGAAGTTATTACTACAAGAACATAGAATAATTCATAAGAATATAAGAAATAGGAGCAGGAGTAGGCCATTCGGCCCCTCGATGAGATCATGGTTGATCTTCTGCCACAACACTTCTCTGCATTATCCCCATATCCCTTGATTCCCTTAATATCCAAAAATATATCGATCTCGGTCTTGAATATACTCAAAGACTGGGCCTCCACAGCCCTCTGGGGTAGAGATTGCAAAGATTCACCACCCTCTGAGTGAAGAAGTTTCTCCTCAGCTCAGTCCTAAATGGCCGACCCCTTATTCTGAGACTGTGACCCCTGGTTCTAGACTCCTCAGCCAGAGGAAACATCCACCCCGTCAAGCCCTGTAATAATTTTGTATGTTTCAATGAGATCACCTGTCATTCTTCTAAACTCTGGAGAATATAAGCCTAGTCTACTCAATCTCTCCTCATAGGACAATTCCCCCCATCCCAGGAACCAGCACAGAAGGAGGCTAGTTAGCCCTTCATGCCTGTGCTGGCTTGGTGACAGAGCTACCAATTAGTCCCACTCCCCTGCTCTTTCCCCATGGCCCTGCAAATGTTTCCTTTTTAAGTATATATCCAATTCTCTTTTGAAGGTTACTATTGAATCTGCTTCTACTGCCCCTTCAGGTAGTGCATTCCAGATCACAACTCACTGAATAATACATTTCTCCTCTTCTCCCCCCTAGAGAAAAGAGAACAGAATGAGCGGATGAATTTAAATGATAGCAAGATGTTTTTTGACACTATACGCTCACGATAAAAAATAATCACGTACATCAACCTGCTGAAACACGGCAGCACAGCTAAGCAGGCATCAATGAATTCCTAAATTGAGCGCACTGGTTATCACTTAATGAATAGGGCAGCAGGTACTCGCAAAATAAATTAATGCAGTAGTGAACAGCAATAAATTAATGGACCAACGTGTACACCAAATCAATAAATTAATCGACCAGCATGCACACCAAATCAACGGCCCGGAATTTGCGGTCATTTGTTGTCATTCCACCGTTGAAACTTACTGCAACTTTGGGATTCGGCGCTTGTGGAAATCCTGAAGTTGCGGACTGTCATTGACATCTCCGTCACAGGCCGTACAATGCCCCTACCACCGCCCTCCCCCTCCAACCGCCCCCTCCACAGAGCTGGCAATCAGTGAAATCTCTCAAATCAGGGAAACTGAGGAAAACTAATAACAAATTCCGAGAGCAGTGGGCACACCAAAAAAAATTATGTTAATGAAGCAATAATGCATTAGGCAGTTTATTATATATTTGTATATTATTATTGAGTTTAAGTTCTTGTAAAATACACTTTACACATGATAGCCAAAATTAAGGAAGGTCAGTGGGATGAAAGCTCCCAAGAGAAAGGAAGGGTACAGGTAAGTAATGGGGTGGTGGGACATTTGGGGAAGGGGTCATGGGGAATGCAAGGTCCAAGATGCTGGGCCTGGAGCCAGCTACTATAAGCACCATGCAAAGCTGCAGCCTGAAAAATCAGGCAACCACTACAACAGCATGAGAAAAAAAATGGAGCACTTACGCCATCACCCAAGGCAGCCATGTAATTTTTGAGCAAGTGTGTCTGTCGGGAGGGGAGAAGTCCACAAATGAATGGGGGGGGGGGGAATTAGGGCCCAGAGCTCCATTTACCGAGAACACAGAGAAAATATACTTGACAATTGGGTAAACAAAATAATATGGTGAGTGAACCTGGGTGGTTCACAATATAGTGCCGACAGTGATAGGAGGTCTGTAAAAATGAATGACAGGAAATTGGACTTTCTCATTATAAAATATTAGCATATTTTTCATATCTCCCTGTCCCCGACTATAAAATGTTATAAAGTGATTTCCATTATAAATATTGATACAAATGCATTACTCAAAAATGGTAATAAGAAGCGAGGTTTGTGGACATGAAGTACATGCCATATTCAATAAAAGAATATATAAATGCCTTGTATACAAAAATGCAAGAGTAGGCAGAGCTCTACTGCTCTAGCCATTGCTCAAACATAAATGAAAGTAAATGTGCTGAATGGAACTGCTGAACAAAGAGCAGGAGAAAGAAAAATAAGCATTATTGCATTCAGGTGAAAAGATAATGGGCCAAAAATTGTGGCCTCGCCAGGTGCATACAAAGTGTGCACGGATCCGGCGAGGCCTCGCAAAAGCTGGCTCTCTGGGTACGATGCGCATGCACCAAGAACCAGCTTTTCCGATCTGTCAAAATTTCTTCAGACAGATCCTACACATCCCCGGGAGAAGGACATCCACGCGAGAGAGATTGGGCTATTTGCCCAACTCATGCCCAGCGAATGTCCTTCAAACTTTTACGACTGGTAAAAGCAGGCGTATAGCTTACTTTTACCAGTGTAACACTTTTAAAACATAGAAAAATGTAATTTAATTTATTTTGCTGTGTTTCGGTGTTTTAGGGTGTTATTCTCATTGCTAATACAGGTAATTATCAATGAGAATACTACCTAGTGATTGGTGGTCCAGGCCCACATGGTTGCAACATAGATGTCCATACGTGAAAGACAGACCCCGTACGCTGTGCAGTGAATGAAGGCCTCAGACCGGAATCCTATGTTTTTCCAGGATCAACAGGTAGTTTTGTAAAAACATTTCGGGTCAGATGCGTATGAAGGAAGCCTCCGACCGCAATTTTTCCCCCAATATAACAGATAGTGACGTGAGACTTAAAGGTACTCAGTATCATAAGACAGACATTATTATTGAAGGGTCACTGCCAATAACGAGGAAACAATGTATTAAGTATAGAAAATAATCTCCAAATGTTCTTAATTGTCCGCAGTCTTTAAAGAAAAATGCAAAAATTAAACCACTCTCTCACCTGTGTCATCACTGCAGTAGGTATGTCACATGGCACAAAATTGCTCAGACTTTGCAAATGTAATTAATCATAAACATATATATATATAAAAAATCCCAATTCTAGCACCGCCATCATGTAAAATACATCATATTTTGTTATGGATAAAAATAAAAATCTTAAAAATAGGCTTGGAGCCTAAAATTTACAAGCAGTTACAATTGCTCCATGATTGATTTCAACAGTTTATAACTAGTTACAATTGCCGGGATCTGCCTAAATGGAGCAGTGACCTTAAAGGGAAAGGCCGGAGTTAAACATATTGGTCCTAAGTTTCCACACGCGGCAAAACAGGCGCCCGTCCAAGCTGGGTGCCCGTTTTTCGCGCCGAAAACGGCACCGGAAAAAAACCGCGCTATTCTCAAGCGCTTTGCAGCTCGATGTCTGCTTGGCGCGGCACCCAGGGGGCGGAGCCTACACTCGCGCCGATTTTGTAAGTAGGAGGGGGCGGGTACAATTTAAATTAGTTTTTTTCGTGCCGGCAACCCTGCGCGTGCGCATTGGAGCGTTCGCGCAGTCTGAAGTAAACATTGGCACTCGGCCATTTTTAAAAACTGCTGCAGAAAAAGTGAAAATTTGTTTATTGAACCCTTGCAAAGGCTTACATTTTAATTTTCTTGATATTTCTGTGTGCGAGGGAGTGCATTCTGTAATTAAAGATAGACTGTGATAAACGGGACACATGCACTTGTTTGAGACTATTCAAATTATTTGCAGCTGTTCAATTTTTAACATTTTTTAATAAAACCACATTGCCCTTCCATGATCAGCACTGAGGCTTCCTGCAGCTTTCTCCCTCCCTCCTCCTGCTGTCGGTCGGTCCCGACGGCAAACCGCTGCCTCAAGTAATGAGGCTTCCTGCACCTTTCTCCCTCCCTCCTCCTGCTGTCGGTCGGTCCCGACGGCAAACCGCTGCCTCAAGTAATGAGGCTTCCTGCAGCTTTCTCCCCCCCCCCCTGCCGTCGTTCAGTCCCGACAGCAAACCGCTGCCTGAAAGGCCTGCCTGAAGCACTTTCACACAGGTAGGAACATGGTTTATTTAATCTTTTCTTTGCTTATACATTTTTATTCAGGTTGGATTTATTTGTATAATATTTGTATAAGTATAACTAAGGATTTATTGTAGAATTTAATGACTTCCCTTCCCCCCCCCTCCCCCCCACCTCGTTTCCGACGCCTAATTTGTAACCTGTGCCTGATTTTTTAATGTGTAGACAAGGTTTTTTCAAGCCTACAAAGATCTTTACTTGCTCCATTCTAAGTTAGTTTGGAGTACGTTTTCACTGTGGAAACTTTCAAATCAGGCGTCAGTGGCCGGACACGCCCCCTTTTGAAAAAAAAATTCAGTTCCAAAGTGAAACTGTTCTACCTGACTAGAACTGCAGAAAACTAAATGTGGAGAATTCCGATTTCTAAGATACTCCGTTCTCCACCAGTTGCTCCTAAAAATCAGGAGCAAATCATGTGGAAACTTGGGGCCATAAAGCTTGCACCAGGGCCAAAACTACCCATAAATAATGCTATGTATGAGATATCTGAGCAAACCTGAGGACTAGGAGAAATTTAGAATTCAGCAGCGGAGGACTAAGGGTTTAATTAGGAGGGGGAAAATAGAGTATGAGAGTAAGCTTGCAGGGAACATAAAAACTGACTGCAAAAGCTTCTATAGATATCTGCAGAGAAAAAGATTAGTGAAGACTAATGTAGGTCCCTTGCAGTCAGAATCAGGTGAATTCATAATGGGGAACAAGGAAATGGCAGACCAATTGAAAAAATACTTTGGTTCTGTCTCCACTAAGGAAGACACGAATAACCTCCCGAAAATACTACAGGACTGAGGGTCTAGCGAGAAGGAGGAACAGAGGGAATTGAGGGAAATCCTTATTAGTCAGGAAATGGCGTTAGGGAAATTGATGGGATTGAAGGCCGATAAATCCCCAGGGCCTGATAGTCTGCATCCCAGAGTACTTAAGGAAGTGGCCCTCGAAAGAGTGGATGCATTGGTGGTCATTTTCCAACATTCCATGAACTCTGGAGGAGGGAGAGAGAAAACAAGGAATTATAGACCGGTTAGCCTGACATCGGTAGTGGGGAAAATGCTGGAATCAATTATTAAAGATTTAATAGCAGCGCATTTGGAAAGCAGTGACAGGATTAGTCCAAGTCAGCATAGATTTATGAAAGGGAAATCATGCTTGACAAATCTTCTAGAATTTTTTGAGAATGTAACTAGTAGAGTGGATAAGGGAGAACCAGTGGATGTGGTATATTTGGACTTTCAAAAGGCTTTTGACAAAGTCCCACACAAGAGATTGGTGTGCAAAATTAAAGCACATAGGATTGGGGGTAATGTATTGACATGGATAGAGAACTGGTTGGCAGACAGGAAGCAAAGAGTGGGAATAAACGGGTCCTTTTCAGAATGGGGCAGGCAGTGACTAGTGGGGTACCGTAAGGTTCAGTGTTGGGACCCCAGCTATTTACAATATAACTAATGTTGTAGACAAAGGAATTGAAAGTAATATCTCCAAGTTTGCAGATGACACTAAGCTGGGTGGCAGTGAGAGCTGTGAGGAGGATGCTAAGAGGCTGCAGGGTGACTTGGACAGGTTAAGTGAGTGGCCAAATGCATGGCAGATGCAGTATAACGTGGATAAGTGTGAGATTATCCACTTTGGTGGCAAAAACAGGAAGGCAGATTATTATCTGAATGGTGACAGATTAGTAAAACGGGAGATGCAACGAGACCTGGGTGTCATGGTACATCAGTCATTGAAAGTAGGCATGCAGGTACAGCAGGCAGTAAAGAAAGCAAATGGCATGTTGGCCTTTATAGGGAGAAGATTTGAGTATAGGAGCAGGGAGGTCTTCTGCAGTTATACAGGGCCTTGGTGAGACCACACCTTGAGTATTGCGTGCAGTTGTGGTCTCCTCATCTGAGGAAGGACATTCTTGCTATTGAGGGAGTCCAGCGAAGGTTCACCAGACTGATTCCTGGGATGGCAGAACTGACTTATGAAGAAAGACTGGATCGACTAGGCTTATATTCACTGGAATTTAGAAGAATGAGAGGGGATCTCATAGAAGCATATAAAATTCTGACGGGATTGGATGCAGGAAAAATGTTCCCGATGTTGGGGAAGTCCAGAACCGGGGTCACAGTCTAAGGATAAGTGGTAAGCCATCTAGGACCGAGATGTGGAGAAACTTCTTCACCCAGAGAATTGTGAACCTATGGAATTCTCTACCACAGAAAGTTGTTGAGGCCAGTTCATTGGATATATTCAAAAGGGAGTTAGATGTGACCCTTATGGCTAAAGGGATCAGGGGGAATGGAGAGAAGGCAGGAGTGGGGTACTGAAGTTGCATGATCAGCCATGATCATATTGAATGGTGGTGCAGGCTCGAAGGGCTGAATGGCCTGCTCCTGCACCTATTTTCTATGTTTATATCTACTAGTTCATAGATTTAAAGATGCAACAACTATCTTGTGAAGGAATGGAGGAAAAAGTTCTTATTGTGATAAGTACTAACCCTATAAGTTCCTAGCTGTGATTAATGATATTTAAATAAATTATTATTGGTCCCTGTTAATCAGCAAAAAAATAATTTGATGCAAGTGCAAGCATCCTCCTGAAGTTGTAGACAAGTCTAATCAGAGAACCAAAGATTCTCTATATTTTCGTTTTCCTTCACCGATGTTCTGCTCCTCTCTCCAGATGGACCTGCTGCTGCATAGTTCCAGAGGCATCAAGTCCTTCCGGTTCCTCAACCATGCAGCCATTCTTCCTACCAGAGCCTCGACAATGAATGTAAACAGGCAATTCAACATCAGGGGCTTCACAGTTGGACCGAATGCTTTCCTCACTAGTTGTACAAGCGTGCATACTCCTATGAGTCCATTGTATGCAATCACAGGTTTAGGAACCCTTGCCAATATTCCACTCCCAGGGTGTTGAAGATAACACCAAGTAAATCCCATACCCCACTCCTCCTGTACGCTACTCACCCAAAGAATTAAGCCACAATGATCCCTTTTATGTTGACGTTATCTTTATCAAGTACCTCACTCCAACCATTCAAATAAAAAATGGAATCTGTGATCAGCAATTAATCAGCTGTATAAATTAAGTAAAATTGTTCAAAGGCTTGCTGCAGAAGGGCCATAAAGAGCTGTTGTGGTCTCAGGTTTGGATAGCCATGTCCTGCAGAATTTTTGTAATACCCTGTACTGAATTATGAGAAAAACATGTCAATAGTGGGATCGGGTTTGTTTGGAGCTAGTCGGCCACAGTTGATTGGCATTCATGTGTAATGTACCATAATTTACTTTCCCCCTCATAACTTATAAAGAGGGTTTATTTTGTTTCTGTTAAACCATTAACAGAAACTTCAGGTTTGAATTTAATACAGAACTAAAGTTTTTCATCAGTATTTCTCAGGAAAATATTAAACGATTGCTTTCCGGCAAATTGGAACATAAACTATACTTCAATATTAATTCAATAGAGATATAGGAATAAATGTCCTCCCTCCAAGCAGAGCCAATTGTGCATTGCACTGCGTGAATAAAGGGTTAGCCAAATTGCAACTCTTGAAAACAAGCCGACGTTAGTAAAACCAGCTCGAATTGTGACAAATTCTACTTCACAATAGTGATCCTGCTTTAGTTTATCCAGGTTCATTTACTGTTCTCACAAATAGTGCAGTCTCCACGGTTCCAGTCTTTTAAAAGCTATGCTCCAGGGAGGCTCAAAGTTAATACATTTCTGACCCTTCTGATGTACAGCCAGCCACTAGTCATCAAAGGTTGCACTGATAATATGTGAAGTTTGGCTGCAATTTACCTTCATCGAGGTATTTCGCGTGTTAAGTCCAATAGCTATCCCAGTATCGGGTCTGGCGCAGTCACTCTCTGATTTCTACATTAAGATGTAGGGGTAGAGTTTCTGCTTCTTTACACCAGTGATATCAACGCAATTCAAGCGGAATTGGCCGAACCAGCGCAACAGATCGGGGAATTTTAAACATAAGTGAGTTACGCCCAAAACATAAGAACATAAGAATTAGGAGCAGGAGTAGGCCATTCAGCCCCTTGAGCCTGCTCCGCCATTCAATGAGATCATGACAGATCTTCTACCTCAACTCCACTTTCCTGCACTATCTCCATATTCCTTGATTCCCTTGAAACAGTCCACACCCCCAGTCAAAATTGCAAAATTCCGATGATTACGCTTGTTCGGGAAGACTTTTCAAAATGCGCTCATTGTCTGAGGCGCACAGGCACTAGTCGGTACATTTTAAAAGCTTTTTAGTATCAAAAAATATTTATTTTACTAAGAAACTGACGATTGTTGACCAATGGGTCAGTATAGTTTTTTTTTAAAGTTATTTTCAGTCATTTTAAATCAGGTTACTCACAAATTGCTGATTTTTTTGTGATAAACCCATTTTCAGCTGTATTAATAAAACTGCACCAGGTTACCACTCAAGGAATACTTTCTAATGCGAAGAAAAAAAAAGAAACTATTATGTTCTGTTACACTGCCCAATTGCACTGGTTGATGGAAGATTTTAAGTTTGTGATTATGCTAATGAATTCCGTTGGAAACTTAATCTGTAACCTAACCAGTGCAATTTCAAGTGCATTTTTGGTGCAAAAGCAGAAACTCTTCCCCGTAATGCCTAATGGCTCTGCTAGTTGGGAGGCAGTATGCCACTGAAATGAAATGCAACTGAGTCTCTTCAGTTGGCCACAGCAATGAAGTGAGGAGAGCTGGATTCAGCATCTGCCACTCACGTGGTCACTACAAATCATTTGGAAGCAACATAATGCTTCAGATATCGGCAATGACTGATACACAGACAGTTACTCAAATAGCTAAAAAAGCTAAAACACCCAAGAAAGGCACTTTCTAAAGATGCCAGTAGCTACCAGAATGTGAACAAACAGTACAATTTATTAGAGAATTTTGTGGAATATCCTTTTGTAGTTTTTATTAAAATAATGGGCCAAAGATTGCAGTAGGCGGCTTCCCACGGGCGAAATTCTTTTTATGAAGGTACCTGGTGGTCCCGGAGGTACAAACACTTGCACTCCGAGGCCTAGATGCGCAGCCCAGCACAGAGGCCCACACATCTCTGGAGCATACGGGCATCCTGGGATCACGTGGGCCTGGATTACAATTACAATTTAAATGGAGAAAAATTGCAAAGTGTTGCAGTACAGAAGGACCTGGGGGTCCTTGTGCATGAAACACAAAACGTTAGTATGCTGGTGCAGCAAGTGATCAGGAAGGCAATTGGAATGTTGGCCTTTATTGCAAGGGGGATAGAGTATAAAAGAAGAGAAGTCCTGCTACAACTGTACAAGGTATTGGTGAGGCCACACCTGGAGTACTGTGTACAGTTTTGGTCTCCGTATTTAAGGAAGGATATACTTGCATTGGAAGCTGTTCAGAGAAGTTTCACTCAGTTGATTCCGGAGATGAGTGGGTTGATTTATGAAAATATGTCGAGTAAGTTGGGCCTATACTCATTGGAGTTCAGAAGAATGAGAGGTGATCTTATCGAAACATATAAGATAATGAGGGGGCTCGGGCAAGGTGGATGCAGAGAGGATATTTCCATTCATAGGGGAAACTAAACCTAGAGGACATAGTCTCAGAATAAGGGGACACCCATTTAAAACTGAAATGAGGAGGAATTTCTTCTCTCAGAGGGTTGTAAATCTGTGGAATACCCTGCAACAGAGAGCTGTGGAGGCTGGGTCATTGAATATATTTAAGGTGGAGGGTGACAAATGTTTGAGCAATAAGGGAGTAAAGGGTTATGGGGAGCGGGCAGGGAAGTGGAGCTGAGTCCATGATTGGATCAGCCATGATCTTATTGAATGGCGGAGCAGGCTTGAGGGGCCAAATGCCCTACTCCTGCTCCTATTTCTGATATTCTTATGGACCACCAATCACAATGTAGTATTCTCATTCATTGTAATGGGAGCTCTGAGCTCCCATTATTATTAATCTATTAATGAGAATACCCCTAAAATCAAATAAAATGCACACATAAATAAAAAGAACACTTCACTTTTTTTAAATTAATAGAAATTGCATTAAATTAAATGTTTTAGAGAAAAAATAATTGTTTTGAAATTTTAAAAAAAGTGTTCTAGTAGTGTTAAAAATAAACTTACCTTCATAGACAGGGTTTTAAATATAAAAATAAGCAATAACATTTATATTTTCTATCTATTAAAACTCTTACGCTGGTAAATGCAGGCATTTCACCTGCTTTTACCAGGCGTAAGAGTTTGAAGGACGTTCGCTGGGCAATAGTTGAGCAAATAGCCCAAAATTCAGCCCGCGGAGGCCCTTCTCCCGTGGCTGCGTGCAATCTGTCAAAATACAGTTTGACAGATCACAAGTACCGGGTTCAGGCGTATGCGCTTTGCGTGCCTAAACCCGGCACTTGCGGGGCCTCTTCGGACGTGTGCGCGCATCGTATGCACCCAGAGAGGCTGCAATTTCAGGGCCATAAATTGACCCTAAATGGCTCAGTGTGCAATGTACCACATGGTGTATATAGTACTGGGACATGCAGTGCCTGGTTCAGTCGCCAGGTAGTGCTGAGTTAGCAGGTCTTCGCTAGTTTGAGGTGGAGGCATTACAAGTGGCCATAGTGAAGTAAAGTCAGACAGTATTCCTGCTCCAGAAAGGTATTCAGTGATGCCTGCTCTGGAAAATTCAAGTGTATGGGCATCAGTTGAGGTTGGATTCAGGCTCAGCGTTGAACAGACCTGTTGATACTCACTGTCCGTTTCAGATATGTATAGACACTTGAGGGTAGCCAGCACCCTTGAAACTACACCCCAGTAAGAGTCAGCACTTCCATAACAGGAGGGGAGTAAACTGGGGAGTGCGGGCAGGGGGTGGGGGGAAAGAAGGAACAAAATCAAAATAAAGGTTTTAGTAAACTTATGCAACGTTAAAACTGCTCCACACTTCCCCACAGCCATCACCCAAACTAGCAAAACCCATTAACTCATTTGAAACCACTTCCCTTCCTCCCTTATGACAAATTTCACTTTGATTCCATTCTCAGCTAAACACACTTTTCATCAGCTACGTACGAAACAGTCGAGTTAAATGAGACTTTGCCAAGGGTACTGCAAGCAGATTTAGGAAGTACAAAGCTTTAGTCACGCTCAAGGAGTCAGAAACACACCACACTCTTAGCAGCACAGCGAGAATGGTCAGGTTAATTATGTCCCAAGGTAGACTGCATTTAAACAAAAAGTTTCTGTCTAGTAGTGATCCATGACTTTGTGAACATACCTTCAAGAGGAACTGGAGCCCATTTAAAAAAAAAATCACCAACTGCAATAGCTTACTCACAAACCACCCTCCCACCCCCCTGCAATCTAAACGGTGTGCAGCTCTATTGTGGAGGAACCCACCTCATTACGCTGCAATTTTTTCCCCACCACCTAAGTAATGACACTTTCTCTTTCTGGGCACGGGCTGATTTAATTGTCAATGGGTTTCTCAATCGAGGCGCTCCCATTTGGGATGTACCGGGTTACGAAATACAATTTCACATGGAATGTTTCAGCCGGAAGTGGCTGCGGAGCTTCACAGGGGGGCGGGGGGCTTGTCACCTGCCGGTCAAAAAAGTGCAGTACGGGCAGGGGGGGGTGGGGGGTGGACAGGCGCATGTTTGTCAAAAAAAGTGCAGTACAAATAGTTACATCAATGATTTAATAAGCTGCCGAAACTCACCATCAAGGCTTAGGGTGTTGATGGGGAGCTGTAAAATTGTAGCTCAGAATGAGTCAGTGCCTTTAGGCGAAGGTAGGGGGTGGAATTGGAAACAAATCGTCTCCTTCCCGAGAAGAACATTTTCATTTTGCCACACCAAAGGCAGACTAAGTTAACATCTCTTTGCCTGGGAAAAGACACATTCTGATGATATACCTGATGGTGCTATCTCTGTCCTACTGCCATTTTAGGGAATAAGGATGGACATTCCTTGCAGTGCTGGATGTTGATTCCACTGCCCCAACATCATCAGTAGCAGCCCTCTAAAACTGAACTTCTGTGTCTGAGTTAGAGCAAAAGGCTATAATAGTGAAGAGATATAGGTTACTTATCCCAGCTGGAACCCTCCCCCTCGCCTTATTGTCAGCCCTCTAGCTTATTCACTCTAGCCTTTGGTAGACAAATAAGGGTAAACTAGTTTTATTGTGGGTTGATCATTTTTTTCATTACTGGTTGTGGAGAATAAATCTAATTATTTTTATTTCCCCTCCCCCCCACTCTTAATTGTTTAAGAACTGAGACTTTGTTCTTGGATCAGGTCGAAGACTGCTGGCAAACTAGCTAGAATCTGCACTTTAGTTTACTGCACATAAGATAGTACAGTTTGTAATGTTTTACACAGTTTTAACACATTAAAGAGTTGAAAGAACATGACACTGTGTGAGTAAAGCTTATGTTATTCTCTTGTTACACATACAAACAGAATTATTTCTCACTGGTTTTCATTTACTGCTAGGAGGGGTGCCATTGCAACAAACTATATCTACTGGTGTTCAGTGTGATTTGAAAGCAGTAGCATTGGAACTTACTTAACTAAATGACATGGGAATACCTTCTCCTTCTCATTCTCCTTCTCCTTAGGCAGTCCCTCGGAATCGAGGATGATTTGTTTCCACACTAAAAATGAGTTTGCAGGTGATCTATAGTCTCTGTCACAGGTAGGGCAGACAGTGGTTGAAGGGTCGGGTGGGTGGAGTGCTTGATTTGTCGTACACTCCTTCCGCTGTTTGAGCTTGGCCTCCGCTTGCTCCTGGCGAAGAGACGCGAGGTGTTTGGCGCCTTCCCGGATGCTTCTCTTCCACTTTGAGTGATCTTGGGCCAGGGATTCCCAGGTGTCGGTGGGGCTTTGACGGTGTCCTTGAAGCGTTTCCTCTGCCCACCTGGGGCTCGCTTGCTGTGTTGGAGCTCCGAGTAGAGCGCTTGTTTTGAGAGTCTTGTATCGGGCATGCGGACGATGCGGCCCATCCATTGGAGCTGATCAAGTGTGGTCAATACTTCAATGCTGGGGATGTTGGCCTGAGTCAGAACACTGGCGTTGGTGCGCCTATCCTGCCAATGGATTTGCAGGATCTTGCGGAGGCAGCATTGGTGGTACTTCTCCAGTGCTTTGAAGTGCCTGCTGTACATAGTCCGTGTCTCTGAAGCATTTAGGAGGGCAGGTATTACTACTACTCTGTAGACCATGAGCTTGGTGCCGGGTTTGAGGTCCTGGTCTTCAAACACTCTCTTCCTCAGGCAATTGAAGTCTGCACTGGCACACTGAAGGTGGTGTTGGACTTAGTCATCGACATCTGCCCTTGTTGATTTAAGGCGGAGATAGACAGATTTTTGAGCAATAAGGGAATAAAGGGTTATGGAGAGCGGGCAGGGAAGTGGAGCTGAGTCTATGATCAGATCAGCCATGATCTTATTAAATGGCGGAGCAGGCTCGAGGGGCCAAATGGCCTACTCCTGCTCCTATTTCTTATGTTCTTATTTTGACAGTATGCTCCCAAGGTATGGAAAATGGTCCACGGTAATACCACAACTCATGTTTATAATGGTGGAATGTTTTACAGTATGTTATGCAGGGCTTGTTACAAGTCTCGAGAGTATTTGTAACATACACCAAGCACCGTCTATAATTTGAAGCCCAGTCTTAAATCATCCCAAATGAATATCCCAGGAGATGGTTATTCACACTCTAACTTTTAAAAATAAATTCAATTAGCAGCAGTACTCCAAGGCCTGGGAGTTCAAATCTCACTACGGCAACTGGGGAATTTAAATTCGGTTTATTAAATAAATCTGGAACATCAACAACTTGTATTTATATAGTGCATTTTTAACAGGGGTATTATAAGACAAGGATTTCGAAACCGAGTCACATAAGGAGAAATTAGTGCAAATGACCAAAAGCTTGGTCAAAGAGGTAGGTTTTAAGGACAGTCTTAAAGGAGGAAAGGGAGATAGAGAGGTGGAGAGGTTTAGGGAGGGGGTTCCAGAGCTTGGGGCCTAGGCAACAGAAGCCACGGCCACCAATGGTTGAACAATTATAATCAGGGATGCTCAAGAGGGCACAACTAGAGGAGTGCCGATATCTCGGGGAGTTGTGGAGTTGGAGGAGACTACAGCGATAGGGAGGGGCGAGGCCATGGAGGGTTTGAAAGCTTGGATGAGAATTTTGAAATCGAGGCGTTGCTTAACCAGGAGCCAATGTAGGTCACCGAGCACAGAGTGATGGGTGAGCAGGACTTGGTGTGAGTTAGGACATGGGCAGCTGAGTTTTAGATGACCTCAAGTTTACGTAGAGTAGAACATGGGAGACCATAAAGGAGTGCATTGGAATAGTCAAGTCTAGAGGTAACAAAGGCATTGATGATGGTTTCAGCAGCGGATGAGCTGAGGCAGGGGCGGGGACGGCCGATGTTACGGAGGTGGAAATAGGCGGTTTTAGTTATGCTGCGGATATGTGGTCGGAAGTTCATTTCCATGTCAAATATGACACCAAGGTTGTAAACAGTTTGGTTCAGCCTCAGACAGATGTTAGGGAGAGGGATGGAGTCAGTTGCTAGGGAACGGAGTTTGTGGCAGTGACCGAAAACAATGGCTTAGCTCTTCCCAGTATTTAATTGGAGAAAATTTCTGCTCATCCAGTACTGGATGTCAGCCAAGCAGTCTGACAATTTAGAGACCGTGGAGGGGTTGAGTGCGGTGTTGGTGAGGTAGAGCTGAGTACCGTCAGCGTACATGTGGAAACTGACGCTTTGCTTTCAAATGATGTCGCCAAGGGGCAGCATATAGATGAGAAATAGGAGGAGGACAAGGATAGATCCATGGAGGACACCAGAGGTAACGATGCAGGAGTGGGAAGAGAAGCCATTGCAGGTGATTCTCTGAGGCTACGATTAAATAGATAAGAATGGAACCAGGCGAGTGCAGTCCCACACAGCTGGACGACAGTGGAGAGGTATTGGAGGAGGATAGAGTGGTCAACCGTGTCAAAGGCTGCAGACAGGTCGAGAAGGACAAGGAGAATAAAAAGCTACTATCAGTAATGTTAACCATGTAACTATGTAACTACCGGATTGTCATATAAGCCTATATGGTTCACTAATATCCTTTAGGGAAGGAAATCTGCCATCCTTACCTGGTCTGGCCTATATGTGATTCCAGACCCACAGCAATGTGGTTGACTCTTAACTGGCCTAGCAAGCCACTTAGTTGTCAAGAAGGCACCTCCCAATTAGGGGATGGGCAATAAACGATGGCCTTGCCTGTGACATCCACATATCGTGAATGAATAAAAAAAAAAAGAGAGAAATTCCCCCTCTGCTCCTTGCCATAGGGTTCTTGGACTGTTCCACAAGTACATTACAATTGCATTTACATTGCAGCTATCACTTTGAGACCAGTAGGTGCAGATTCTGGTTCCAGGTTGGCAGAACACTGTCAACACTGCTTGGCTCGTGGCTGGGTGGAACTCTGATGACTACCCTGTACAGGATGCTCTCCACAGGTAGGATACACACATGCACAGAGCTCACTCCTAAAAGTCAACGGAGCAGAATTGGCAGTGAGTAATAACAGTGAACAAGCTGCTGTTATTATCACTTTGAAACTGACCACGACGTCAGGATGTAGCACATGCACATCCTAACGGGGATGTTATTCACTGCTCTGACACTGGCTGCACTGTGCCTCGCAATCAGTGTAATCAATGAAATTAGGGAATGGCAAAAACTTCGGCTTTTTCCACGGTAAGACTGCTTTAAATACCCCATTAAAAGTTAGACCCTTTTGAATTAGATGTAACTGAGGTTTTAACCGTGTATTGACTGCTAAACTAAAGTTATGGCCCTGAAAAACTAATTTAAATTTTGTGGAGTGTCAAATTTATCCATGATAATAAAAATTACAATTTTTAATAAACTTAAAAAAAAATGTTTTAAGTTTGTTCATATTTATTTCAGGTTTACTTTTCCCCATGTGAGGGCCCCAATCTTTGTTTTGTTCTCTGTAACATTTTTTAAAAATCTGAATAAAAGCTTCTTCAGTTCCTGGTTCACTGTCTGTGAGAATTCTGCATTGTGATTGGCTGCTTAGACAGTTTGCTGACATCATGCCGCATCACGCAATGGGATTCCCACTACACTACACTATACTACATTGCGCTGCACTGATCTCAATTGCATGTCAAAAAAGGCAAACTTCTCGCCACAGAGATTGCGAGATCTTTGTGGGCAAATTATGGGCCAATAATTTAATTGTTCAGAGAATGGAAGGAGGAGAATCTCTGCTCTCCAAATAAGAACTGGTAGATCTACAAATGTACATGATATCCATTTGAAAAACTAAAATGACCCACACTACACGGTGTGACAGCAGTCTGGATTTGATCTCCATGCAGTGTCAAACTGAAGCAGCGAGGAACTTACATAAGAACATAGAACATGAGAATTTGGAACAGGAGTAGGCCATCTAGCCCCTCGAGCCTGCTCCGCCACTCAACAAGATCATGGCTGATCTGGCCATGGACTCAGCTCCACTTACCCGCCCGCTCCCCATAACCCTTAATTCCCTTATTGGTTAAAAATCTATCTATCTGTGATTTGAATACATTCAATGAGCTAGCCTCAACTGCTTCCCTGGGCAGAGAATTCCAGATTCACAACCCTCTGGGAGAAGAAATTCCTTCTCAACTCGGTTTTAAGTTGGCTCCCCCATATTTTGAGGCTGTGCCCTCTAGTTCTAGTCTCCCCGACCAGTGGAAACAACCTCTCTGCCTCTATCTTGTCTATCCCTTTCATTATTTTAAATGTTTCTATAAGATCACCCCTCATCCTTCTGAACTCCAACGAGTAAAGACCCAGTCTACTCAATCTATCATTATAAGGTAACCCCCTCATCTCTGGAATCAACCTAGTGAATCGTCTTTGTACCCCCTCCAGAGCCAGTATATCCTTCCTTAAGTAAGGTGATCAAAACTGCACGCAGTATTCCAGGTGCAGCCTCACCAATACCCTGTACAGTTGCAGCAGGACCTCCCTGCTTTTTTTACTTCATCCCTCTCGCAATGAAGGCCAACATTCCATTCGCCTTCCTGATTCTCTGCTGCACCTGCAAACTAACTTTTTGGGATTCATGCACAAGGACCCCCAGGTCCCTCTGCACCGCAGCAAGTTGTAATTTCTCCCTATTCAAATGATATTCCATTTTACTGTTTTTTTTTCAAGGTGGATGACCTCACATTTTCCGACATTGTATTCCATCTGTCAAACCTTAGCCCATTCGCTTAACCTATCGAAATCTCTTTGTAGCCTCTGTGTCCTCAACATAACCCGCTTTCCCACTAATTTTTGTGTCATCTGCAAATTTTGTTACACTACACTCTGTCCCCTCTTCCAGGTTATCTATGTATATTGTAAACAGTTGTGGTCCCAGCACCGATCCCTGTGGCACACCACTAACCACCGATTTCCAACCGAAAAGGACCCATTTATCCCGACTCTCTGCTTTCTGTTAGCCAGCCAATTCTCTATCCATACTAATACATTTCCTCTGATTCCACGTATCTTTATCTTCTGCAGTAGCCTTTTGTGTGGCACCTTATCGAAAGCCTTTTGGAAATCTAAATATACCACATCCACCATGTTCGTTATATCCTCAAAGAATTCCAGTAAATTAGTTAAACATGATTTCCCCTTCATGAATCCATGTTGCGTCTGCTTGATTGCACTATTCCCATCTAGATGTTCCGCTATTTCTTCTTTAATGATAGCTTCAAGCATTTTCCCCACTACAGATGTTAAACTAATTGGCCTATAGTTACCTGCCTTTTGTCTGCCCCCTTTTTTAAACAGAGGCGTTACATTAGCTGCTTTCCAATCCGATGGTTCCTCCCCAGAATCCAGAGAATTTTGGTAGATTATAACGAATGCACCTGCTATAACTTCCGCCATCTCTTTTAATACCCTGGGATGCATTTCATCAGGACCAGGGGACTTGTCTAGCTTGAGTCCCATTAGCCTGTCAAGCACTACCCCCCTAGTGATAGTGATTGTCTCAAGGTCCTCCCTTCCCACATTCCCGTGACCAGCAATTTTTGGCATGGTTTTTGTGTCTTCCACTGTGAAGACCGAAGCAAAATAATTGTTTAAGGTCTCAGCTATTTCCACATTTACAATTATTAAATCCTCCTTCTCATCTTCTAAGGGATCAACATTTACTTTAGTCACTCTTTTCCGTTTTATATATCGGTAAAAGCTTTTACTATCTGTTTTTATGTTTTGCGCAAGTTTACTTTCGTAATCTATCTTTCCTTTCTTTATTGCTTTCTTAGGATATAGGATTACATAGGATATATAGAAACATAGAAACATAGAAAATAGGTGCAGGAGCAGGCCATTCAGCCCTTCTAGCCTGCACCGCCATTCAATGAGTTCATGGCTGAACATGAAACTTCAGTACCCCCTTCCTGCTTTCTCGCCATAACCCTTGATCCCCCGAGTAGTAAGGACTTCATCTAACTCCCTTTTGAATATATTTAGTGAATTGGCCTCAACTACTTTCTGTGGTAGAGAATTCCACAGGTTCACCACTCTCTGGGTGAAGAAGTTTCTCCTCATCTCGGTCCTAAATGGCTTACCCCTTATCCTTAGACTGTGACCCCTGGTTCTGGACTTCACCAACATTGGGAACATTCTTCCTGCATCTAACCTGTCTAAACCCATCAGAATTTTAAACGTTTCCATGAGGTCCCCTCTCATTCTTCTGAACTCCAGTGAATACAAGCCCAGTTGATCCAGTCTTTCTTGATAGGTCAGTCCCGCCATCCCGGGAATCAGTCTGGTGAATCTTCGCTGCACTCCCTCAATAGCAAGAATGTCCTTCCTCAGGTTAGGAGACCAAAACTGTACACAATACTCCAGGTGTGGCCTCACCAAGGCCCTGTACAACTGTAGCAACACCTCCCTGCCCCTGTATTCAAATCCCCTCACTATGAAGGCCAACATGCCATTTGCTTTCTTAACCGCCTGCTGTACCTGCATGCTAACCTTCAATGACTGATGTACCATGACACCCAGGTCTCGTTGCACCTTCTCTTTTCCTAATCTGTCACCATTCAGATAATAGTCTGTCTCTTTGTTTTTACCACCAAAGTGGATAACCTCACATTTATTCACATTATACTTCATCTGCCATGCATTTGCCCATTCACCTAACCTATGGCACTGAAACAGACCATTTGGCCTCACATAGGGCTCAATTTTCTCCGTTCATTTGCGCTTTTTTTTGTCGTGCGCTGTTTTTTTTGGTGTATTTATTTTTTTCAAACTTTCCCCCTGCAATCTGCGCCGGCGTAACTGATTTTTCTAGGCCAGTTTTCTTTTACGTTCCCTCATGTCTGCGCGGGTTTTTTCAATTGTTCACAATTTGGCCAACAGTTTTTCCTCTTAGGTCGGCGTATCTGGCCACTCCCGAAAAACCTTCTTGGCACTTAAGAAAACCAGTGCACATTGACAAATCTGCATTGAAAGACGCCATTTTTTTTAATCGAAGATTTTGGAGAGTCAAGAACACTGTCAAAATCAATAATAAAGTTCACTTTTTTTTAACCTGTCAACGTAGAAGTGTAAATTTGTTGGATTTCAGAAGTTCTCTCCTTTTCTTTACTCATTCAGACGCCACCAGCGAACATCTTGAAGCAGGGCTGGAGGGTCATAGATTTTGCCGGCAGAATCGGCCCCGCGCCCGGACACAGCGACTCGGGGTTCGGCTACAAAACAAGCTATGGAGGGGGCGGGGGTGTGGGGTGGGGGAGGAGAGAGAGAGTGAGGTGACGATCGGAAGGCTTGGAGCCCGGAGAGGGGAAGGGAAAGAGAGAGAGAGAAGTCACAAGACTCCAATTAGTAAGGGGGGGGGAGGAGAGGAGAAGTCACAAGACCATTGGGTGTGGTCATCCATACAGACCTGGAGAGAGACAACAGCAACCTGCTTGTCTGCTTTCTCGCATTTTGAGCTTCTTTCAAAGGTTAAATTTAAGTATGGGGGCCACACTGACAATGCCATACCTTCTGCGAGCCTTCTGCATCATGGTGCTACATAGGAGACAATTGATTCAACTTCATCACATCAGGAACATCAGAGCCCGTAGGGTGCTGGGCAGGAGGCCTTACCCATCTCGGGTATATCGAGACAGGCATTCGTACCTCCAGCTGAGTGATACAGACTGTGTCAGAAGGCTGTGTTTCCACAAAGAAGTTGTAACTGAGATCTGTGAGTTAATCAAAGCAGACCTGCAACCCAAAAGCGTCAGGAGGACTGCATTGTCACTTGAAGTGAAGGTTACAGCTGCACTTTCATTCTATGCCTCCAGATCATTTCAAGCTACAACTGGGGATGTGTGCGCCATCTCTCAACATGCAACACATGTCTCCATTCGCCAGGTCACGGCTGCACAGTACGCACGTAGAAATGACTTCATAAAGTTCCCCATGACCGCCCAAGCAATCCATGACAGGGCGATGGGCTTCTCCAGGATTGCTGACTTCCCAAAGGTACAGGACTGCATTGATTGTACCCATATCCTGCAAGCACGTTTGAAGGATTCCGAGATGTATAGGAACAGAAAAGGCTTCCACTCTGATAGAGAATTCAAGCTCTGCAGCCTGGCTGCAGTTTTGAAAATTCACAGACCCCCAAATCAAAGCTGCTACGTGCAACTCAGCATGTTGCATTAAGTCATCAATCAACTTGACATTTTAGGACCCTTGGGTAGCGAGTCAATTAAAGGTTAACAGACTATTAATTGAGCCAATAAGGTCAAAGAAGGCGAGTTCTTTTCTGTAAATTGAAGCAGGTATAAGTACAGCCATTTTGGCCATGTGGTCTCAGAAGGACAAAGGCCTGGCTTAAAGCCAGAAGCTTGTTGCTGCTGCCAGAATAAAGTTACATTAAAACTACAACCGGAGTTCGTATTTCATTGGGAATTAAATGATCTAATACACTCATTAATGTACAGCTCGTGTATGATGACATGCATCATGTCAGTCAATGCAAGATACCCTGGCAGCACCCATGATGCGTTCATCCTACGCGAGAGCGTATATATCTGCCATGTTTCAGCAGCCAGAAGGGCACAGCTGGCTACTGAGAGACAAAGGGTACAGCCTCGCCACCTGACTCATGATGCCAATACACATAACCCGGACGGAAGCTGACCGTCAGAACAACAATTCGCACATTGCGACGCGCAGCATCATTGAGAGGACCATTGGCATGTTGAAACAGCATTTCCGATGCCTGGACCATTCCAGAGGCTACTTGCTATACTCCCCTGAGACTTGAGACTGTCGGTCAGTTCACTGTTGTGTGCTGCATGCTGCATAACTTAGCTATCATGAGGCAGCAGCACCTGGTAGTGGAAGGTCCATCTGCGGTGATAGTGGCTGATGATAATGATGTGGAAGATGCAGGTGATGAGCAGGAGGAGGAGGACGAGGATGAGGAAGCCATGCAAGTGCCTGAGGCCGGAGCACGACGGCAGAGGAGGACGGGCCATCGTGCCCCTTTAACGATTGCTCGAGCCTTGTGCCAGCAGCTCATCCGTGAACGCTTTACTGATGCCTGAGGGCTCAGTGAGAACTATTCCACATGGACATGTTTACTGTTTGGAGCTGTTCCGGAATATTGTGTTGTGTTAATGGAAAATGATTCAGATTTAATGTTAAATATATTTTATTCAAAAGTTTACAATGTACTCAACTTAACTTTAATAAAATTATTCTTGTATCAAACTTTACTTTAAGATCACTTAAAAATGTGCAAATTTACATATCTTACAAAAAGCTTTTAATTTGAGAACAATTACAACAGTAACAATAATAACAACAACAGCAGCAAAGAAAGGCTGCACCCATCTCTCATCCCCCTTAGTCTAAGACCGCCTGCTGCGCTTGGTCTTGGACACTCCCGCAGGCGGTGGTGCAGTGTTTCTGGGCTTGGTACCAAGCTTATTCATTCTAACATCTCGGGTACTGCGCACCTCTTGAGGGGGTGGGGGGAGGGGGGGTGCGGTGTCGGCGTCAGGCAGCAAGTTGGAGGGCCCGGCTTTGGGCTCTTCAGAGAGTGGTGTGGGGGTTGGAGTGGGAGTGACAGTTGATTCTGTCAATGGGCACGGGATCTGGGCGTGTTCCCTTTTTGCAGCAGCTGACTCCAACAAGCCATCCCTCATGCGCCCTGACAGTGTCTCAACGGTCTGCAACATTCCCTCCCTCATGTTAAGCAAAACTGTCTGAACTACCTGCAACATTCCCTCCTTCACAGTCTGTGATGTGGTTTAGAAACATAGAAAATAGGTGCAGGAGTAGGCCATTCGGCCTTTTGAGACTACACCACCATTCAATATGATCATGGCTGATCATGCAACTTCAGTACCCCATTCCTGCTTTCTCTCCATACCCCTTGATCCTTTTAGCTGTAAGGGACACATCTAACTCCCTTTTGAATATACCTAACGAACTGAACTCAACAACTTTCTGTGGTAGAGAATTCCATAGGTTCACAATTCTCTGGGTGAAAATGTTTCTCCTCATCTCGGTCCGAGATGGCTTTCCTTCCGGAAATATAAGGAAACCGAGAATCTAGCGAGAAGGAGGAACTGAAGGAAATCCTTATTAGTCAGGGAATTGTGTTAGGGAAATTGATGGGATTGAAGGCCGATAAATCCCCAGGGCCTGATAATCTGCATCCCAGAGTACTTAAGGAAGCGGCCGTAGAAATAGTAGATGCATTGGTGATCATTTTCCAACAGTCTATCGACTCTGGATCAGTTCCTATGGACTGGAGGGTAGCTAATGTAACACCACTTTTTAAAGAAGGAGGGAGAGAGAAAACGGAGAATTATAGACTGGTTAGCTTGGCATCAGTAGTAGGAAAAATGCTGGAATCAATTATTAAAGATGAAATAGAAGCGCCTTTGGAAAGCAGTGACAGGATCGGTCCAAGTCAGCATGGATTTATGAAAGGGAAATCACGCTTGACAAATCTTCTAGAATTTTTTGAAAATGTAACTAGCAGAGTGGACAAGGGAGAACCAGTGGATGTGATGTATTTGGACTTTCAAAAAGCTTTTGACAAGATCCCACACATGAGATTGGTGTGCAAAATCAAAGCACATGGTATTGGGGGTAATGTATTGATGTGGATAGATAACTGGTTGGCAGACAGGAAGCAGAGAGTCAGGATAAATGGGTCCATTTCAGAATGGCAGGCAGTGACTAGTGGGGTGCCGCAGGGCTCAGTGCTGGAACCCCAGCTATTTACAATATACATCAATGATTTAGATGAAGGAATTGATGTAATATCTCCAAGTTTGCAGGTGACACTGAGCTGGGTGGCAGTGTGAGCTGTGAGGAGAATGCTAAGAGGCTGCAGGGTGAATTGGACAGGTTAGGTGAGTGGGCAAATGCATGGCAGATGCAGTATAATGTGGATAAATGTGAGGTTATCCACTTTGATGGCAAAAACATGAATATTATCTGAATGGCGGCAGTTTAGGAAAAGGGGAGGTGCAACGAGACCTGGGTGTCATGGTACATCAGGCATTGAAAGTTGGCATACAGGTACAGCAGGCGGTGCAGAAGGCAAATGGCATGTTGGCCTTCATAGCTAGGGTATTTGAGTATAGGAGCAGGGAGGTCTTATTGTAGTTGTACAGGGCCTTGGTGAGGACTCACCTGGAATATTGTGTTCAGTTTTTGTCTCCTAATCTGAGGAAGGACGTTCTTGCTATTGAGGGAGTGCAGCGAAGGTTCATCAGACTGATTCCCAGGATGGCAGGGCAGACATATGAGGAGAGACTGGATTAACTGGGCCTGTATTCACTGGAGTTTCGAAGAATGAGAGGGGATCTCATAGAAACATATAAAATTCTGACGGGACTAGACAGATTAGATGCAGGAAGAATGTTCCCGATGTTGGGGAAGTCCAGAACCAGGGGGTCACAGTCTAAGGATAAGGGGTAAGCCATTTAGGACCGAGATGAGGAGAAACTTCTTCACTCAGAGAGTTGTTAACCTGTGGAATTCCCTACCGCAGAGAGTTGTTGATGCCAGTTCATTCGATATATTCAAAAGGGAGTTAGATATGGCCCTTACGGCTAAAGGGATCAAGGGGTATGGAGAGAAAGCAGGAAAGGGGTACTGAGGTGAATGATCAGCCATGATCTTATTGAATGGTGGTGCAGGCTCGAAGGGCCAAATGGTCTACTCCTGAATCTATTTTCTATGTTTCTATGTTTCTACCCCTTATCCTTAGACAGTGACCCCTGGTTCTGGACTTCCCCAAAATCGGGAACATTCTTCCTGCATCTAACCTGTCCAATCCTATCAGAATATTATATGTTTATAGATACCCTCTCATTCTTCTAAATTCCAGTGAATATAAGCCTAGTCGATCCAGTCTTTCTTCTTCTGTCAGTCCTGCCATCCCGGGAATCAGTCTGGTGAACCTTCGCTGCACTCCCTCAATAGCAAGAATGTCCTTCCTCAGATGAGGAGACCAAAACTGCACAAAGTACTCAAGGTGTAGGCTCACCAAGGCCCTGTACAACTGCAGCAAGACCTCCCCACTCCTATACTCAAATCCTCTTGCTATGAAGGCCAACATGCCATTTGCCTTCTTCACCACCTGCTGTACCTGCATGCCTACTTTCAATGACTGATGTACCATGATACCCAGGTCTCGTTGCACCTCCCCTTTTTACTAATCTGTCACCATTCAGATAATAATCTTCCTTCCTATTTTTGCCACCAAAGTGGATAACCTCACATTTATCCACATTATACTGCATCTGCCATGTATTTGCCCACTCACCTAACCTGTCCAAGTCACTCTGCAGCCTCTTAGCATCCTCCTCACAGCTCACACTGCCACCCAGCTTAGTGTCATCTGCAAACTTGGAGATATTACATTTAATTCCTTTGTCTAAATCATTAATGTATATTGTAAATAGCTGGGGTCCCAGCACTGAACCCTGTGGCACCCCACTAGTCACTGCCTGCCATTCTGAAAAGGACCCATTTATTCCCACTCTTTGCTTCCTGTCTGCCAACCAGTTCTCTATCCACGTCAATACATTACCCCCAATACCATGTGCCTTAATTTTGCCACTAATCTCTGGTGGAGTACCTGGTCAAAAGCCTTTTGGAAGTCCAAATACAACACATCCACTACCTTTGACATTCCCTCCCTCATGGCCACTATTCCCTCACTGATGTCCCTGGATATGGTTATCATTTCTCGTGTCATTGCTATTACTTCTCCCGACAGTCCCGCTACCTCATCACTCACCTCACTGATGGTGTCCAGGAGTGATCGGGTAAGGTCAATGCTCTCTGCACTCAACGACATCATTTGAACCACATCTGTTAGATCTTGCACCTCAGGCGAGCATGGTCGAGCTCTCCTTCCCCTTTTCCCCACAGATGTGGCTCGCACCCCACCACTGGTACCCGCAGCCTGGAACGGTGGGGCCCTGAGTGCGCCTCGCTACACCTCAGCACTGGGACCGGCAACCTCGGAAGGTGTGAAACCATAGAATGTCCCACCAACACTCAAACCACTGGTCACGGAAGGGGCTGCCACCTCCATGAGTGGCACCTCCTCCAAAGTCAGTACAACAGTGGGAGCTTCATCTAACTCCATCCCCTCCCCCCCACCCCCCCTCACCCCCATGTTCTTGGTCTGGAGGGTTGGATTGGAAGATGTTCTCTTCAGGCTCGTCCTCATCTGAATCTTCTTCTGCATTGTCAGGGTTGGCCTCAAGTTCTGCAAAAGATTACAGAACAGTCAAATGGTTAGCAGCAGAGGAGGGGGCAGGGTGGGTGGCATGAGTAGGCTCACACGTCGCAGGCCAGGCAGCAGGCTGAGTTGAAGAACCATGATGAATTTGCAGGACTTACACTCTCCCTCGAGTGTGGGCCCAGCTTGTGCAGTATTGATTGCTTTTTTCCAGGCAGGACCCATCAAAGCAGCAACCCTCTCTTCCAAGGGTGTCAGTGGGGCCCTCCTCCTTTTGGAGTTCTTTCCCTTTTATTATGTGGCACCTTCCTCTGCAAAGATGAAAATGCAACTTTTTAGAGAGGGAGTCTTTCTGCTGGGTGGGACATGTACAACTGGTCACATTTACAATTGCAATTCCATTGAAAAATGAAAATATCACTTACACTAGCTACTTGACCAAGGTACTGCCACTTCTTTCTGCATTGGCCTTCAGACCTCGGGGTGGTCACCACTGCGCAGTAATCTTCTGCAACTTGGTTCCAGCGTTTCTTCATTTCTTTGGGTGGAACTTTTATGTGACCTGCTGGTGTCCAGCTCCTGCCATCTGTTCTCAATCACAGTAACTAGTGCCTCCACTTCTTCCTGTAAGAAATTCTTGGTCCTTGCACCGCGTTACATCTTGTTTTGCTCCAGCTGCAATTTTTCCAATGCTCACACAGCGTGCCTTCTCACACAACTGGCTTTTTAAAAATGGACGATTGCCAAATCCGAGCTGTACTGAGCATACGTGCCCATTGGAACGACGTCAAAAATGTAACTTTTTTCCTGCGCATGTGCAGAAGGTGCGGCTTCATTTTACGCCGCAGACAGTAGGCTCCAGCTCCCGATGTGACTGGACACGCTGTGTGGTGCCAAATTTGAATTATACATCAGGGAAACTTTGCCAAAATATTTCTAGTGCATTTCTGGCCTAGAAAAATGGGCGTAACTCTGGCAATACACCAGAAAATGGGCTTGGGGAAAATTGAGCCCAGAATACCTCACGTTTATCTGTGTTGAACTTCATTTGCCAATTATATGCCCATTCTGTAAGTTTATTAATGTCCTCCTGTAATTTGTTGCACTCCTCCTCAGTATTGACTATTCCCCCCAATTTGGTGTCATCCACAAACTCTGCCCTCCAGGGAGTCACACACTGGAGTCACATTAGGCCTGAACTCCAGATTTAGGCAGCGAGCTCAGCATCAGTGTGAAGCTGAAATTGTTTAGCACTAACACTGAAGCTGTCGCTTAAATGCACCTTTAGAAAGATTCGAGTAATCCTGAGTAATGAGATTGGATGATTGTTCCACAACTGAGAATAAGCTCCCAATTATGAAGAAGATAATAACACACATCTTACTCCATTAACTTCAAAGAGCTATTTCCACATTGGAATGAAAATAACCCTCTCATCACCTTTAGAATTCAAAAAATTCTGTCTCAGTATTAGAATGGGATTAAACTCAATCAGGCTCATGGACCTATAGTGTACAGTGCATGTCAAATAAGTTACAAAATACTGAATTTTAGCTCTTCACTATATTCTTAATCATGATGCTTTAAGTGTGTATTTCATTTACATGCAATACCAATACTCAGATTATTCCTCTCTCTCTACCCTATCTAACTTGGCTTCTCAATGTACTGCCAGTACAGTAAGTCTTTCTTTCCTGAAGCAGAAGTTATACTATAGGGCAAGTCTTAAGCTGGATTCTCCTTACCTGCCCAATGAGAGTTTTACAGTCAGATCTATTTTTGCTACAATGAAAATAAAGTCCATGTTGCCCAACCCACTTATCACTAAACACTATCTGTTCATTTTGAGTGGCTACGGTTAACTTCTATATAACTTTTATTCAAAATTTAGTGCTTTTAAAGGTCTGAAGCCCTTTTGCAAAACTAATTGACCTAATGTACCTAAACTGAGAATTACCTGACACAAACTTCAAAGAAGCTCTGAATTTGCAAATGTGCTGGTCCCTGAAAGTACTTCAGGCACACTCCTGATTCTGCAACCAAAAACACAGCCAGCAACTTGTCCATTTGTTCCCTAACCTGTGACCAGTTTTTCCGCACTTGCCCTTCACTGACTGATTTTGGCTGCTGCGCAGGGACTGGACGGACTGAGGGAAACCTGCAGCTAAAGCACAATCAAAATCACCAAGTATACACAAGTAACTATTTACATGTCCACACGGGTGTGGTCATTTTTCTTTTAAATTTAACCTTTGTTTTGCAAGCTTTGCATGTCCTCAGACTGGTGTTGCAATAACCCAGATATGACAGGAAGGCTCATACTAGAAATGGAAAGGAAGGGTGTCAAACCAAACCCAAAAATCATAGGGTAATTCAGAGCCAAGAGTTACAAGAATGGAGAATTAAGAGCCAATCCAATGCCCGATTTAATGTTAATGAAGGTGCAGGGCTTTAAATGCTGCCACAAAGAACCCATTTACAGTCCGATCAACCAAATGATTGTGCAAAGGGGTTAGGGGAGCTGAGCATTTATATAACTGTCCACCATGGTTGACATGGCCCTCGACCATGTCTGTTCTATTTCCTGCACTTCTGCTCCCATTCCTTCCCCTCCCTCCCAGAGCCACGATAGGGTTCCCTTTGTCCTCACCTTCCACCCCACCAGCCTCCACATTCAATGGATCATCCTCCGCCATATCCCACCGCCAAACACATCTTCCCCTCCCCTCCCCTTTCAGGGACCGTTCCCTCTGCAAAACTCTTGGTTCACTCCTCTAACGTCCCCAAGAGTCTCTCCCCTTCCTACAGCACCTTCCTGTGCAAGCTCCATCGATCGGAGGTCTTGGGGGGGGGAATCGGAGGCCTGATTGGGGGGGGGGGTCTCCGATCACAGGAGGTAGGTTAGGTAGGGATGCTGGATCCAGGAGGTAGGTGTAAAGGTACTTACTTCCTGGATCCAGCAGTCCTCACCTTACTTTAGCTGGCAGGTTTCACGAGGCATGCAAAACCCGACCAGCTAAAGTTAAATTCAAAATGGAGGCTAAATCAGAAGCTTCCTGCCTCATTATAATATTTAAATAGACAGCCCACCACCTGGCAGCGGATTGGCTGCCCATCCCCACAGACCGCCACCGTTAAAACCGGAAGTGGGCGGGTTGGAAGTGAGTTCTGGTCAGGATTCAGATTTTTAACACTTAAACTTCCCACCTGACCCCTACCTACCTGTTTTTTTTTTTAGGTTAAAATTCCCCCCAATAAATAAAGCACATCTTAAAATATATATATTTAAAATCACAACTTACTTCCGCTATTTCTTCCTTAAATGTTTCACTGTAGCTACTGTCAGGTGTACTGCGCTGGTCATCTTTGAGGTAGTTGGTGTGTGTGACAGTGAGCACTTCATATTGGTTGCTGCCGAGGTTCTGTTCAAAGATCACCCCTCTCTGTTCATCGCTCTCGGCTCTACTATAGTGCACGGTGGGGGTCAGTGCCCCTGAGTAGCTCGAGGGGTAAGCCTCCGTTTTGATGCTCACCACCGCTACCCCTGCTACCGACACAGGCGTGTTCTCAGCTGGATGTGCACTGTAAGTTTCCCTCTTTGAAACATCCAAGTGCTCCGGGTGCAAGGACAGGTTCACTGGGAGGGACTTAAGAACTTGCACTCGATTGTCTTGTACTTCTATATCGTTCTGATTATCGGATGATGCAAGGCAATTTCTGATAAATCAGGAGACAGGGAAAAAAGGTCATCAGAAAAAGAGCATACATTTGACACTGATCCAAAGAAAACAACTTCACTTATCCTTAGTTAACATGGATTGGCAGTGACATAATCTGTTTATGTTCTCAGTATTTGTTTCACTTCTTGTAGATGTTAAGCACATGAACAGACTTTTTATTTTTTTTTTAAATTGTCAATTTCTTCCCCGTCCCCCTTACCCAATGACCTAGGTTTATCCAATCATGCACCAACAAGGTCAAAGGTTCAATGCTTGGTCTGTGTTGAGTTAGCTGAAGTGGTAGCTCTCAGCGTCCAAGGGTCATATTGCCCCTTTCATGACCGCCGGACGTCCCACAGTGCTTTACAGCCAATGAAGTACTTTTGGAATGTAGTCACTGTTGTAATGAAAGAAACGCGGCAGCCAATTTGCACACAGCAAGCTCCCACAAACAACAATGTGATGATGACCAGATAATCTGTTTTTAGTGATGTTGATTGCCAGGACACCGGGGATACCTCACTTCTTCTTCTTCGAAATAGTGCCTTGGGATCTTTTAGGTCCACTTGAGAGAGCAGACAGGGCCTCGGTTTAACGCCTCATCCGAAAGCTGGCACCTCCGACTGTGTAGCACTTCCTCAGTATTGCACTAGAGTGTCAGCTTAGATTTTTGTACTCAAGTCTCGGGAGTGAGATTTGAATCCACAATCTTCTGACTCAGAGGCAAAGGTGCTACCAACTGAGCCACAGCTGACTCTAAAAAAAATACCAAAAATAAATCAGCCAAAGTTCTCATTCCTGATGGCCATCTAATGATCCCAGCCACAATTGCGTGCGAGTGGATTAGGCGAGGACAGACTGGGGCTTGGTTGTGGCGCCCTCCCACTCTCTCCTACCCAACACTCCACCAACACTTGCAGACAATTCAAACAGAAGAATATGGCCACTTGCCTGATGGTACCTGAGAGAACCAGACACTCGTGGAACCACACCCCACCAAGAGATGGACATTGTCAGGAAAGAAATAAAGTCGAGAATAAAACAAAAAAAAAGCACTAATTGATACAGTTCCACGGGCAATAGCATCAGTTCCAGTACCTTTCCCAAGTGACCATTCTTTATGTGTGAGACTCATGCCATTGTAGCCTCTTGAGCAACCCTAATTATAACTGATCAAGGTGGCCGTGCTTTCAGCTGCTTAGGCCCTAAGCTCTGGAACTCCCTCGCTAAATCTCTCTGCTTCTCTTTCCTTCTTTAAGACGCTCCTTAAAACCTACTCTTTGACCAAGCTTTCTGTTGTAATTTCTTCTTATGTGGCACGGTGTCAAATCTATCTGTTTTGTCTTGCAACACTGCTGTGAAGCGCCTTGGAACATTTTACTACATTAAAAGTGCTATATAAATAAAAGTTGTTGTTGTAGCAATAAAGATGTTCAAAGAGGGCTCACCATTGCCAATCAATTCAAAAGCAGGAATTGTAGCTGATTTTGAACATTGGCCCATGGGCACCAAGGCCGATTGTATTGCCCAAATGCTGCCCGAGCTGAGATCGGCACTGACCTGGAATCAAACCCATGACCTTCCTGGTTTGCCTGTCATTATAATATAGTGCATGGAACCTTTACCCAGTGGATCCTTCCTTGCTGGAATTCCTTTAGTTTCATCTTTAAATGCTGCCAGCCAGCTGACTCAGTTGTGACATAGGGAATGGATGTAGTTGGCCATGGCTCGAAGTAGGATAATCAGGAGAGCTAATCAGAGTCAATAATCTAATACTGGCTTATTCCAGTAACCATCTAAATTGGCACTGCCCTGAAATCAAATCAAGAGGGCTGTGGCAATTCAAAGCTCATAACCAGTTCTGAGAAAGGAACTTTAGAAATGTCGATTTTTGTTCTTTCCACATATGTTGCCTGACTTACTGAGAGCTTCCGGCATATTCAGTTATTATTACAATAGTTTATGGTGATTGACTGGGGAAGATTGGGCATAAAGTATCACCCAGGCGGAGTACAAAGAGACAAACTTAAGTGAATGTACAGAAAATTGGGCGGTTTTCCTCCCCCCCCACCCCCCCCCGGCTGCATAATGAATGCCCTGTGTTCCACATATATAATGCTTCAGGCCCATACGCTAAAGTGAAAAATCTACCCCAAATGTTGTTTTTATTACAGGGAACCAATTCTGCTAAATATTCGTGAAAACTACAAACCAGTTGGCTTGCTCATGAGATAGCTTATACGCTTGGCAGATACTAGAGGCTGGAGTGAATCCAACTTGTTACTGGAAGCAGAACTGGGGTCTAAGGGCACTTTACATTGAAGGAACCACTACCAGTGGAAGTTTGCAGCCAGCAAAAGGCTGCTGGTACCTGCATTTGTTGCACAGGCAGTGCAGGATAGAATCAAAGCAACACAAACAAAAGCAAAATACTGCGGATGCTGGAAGCTGAAATAAAAACAGAAAATGCTGGAAATCTCAGTGGGTCAGGCAGCATCTGTGGGGAGAAACAAAGGGCCCAACATTGGCCATGACTTGCATCAATTTTTTTTGGAGCAAGTTGTTTTTTCTGGCATAAGTTAGAAAATGCCATTTACCCCCAAATATTTGCTCCAGAGTAAGTCAGTTAGGTACGATTTTTTTTCGGCCAGTTTTTTTTTTTCACAAGGGGGCGTACCCAGACACTTACGACAGTTTTGACCATTTATGACACTTTGGCCAGCAAAAACGTACTCCAAATCTACTTAGGTCAGCGTATGTGGCCAGCTCTGAAAAACCTTGCGGGCAGTTAAGAAAAAGTAACGCACATTCAGCAGACATTAGGGCAGGGATAGGGGAGGGAAGGGAACTGGAGAGGACCTCAACAACCAAGCAGCAAACATTAAGGAACAGCTCAAACCATTAAAATACAATTTTAAAAAGTAGTAAATCTTCCTTATCTTTAAAGTCTGCCCGGGAAAGGCAGCAGGCCGGCCAGTGCATGAGGCAATTCGGCCTGGTATAGGGGAGGGAAGACGTGCACTGGAGGAATCACAGCTCCTGGGTGTGGGAGCCTCGGGGGTGGGGGGGAGGCGGGCAGGCACCGAGCGACCGGAGGAATCACAGCGTGTGGGGTCTGGAAGTCTCATCTCTCCACCCCACCATCCCCAAAACTCTCCTCCTCTCCCCCCTTCCAACTCTCCTCTCCCCCCCCAACAACTCTCCTCTCCGCCCCCCCTCCAACTCTCCTCTCCCCCCCCTCCAACTTTCCTCTCCCCCCTCCTCCAACTCTCCTCTCCCCCCTCCTCCAACTCTCCTCTCCCCCCTCCTCCAACTCTCCTCTCCCTCCCCTCCAACTCTCCTCTCCCCCCTCCAACTTTCCTCTCCCCCCCTCCAACTCTCCTCTCCCCCCCCTCCAACTCTCCTCTCCCCCCCCCTCCAACTCTCCTCTCCTCTTCCCCCCTCCAACTCTCCTCTCCCCCCCTCCAACTCTCCTCTCCCCCCCCCTCCAACTCTCCTCTCCCCCCCCTCCAACTCTCCTCTCCCCCCCCCCTCCAACTCTCCTCTCCCCCCCCCCTCCAACTCTCCTCTCCCCCCCCCTCCAACTCTCCTCTCCCCCCCCCCCTCCAACTCTCCTCTCCCCCCCCCTCCAACTCTCCTCTCCCCCCCCTCCAACTCTCCTCTCCCCCCCCCTCCAACTCTCCTCTCTCCCCCCCCCAACTCTCCTCTCCCCCCACACCCCAAAAACTCTCCTCTCCCCCCAACCCCCAAAAACTCTCCTCCGCCCAGCCGCCCCCCCACCAAATCAAAGGTTTCAAGCAAAGTCCTTAACTGCCCGGGAAGTCAGTGGGCCGGCCGGCCGGTGCGGGAGTCCACTCGGCTGGGGATAGGATGCGGTGAGATTTGGCGTCCCTTCAGCCTGGGATAGGGGCTGTGAGCATCGGGTCCTGCTCACAGCCCACAGTACGCGCTGGGCGGGCAGGAGCATGCGCGCAGCTCTCACTGAGCATGCGTGCAGGTGCCGGCAGTGCTTTCTACGCTGGCCTGTTGCTCCGCCCCTCCTTCAGTCTGCACGCCATGTCACAACTCCAGGGACTCCGAAGAGTGGCCAGGATGGGGTCCCTTTTTTCTGGCGCTCTTTCCAGTGCGCAAAGTCGCCGCGCTTCAGGTCAGTGTGCTGAAAAAAGGGGTTGGGCAATGTTGGGTCCAAAGTTATGACGAAGGGTCATCGACCTGAAATGTTAACTCTGTTTCTCTCCACAGATGCTGCCTGACCCGCTGAGATTTCCAGCATTTCCTGTTTTTATTATAGAATCATCAGCATCATCATAGGCGGTCCCTCGTATCGAGGATGGCTTGCTTCCACGCCAAAAAGGCATGAGTTCACAGGTGTTTCAACGAAAGATCGAATATTCCAGGTCCCGAATTACATGTTGAAGGGTGGAAGATGTCTGTGCGTGGTTGCACACCAGCCACCACACGGGCTTGACAGAGCTAGCTCTTGGTCCAGTGGCAAGAGTTAACCAAGGTGACTGGAGATCAGCTCTGCTGCACGGACCTAGTGCGCGCACATATCGCAGTGTGGGCTGGCCCGTGCTGCCCCTGGGCCCTCGTCTCTTCTGGGCCCCGAACTCACGCCTCTCCTGGGCCCCGATCACATCGCTCTGCAATCTCTCGCCGCTCCTGCGCCCTGACCTCACCACCCCTGCTGTACCTGCCCACGCTCCAATCATCGACCTGGGTTATGATGATGTCCAATCCAGTTGCCCTCCTGAACCAGCTCGCGCTGCACTTTGAAGTGGCATGCCTCTACGCTGCTCCTTTTATGGCCCTGATCTGCTGATGGTCCTTGCAGGTCAAGGCCGCGCCAAATATAGAATCAAAGCATCTCTGGCAACGATAAAGTCACTGCGCACCTGTAACATTGCGCATGAGCAGTGACTCAAAAGTCGCATTCGATACTTTTAAGTATCTTGATTTCCCTCAGTATCAGTGAAGTCCAGACAGGCGAGCAATCAGAGTTCTCAGCCCATCTGTCGGCAGAAGAATACTACTGGAGTCGGTGTTTTTTTGTTTGCTGCCAGAATGTTTGACTCCAGACTAATTGCATTGCTGCAATATAAACAAGTGACCAGATCGGAGATTAGAATTCCCCCTCCCCCATTACTTTGTATGGAATTCCCTCTTCAGAAATCTCCTATTTCCAAACTCTAGTCGACCCTTGTTACAAAGTTCTCTCTCTAAGTCTCACTACACTTGTATTGGATAGAACATATGATTTCTTGTGTCTCAAACTTCAACTCCCAACTTTAAACGTCAATTTAAATAAAGTAATACTCGCGATGTTGCAATACAAAGCAACCGGCCCTTGCTAAATCTTTTAATTTAATTCATACACTATGTTACAGCTTTGTGCGGATCAGGATAATGCCTTAAAGCAAGTGCGAATGAGGCCGTTAAAGTCACTATCTTGCATTAATGCTGATGTTTTATTTGACTGAAGCCATTAAAAGCCTTAAAGACATTTGCACATTTTGAGTGTAGGCAGGACATTCATATAATTTGAATAACAAGGAGGCAATCTTGTTGGCCGTGTTGGAATGAGAGAGTATTTCTCTACTGATACCCTGAATCTTGATGAATGGGTACATCAGAAATGTTAACCTGTCTTTTCACTTCACACGTTTAGCAAATCTGCTGCATATTTCCAGCATTCTGTTTTCAGTTTACTTGGAATATAGCCGTTTTTAACTGTGCAAACAGAATGATTCAAATGCATTAGCAGCTCTTCTGTCATTCAACGAGAAACTAATAAATGCGTTTCAGAAAACCTAACAAATCAAATTAAAATGTAGTTGCCGGGGGTGATGATGCACTCCAGTCCCTCCTGTGCCCACCTCTCGCGGAAGACCTCGAGCGTACCGGTAGACACTGCGTGCTCCATCTCCAGGGAGACCTGGGTTCGAACGTTGCCGCAGAAGAAGCAGACAGTCGAGCTGAACAAACCCCTCGACCACCTTCTACCTGGACCTGTCAATGGCCATCTTGGCCAGGCCCAGGAGCAGTCCCACGAGGAGGCCCTCCAACCTGCCCGCTCTCCCCCGCATCTGGTGCCCAAAGATCGGGAGCATGGGACTGAAGTGCAACCAAAAATAGAGGAGCAGCCCCTTCAAATAATGGAAGAGGGGCTGCAACCTCACACGCTCTATAAAAATGCGGACACAGACTCCTCCATGCTGCAGAAAATGCAGGCCAATTGGCTTCACAACCCTGGTCTAAGAAGGGAAAATTAAGCCGTCCTTATCCCATTATCCAACGATCCTACACTGGAATATGGATGGGAGGTGAGGACAAGATTAGGCATGGCTTTGATGGCCCTGCAGTTCTCCCCGGTGCCCTGGCCAATATTTATCCCTCAATCAACATAATAAAAAAAAACAGATGATCTGGTCATTATCACATTGCTGTTTGTGGGAGCTTGCTGTGCGCAAATTGGTTGCTGTGTTTCCTACATTACAAAAGTGACAACACTTCTAAAAGTACTTAATTGGCTGGAAAGCGCTTTGGTACGTCCGGTCGTCGAGAAAGGCGCTATATAAATGCAAGTCTTTCTTTCTTTTAGTTGCATAGTGCACTGACACTCACTGCGCAGGCTCACACAAGAGTGTCCACTTGGGCAAGGCATCGAGGAGCTTCCAGCTATCAGCATGAATCACTTTCCTAAAAGGAAAGGAGAAAAATCCAAAAGAAAATTGGCTTCCTGTGGTGATAGGTCAGTGGGTTTACCCACTGAATAGCTAGAGACCCTTTTATATGACAGGCCCCACTGCTTACACCGTCCACACTCATTGCAGCAGCCACCGGTATCGGGCAAATGGCGCTAACCATTTGGGCTCAAGTAAATTACAAATTTTTCTGGCCACAGATGGGCTGGGAATGTCCACTGCTGGCCTGTATGGACCTCTCCTGATATCAAGTCTATAACACATTAAGTGTGTCGGCTATTGCAGTCAATTCAATAAGCTTTTCCCACCTGGTTATCATATTTATATTTAAATCCCTGATGTTTTTTTAATCCCGAGTCTTAGTGAGTTTTATTAAGTTACAATTTGTGGTCATCACTCATCAGCTGGTAGGTGTAGGAGAGGTGGTTTCCCCAACCACCCCGCCCCCCCGATGTTGCAGATGAATAGTGTCATGTATGTAACCATCATGCAACGGTAATCTTCATGTAACTGTAACCTTCATGCAACTCCTGTACACTGTACTTATACCCTAGAAATGCACACCCTGACCACAGGGGGTGAACTTGTGGGAGACACTCCTCACCTGGGTTTCCAGGTATAAAAGGGGAGGTCCCACCCAGGGTCAGCACTCCTTGGTCCTGGGAATAAAGGTTACGGTCACGTAATGACTGTGTCTGCAGTACATGCCTCGTGTGATTTTGTAGTACGGTGCAGGGACACCACAAATAGAGCGATCAGTTCCAGAGGAATGTAAGTCAAACACGGGGCAGTGTGCGCTCACTTTGGAAGGAATCTTGTGGGTTCAAGTCCAACTCCAGGGACTTGAGCACAAAAAAAATCCAGGTTTACACTCCAATGCAGTACTGAGGGAGCATTGAACTGTCGGAGGTGCCGTCTTTCGGATGAGATGTTAAACCGAAGCCCTGTCTGCTCTCTCAAGTGGACGTAAAAGATCCCATGGCATTATTTCGAAGAGCTGGGAAGTTATTCCCGGTGCCCTGGCCAATATTTATCCCTCAATCAACATAACAAAAAAATCAGATTATCTGGTCATTATCACATTGCTGTTTGTGGGAGCTTGCTGTGTGCAAATTGGCTGCCGCATTTCCCACATTACAACAGTGACTACATTCCAAAAGTACTTCATTGGCTGTAAAACGCTTTCATTTGTCCGGTGGTCACGAAAGGCACTATTTAATCCAAGTCTTTCTTTCTTTCTATAAGCAGTGGGGACCAGTGGGACATGCAGGCCGTGATCCTTACCAAAGGATCCATCACAGACCGAATCCACGTCCGGACCGGGGTCAAACAGGGCTGCGTCATCGTCCCAATCCTCTTCTCAATCTTCCTCGCTGATATGCTCCACCTCACAGTCAACAAGCTCCCCGCTGGAGTGGAACTAAACTACAGAACCAGTGGGAACCTGTTCAACCTTCGGCGTCTCCAGGCCAGGTCCAAGACCATCCCAACCTCTGTCGTCGAGCTACAGTATACGGACGACGCCTGCATCTGCGCACACACAGAGGCTGAACTCCAGGATATATTTACTGAGGCGTACGAAAGCATGGGCCTTACACTAAACATCAGTAAGACAAAAGTCCTCCACCAGCCTGTCCTCGCCGCACAGCACTGCCCCCCAGTCATCAAGATCCACGGCGTGGCCCGATACAGCGTGGATCACTTCCCTTATCTCGAGAGCCTCCCATCAACAAGAGCAGGTATTGACGATGAGATTCAACGCCTCCTGTGCACCAGTGCAGCCTTTGGCCGCCTGAGGAAAAGAGTGTTTGAAGACCAGGCCCTCAAGACTGCCACCAAGCTCATGGTCTACAGGGCTGTAGTAATACTCGCCCTCCTGTATGGCTCAGAGACATGGACCATGTACAGTAGACGCCTCAAGTCGCTGGAGAAATACCACCAACGATGCCTCCGCAAGATCCTACAAATCCCCTGGGAGAACAGACGCACAACATTAGCGTCCTCGACCAGACCAACATCCCCAGCATTGAAGCACTGACCACACTTGATCAGCTCCACTGGGCAGGCCACATAGTTTGCATGCCAGACACGAGACTCCCAAAGCAAGCGCTCTACTCGGAACTCCTTCACAGCAAACAAGCCAAAGGTGGACAGAGGAAACGTTACAGGGACACCCTCAGAGCCTCCCTGAAAAATTGAAACATCCCCACTGACACCTGGGAGTCCCTGGCCAAAGACCGCCTAAGTGAAGGAAGTGCATCCGGGAGGGTGCTGAGCACCTTGAGTCTCAATGCCGAGAGCATGCAGAAATCAAGCGCAGGCAGCGGAAAGAGCGTGCGGCAAACCTGTTCCACTCACCCTTTCCCTCAACGACTGTCCCACCTGTGACAGGGACCGTGGTTCTCGTATTGGACTGTTCAGCCACCTAAGGACTCATTTTTAAGAGTGGAAGCAAGTCTTCCTCGATTCCGAGGGACTGCCTATGATGATGATGGTACCTTATTTTAGCTGTTGCAGGCTAGGGACACTGGTCTGCATGTTCCACTCTCCCCATTTGTACCATCAATTTGTTCTGATCTGCACGTAGCCCCATGGTATGCCAGATCATGGGGAAAACCTGGGAGCATATTCCTAGATGTGGATAGGCTTCATTCGCTGCGAATGTTGAGGAATCTTTCTGGTGTGGTTTAATGTTACCTTGCTGAGTAGTGGAGGATTCCACTGAGGCTGAGAGGCGGTCTACCCACAGAGGTTATCTACCCGACAATTCAGCCTTTCTATACATCCCTGGGCACCACTGAAACCCGGCTAGGAATTCATTCATGCCATCATTTCATTCCCCCGTCCCCACATGTCCCCACACAATCACCGTCCACCAAAGATCATAACATTAATAAATATACCTTTTTTCTTGATCATCCTGTGCATCAGCTGCTTTACCAATTGGCATGAGTCTCTTGTCCCTGGGGACCTAACAACAGAACAAAATCCCAAATGTGAAAATAACAACAAGGTGGTTGCAAAAGAGAAGACTGGTTGGAAAACAGTAAGTGATATGTATAAGCAGACAAACCTTGTAGTAATCATAAAGCAATCCTAAGGCAGCAGCACTATCTTCATCACCATTAATGCTCATCATCGCTTTTGTGGCAGCTGTCAATGGATTTTCAAGGTATGATTTCCAAGCCTCATCTTCACTTGTATAGGCACGTCTGGGATGGAAGTTGGTGTCATTCTGTAGTACTACCACCAAGCGCTTACTGTCGGCAACAGAAGAGAATTGGTTTGATTAGTGTTCGGTGCCTATTTGAACAGATATTACTACGGGTATGATAGTGTAGTGGTTGTAGCAACAAACGAGCAACCAGAGGTCACGATTTCAAATTCTACCTTAGAAAGGTGTGAAACTGACAAATAAATTTGATAATTTTTGTGTTGGCACCAGAGAAAAGGAAACACTTATCATTACAGCTGCCGGATTGTTGTAAAAATCCAAAGGTTCATGAATGCCCTTCGGGAGGCAGGGGGCGGGAGAGGGTGTGGAACTGGTCACTCCCTACTCGATCTGGCTACACATGACTCTAAACCGCCTCTAAACAATGGCAACACCTTTTCGTGGTAACTGGGGACTGGCAATAAATGCGGCCACATCAGCACATACACACCCCGAGAACAAACATTTTAAGGATAACAGAGTAGAAATCTGTTTTAGGCAGTTATTGCATCTATTGCCTGTGATATGCCCCGCCCAATATTCAGTCCTACTGAAGTTAGTGAAACGGAATAGCGGGCGGTGCGTATAAAGGGCACCGATATGATAGCCCTGATTTGCATTCCTGTGCAAAACGGATTTCTACATCAGCAAGTCTACTGCAGCAACAATCCTTTTTGAAATAGTTTACATTTTTGTAGATTGGTGATCTTAGACTCACCATCAGTGATTAGTAGAATCATTCTCCATTGCAAAATATAGATACCGGAGGAATAAGATGAGGTAACACCTTTTGTGGTGTCCTAAATCGAACTTAAAAAATACAGATCAGATATGTATTGTCTGAACTTACAGAAAGTAATGTATACATGGACACCAAATCCTGAGCCCCCGGGTTATTTTTTTCACTCAATCGTTAATTTTATTGCAATTATTAAAAACATTTCTCCCCTCCGTACTACATACTTGCAGGGGAAGGATAGCTGACTTGCAACTGAGATTTTGCCAATGTTGCTCAACTAATCTGGAGGTGAATCATCTTGGAGAATGAAGGGAAGCCCCATGTGGGGGAATAACTAAGCCACAAACCCACATGGAACCACATGCCAGCAAGGGGGCAATGCCTTCGGAGGAAACGAGGATGGGAGAAAATTGTTGAGAATTTTTTTTAACTACATTGATGCAAACCGCAAAATAAGAACTTCACAATCAGTTCGTAAGACTGCATTAATTTGAAAATCACAACAATATTCTAGACAAGAGAATTAGAAGATGGGCAACATACATTTAAAAAAAAAATGTAACTCTGGAGTTGCCATGGCAGAGGGTCAGACCTGGATCCAGTACAGAATTTTTACTGGAACTTTAACAGAAAACTGATTATCAACAGACCTGAACAATGGCACCAAAAGAATAAATCTACCATGCATGTGTAGGGTTATTTTTGGAGCATTTCCTTCCTATTAAAGGCCATTCTGAAAACCTGGCTCTTAATGACATCCTAGCAGAAACTTCTTTACCCAGAGTGGTGAGAATGTGGAACTTGCTACCACAGGGAGTGGGGGGGTTGAAGTGAATAGTATAGATGCATTTAAGGTGAAGCTAGACAAGCATATGAGGCAGAAGGGAATAGAGGGTTATGCTGAAAGATTTTGATGAGGAAAGATGGGAGAAGGCTCGAGTGGATCATAAATGCCAGCATGGACTGCTTGGGCTGACTGGCCTGTTTCTGTGCCATATATCCTACGTAATGTAAAAATGTAAAGCAATTTTTTTTTTTTTAAACTTGAGAAACCTAATTGGGCAGCCATGACCCATAGTGCAGGACATTGCTAAGGATGTAACACGTAGGAGAGATGGTAGTAACTAGATGAAGCAAGGCCTGGAAGCCGGAGCTAAGGTAATATGTTCCACAGCTCTAAGGTCCTCAGACAGAATCAGTAAGACACAGTGCAATATGTCTTAGTTTTAAAACATTCATCCACAAACAGGAAGAACATGTCACATGTGTACTTGGAGCTTAGGAGGAGTAAGAGAGGAAAACTTCGAGAAGCAGTAGCATAGACAACACAGAGCGAGGAGTGGAAGGGAGAGAGAAGAGGCAGAAAGAAAGAAATGTATTTATATAGCGCCTTTCACAACCACCGAACGTCTCAAAGTGCTTTACGGCCAATGAAGTACTTTTGGAGTTTAGTTACTGTTGTAATGTGGGAATTGCGCACAGCAAACCCCCACAAACAGCAATGTGATGATGACCAGATAATCTGTTTTTGTTATGTTGATTGAGAATAAACGTTGGCCAGGACACCGGGGATAACTCCCCTGCTCTTCTTCGAAATAGTGCCATGGGATCTTTTATGTCCAGCTGAGAGGGCAGACGGGGCCTCGGTTTAACATCTCATCCAAAGACGGCACCTCCAACAGTGTAGCACTCTCTCAGCACTGCACCGGAGTGTCAGCTTAGATTTATGTGCTCAAGTTCCTGGAGTGGGGCTTGAACCCACAACCTTTTGACTCAGAGGCGAATGTGCTCATCATCATCATCGGCAGTCCCTCAGAATCGGGGAAGACTTGCTTCCACTCTTAACATGAGTCCTTAGGTGGCTGAACAGTCCAATATGAGAACCACAGTCCCTGTCACAGGTGGGACAGATAGTTGTTGAGGGAAAGGGTAGATGGAACTGGTTTGCTGCATGCTCTTTCCGCTGCCTGCACTTGATTTCGGCATGCTCTCGGCGATGAGTGCTACCCACTGAACCACAGCTGACACAGAGAAAGGAAGGATTGAGAGACAGACACAAGGAAGTCTGACGTTAGTGAAGAGAGAGAGGACAAATGGCCTTTATTGCAAAGGGTATGGAGTATAAAAGTAGGGAAGTCCTGCTACAACTGTCATCATAGGCTGTCCCTTGAAACGAGGATGACTTGTTTCCACGCCAAAAAAGGATGAGTTCACAGGTGTTTCAATGAAGGACCTAATATTCCAGGTACCTGAACTACACGTTGAAGGGTGGAAAATGCCTGTGCATGGATTTTAAAAAATTTTTTAAACGTGTGGTGGCCGTTGCACACCAGCCACCACACGGGCTTGACAGAGCTAGGTCTTCGTCCAGTGGCAAGGGTTAACCAAGACGACTGGAGACCTGCTCTGCTGCACGGACCTAGTGCACTCACATATTGCAATGTACTGCCCCTGGGCCCTCGCCTCTTCTGGCCCCAAACTCATGACTCACCTGGGCCCCGATCGCATCGCTCTGCAATCTCTCACTGCTCCTTCGCCCCGACCTCGTGACTTCTGCTGTACCTGCTCATGCTCCATTCACCGACCTGGACCTTGATGACGTCCAATCCAGTTGCCCTCTTCGCTAACGTCGCCATCCTGCACCAGCTTGCATGTACCTTGCAGTGGCATGCCGCCACGCTGCCCATGGCCGCTGCTCGCTGTTCCTTTAATGGCCCCGACCTGCCACTGATGGTCTCTTGCAGGTCGGGGCCGCTGTGCTAGAACTGTACTGGGCGTTGGTCACACCTGGAGTATGCGTACACTTTTGGTCTCCTTATTTGAGGAGGGATATACTTGCATTGGAGACAGTTCGGAGAATATGGTTTGGAGCGGACGGAGCATGCGTCAAAAACTGGAAGGAGCGTATCGCTAAAGCGAAACATAAACTGGAATGGTGGAAGCTGCGCTCACTCTCCATTGCAGAAAAGAACCTGGTCATCAGGAGTGAGGTGCTCTCGGTGTTGTTGTACGTAGCGCAGGTCTGGCCCATACCCTGCTTCTGTGCCGTGGTAGTCACCCAAGTCGTCTTCCATTTCTGGAGATTGAAAATGGACCGTGTCCGCAGAGACACGATGTACAAATCTCTGGACAAAGGAGGAAAGGACGTTCTGAACGTGGCCCTCATCCTGATGGCCACTTTTGTGTGTGGCTGCATCAAGCTGTGCATAGACCCTTCGTACGCAAACACTAAGTGTCAGTGCGTGCTGAGATTCTATCTGTCCCCGGTGTTGCGAAGGATGGATCTGGCCAGGCTGCCGCGGAACGCTCCGACCAGTTGGACCATGCCTCAGCACCTGTCCTTCATGGAAAAGTTTTTCAAGAAAAACATCTTTGACCACAAGGCCATAAAGCAGTGGTCGGCACGCAAGGTCCTGGACGCCCTACAAAAGAAGGAGATGATGGATCCTGTCGGACGGTTCCCCGAGCAGACTGTTGAACTCCTTTGGCAGAATGTCTCATCACCAGAGCTTTCACACAAGCACCAAGACGTAGCTTGGTTGGCAGTGAGTAGGGCCCTACCCGTCAGATCCTTCATGCATAGCCGGGGCTTCAGAGACACTGCACTCTGCCCCAGAGTTGGCTGTGGTGCGGACGAGACTGTCATCCATCTCCTTTGGGACTGCCCCTTTGCAAGGCAGGTCTGGAAGGAGATGCAGTGGATGCTGTCGAGGTTCATCCCAAGCAGCTCTGTAACACAGGACTCTGTGCTCTGCGGACTGTTCCCAGGGACACACACCGGGACGGACATCATCTGCTGCTGGAGAGCCATCAACTTGGTGAAAGACGCACTTTGGTTTTCCCGAAACTTGCTGGTCTTCCTGAGCAAGGAGATATCCACGGCCGAGTGTTGCAGACTGGTGCAATCCAAGGTCCAGGAGTACGTGCTGAGGGATGCACTAAAGATTGGTGCAGTCGCTGCAAAGGCACGATGGGGAAGAGCCACAGTTTAAGGCCCTTCTGCCACGGTAAACTCAGGGGATGGAATCAGACCCCTCTCGGGCTGTACTTGTTAATCTGCTTGTATACATAGAGCGCCATGTACTGAAAAACACCTGTGTTGTGCCATGTATAATGAAAGTCTCTGCGCTGTTTAGTAACTTGTAAAGAAATGTAAATGTATTCTCAACCGTTCCATGTACTGCTTTCATCTGCATAGTGCTACATGTAACGTGATTCGTGATCGGTATTGAAATGTATCCTGGAATCTAATGTAAACCTGTTCTCATCTGCTCCATGTAATACCCTCATTTGTACAGTACTACATGTAATGTGACTTACGGATTGTACTAAACTGTACCTTGAAATGAAATGCCGCTAGTGCATTGTATGGAACTGCTGTCAGCATCCAAATGAATTGTATGGAATTGCTGACCGCAAGGTACTGAGCTATTTTCCAGTGTATTGTGAAAATTTTATATGAATTAAGTATATTTTTGGAAAAAAAAAGTTTGGAGAAGGTTAATAAGATTGATTCCTGAGATGAAGAAAGGTTGAGCAGGTTGGAGTTTAGAAGAATGTGAGGTGATCTTATCGAAACATGTAAGATTCTGAGGGCGCTTGACAGGGTAGATGCAGAGAGGATGTTTCCCCTTGTGGGGGAAGCTAGAACTAGAGGGCATAGTTTCAGAATAAGAGGTCGCCCATTTAAAACGGAAATGAGGAGGAATTTCTTCTCTCAGAGAATTGTGAATCTTTGGAATTCTCTACCCCAGAGAGCTGTGGAGGCTGGGTCATTGAATATATTTAAGGTGGAGATAGACAGATTTTTGAAAGATAAGGGAGTCAAGGGTTATGGGGAGAGGACGGAGAAGTGAGGTTGAGGCCAAGATCAGATCAGCCATGATCTTATTAAATGGCGGAGCAGGCTCGAGGGGCCAAATGGCCTACTTCTGCGCCTATTTCTTATGTGGGACATGACAGTGGGGCGGGGGGCAGGGAGAAGACACTTGGAACAACACACCAGCAAGAAGTCAATGCTTTCAGCTATCCTTGCTTAGAAGAGTTAGTTCCTCATTAGAGCATTATCAGGATAATGAAACAAAAGCTGCCATTGCTTGTGCTGGGATATGATTTTATAGAGCAGCAGAATCAAACACTGCCTTTCTAATGGCCTGAATGAAAAATGGCTGAAGTGAAATAGAAGGTTTATGAGTGGGAACAAGGGAAATGTGGTTACTTAGAATACTTGGACCACTTGAAGTAAACATATGTTAGACTTTTCAGTATGTTACTTTCTCACATTTCATGAAGACCCCCTCACTTTATGAAGATTTTACAGCCCCCACACCTGCACATGCCACACACCAGTATTGGACAGGACAAGCGAGCTGTTTACTGACCCCTGCTGCCCTTATATTTGATTTTGCCCTCTAACTAATAAAACATCACCATTAAACATAAAAAGCTTCCCTCCCCTCCTTTGAAGGTACTGATATCATGGTTGTAGGCAGTCATTACCCCCGCCCTTTCCCTAAGTTGCCATTATTCATGTGCCGATCTAGAACATCATCAGACCATTGGATCATGGTGGTGGTGGTGGGTTCAGCTGACCAACCACACACTTTCCAGCTGGGGTCATTGAATAGTCATCGATAACAGGAATCCCGACTGTTTTATCGAAACCAGTCCAAGCCCACAGTGCTGAGGTCAGGTGTAGTACTCCAACAGCTACCATGAGTGGTCAGATAACTCAATATAGATTGGATATGAAACCTGGTCCGGCTGAATAAACAATTCTATTTTATAGGTGAAAGAACATGCAGCTAATAAAACATAGGCACCACCAATCCCATTGTACAAAGCTCTCCTGCTCTTTGTGTGTCAGAAGTGGAGGGCTTTTGTCACCACTAATTATTCTGTAGCTCTACAAATCTTCATGGGAAAACAATATTAAAAATGTGCACATACATGTTCATGCTGCTAGTATATGTACAGTTTTAACATTTCTTTTGAATATTTGTACCTCCAACAGATTTGAATAGTTACAAGTTACCGGTAAAACTGTTACGTACAGGGGAATGTGAGGGGGCTTGAGGTAGCCATGTTTTTGATATTCCAAACTTCCCTTTTACCTGCACACTTTACAGTAACTATAAGAAGGATATTTGATCTGGTACCTGGGATATCTGGAAAGCCATTAATAAGAAGGGCTTCCTTTAATCCACTTTTTTTTAAAAAAGTTGCTCTATTTACAGTGTCTAATAGGTGCCGAATTGTGTGTTAGTCCAATTCCTTTTGTTACTATAAATGGCCTGTTAAACTGGTTGCTTTGAGTTGCCCAAGAGTTCCCTCTCTTTTCAGGGCTAAGACCATCATTACATGGCCAGGTTGGAATTAGGAACCTGCTGTAGACAGAAAGAAATACCTGCATTTATATAGTGCCTTTCATGACCACCGGGCGTATCAAAGCGCTTTACAGCCAAAGAAGTACTTTTTTTGAATGCAGTCACTGTTGTAATGTGGGAAACGCGGCAGCCAACTTGCGCACAGCAAGCTCCCACAAACAGCAATGTGATAATGACCAGATAATGTTTCTTTGTTATGTTGATTGAAGGATAAATATTGGCCAGGACACTGGGGATAACTCTTCTGCTCTTCTTCAAAATAGTGTCATGAGATTTTTACGTCAACTTGAGAGAGGGGCCTCGTTTAACGTCTCATCCAAAAGATGGCACCTCCGACATTGCAGTGCTCCCTCAGCGTCAGCCTAGATTTATGTACTCAAGTCCTGGGAGTGGGTGGGAATGGGAGGGGGGCCAGTGAGGGGGGGGGGGGGGTGGGTGGGGGGAGTATATTATAGCTGAACTTGCTCCTATCCTGACCCTCCATCCACACACATGCACTTCCAGCACAGGATATCAAACAAAAAACCGGAGTGTGCAATTATCCCTTCCCTGACCCTGGCACACTGTAATTATAGCACTCCTGCCAACAACAACTTGTATTTTTATAGCGCCTTTAACGTAATAAAACGTCCCAAGGCATTTCACAGGAGTATTACAAAACTAAATTTGACACCGAGCTACATAAGGAGATATTAGGGCTGATGACCAAAAGCTTGGTCCAGGAGGTAGGTTTTAAGGAGTGTCTTAAAGGAGGAGAGAGAGCTAGAGAGGCTGAGAGGTTTAAAATAAGGAATAGGAGCAGGAGTAGGCCATACGGCCTCTCGAGTCTGCTCCGCCATTTAATACGATCATGGCTGATCCAATCAAGGACTCAGGTCCACTTCCCCACCCGCTCTCCATAACCCCTTATCCCCTTATCGTTTAAGAAACTGTCTATTTCTGTCTTAAATTTATTCAATGTCCCAGCTTCCACAGCTCTCTGAGGCGGCGAATTCCACAAATTTACAACCCTCTGAGAATAAATTTCTCCTCATCTCAGTTTTAAATGGGTGGCCCCTTATTTTAAGATCATGCCCTCTAGTTCTAGTCTCCCCTATCGGTGGAAACATCCTCTCTGCATCCACCTTGTCAAGCCCCCTCATAACCTTATATGCTTCGATAAGATCACACCTCATTCTTCTGACCAATGAGTAGAGGCCCAACCTACTCAACCTTTCCTCATAAGTCAACCCCCTCATGTCTGGAATCATCCTTATGAAGCTTCTCTGAACTGCCTCCAAAGCAATTATATCCTTTCTTAAATATGGACACCAAAACTGCACGTAGTATTCCACGTGTGTTCTCACCAATACCCTGTATAACTGTAGCAAGACTTCCCTGCTTTTACGCTCCATCCCCTATGCAATAAAGGCTAAGATTCCATTGGCCTTCCTGATCACTTGCTGTACCTGCATACTAAGCTTTTGTGTTTCATGCACAAGTACCCCCAGGTCCCGCTGTACTGCAGCACTTTGCAATCTTTCTCCATTTAAATAATAACTTGCTCTTTGATTTTTCCTGCCAAAGTGCATGACCTCATACTTTCCAACATTATACTCCATCTGCCAAATTTTTGCCCACTCACTTAGCCTGTCTATGTCCTTTTGCAAATTTTTTGTGTTCACACACATTGCTTTTCCTCCCATCTTTGTATCATCGGCTACGTTACACTCAGTCCCTTCTTCCAAGTCGTTAATATAGATTGTAAATAGTTGGGGTCCCAGCACTGATCCCTGCGGCACCCCACTAGTTACTGGTTGCCAATCCGAGAATGAACCATTTATCCCTACTCTCTGCTTTCTGTTCGTTAGCTGATCCTCTATCCATGCTAATATATTACCCTCAATCCCGTGAACTTTTATCTTGTGCAGTAACCTTTTATGTGGCACCTTGACAAATGCCTTCTGGAAGTCCAAATACACCACATCCACTGGTTCCCCTTTATCCACTCTGTTCCTTACATCCTCAAAGAATTCTAGGGAAGGCGTTCCAGAGCTTGGGGCCTCGGCAACAGAAGGCACGGCCACCAATGGTTGAGCAATTATAATCAGGGATGCTCAAGAGACCAGAATTAGAAGAGCGTAGCTATCTTGGGGAGTTGTGGGGCTGGAGAGATAGGGAGGGGTGAGATCATGGAGGAATTTGAAAACAAGGATGAGAATGTAGGTCAGCTAGCACAACCTCACAATTCTCCCCACCCCCACACCCTGCCCCTCCCCACCACAAGCTAAGATCAATTAACTCAGCACAGCTCAAAATGAACCACAGACCTTCCTGGTCCATACAGCTTAAAAATTATGATTTTACCTCTAAGCCGTTGGGATAGCCTTTAGCCCAGTCTTTAACTACCAGTTTCCCGAACAACACCAGCAACATGCAAAGGAGAAAATTGGATAGAGCTGCTGTTGGAGGGAGAACGGGAGCAATGTGAGAAACATTTGGCATAGTTTGTCTTTAAACGTTTTACATTGAACTGGGCTATATCATCCCTTTCCATCTGTGATATCCCATTTGTGCTGCGGAGTCACTACTTGTATTTGCATATGCACATTTAGTCCAAACACACATTTGCAACTTTATCATTCTGGTTATAGATGGTCGCTGAGCTCAAAGGTAATTCAATTCAAGCCATCAATGTGCAGATCAGGCTTTAAATTGCCAATTTCACACAGAAGCCTCGACTTCCAATTGGCATTCTTGTAATGCTGACAGCAGCTATCGATATTAAAAAGGCACTGATGGGAAAGTCCAGGCTAGAGAGACCTGAAGGGTGCTTATAGGGGAAGTGAAACAATTCACGCTGCTATAGTATAAGATTGCCAATGCTGGTTTGACATATTCCTGGAGATTTCATCCCCTGATTTCAACCACCCCACCCAGCCAAATGACCTTTTCCCTCGTCTCCAGCAAGTTGAAATCTAATAATCAAAAGTGTTAAAAAAAATATATATTTTTTCTCCTGGATTGCTCACAGTTAACTCCCCTGAAGGTCGAGAGGATAAAGGCACTGCCCAGTGCAGCACTAAACCATACGAGAAGATGCAGAGGACATGAAACTTGGAAGTGTCGTTAAACAGTGAGGAAGATAGTAATAGACTTCAAGAGGGCATTGACAGGCCGGTGGAATGGGCAGACACATGGCAGATGAAATTTAATGCAGAAAAGTGTGAGGTAATGTATTTTAGTAGGAAGAATGAGGAGACACAATACATGCTAAATTATACATTGTAAAAGGGGGTGCAAGAAGAAAGAGACCTGGGGGTAATTGTGCACAAATCTTTGAAGGTGGCAGGACAGGTTAATAAAGCAGATAATAAAGCATATGGGATCCTAGGCTTTATAAATAGAGGCATCAAGCCAGTAAGTTATGTAGGTACTGTCCTCCATCCCCTTCAAATCTGCTGTCATCACCTCCTACCTCCTCAAAAAAACCCACCTTTGACCCCTGTCCTTGCAAACTACCACACTCTCTCCAAAGTCCTTGAATATGCTGTCGCCTCCCATATCCATGGCCATCTAACCCGGATCTCCATGATTGAATCCCTCCGATCAGGTTTTTGCTCCTGCCACAGTATTGACAGCTCTTATCAAAGTCAATAAAGACATCCTTTGTGACTGTGACAAAGGTAAACTACCCCTTCTCATCCTTCTAGACCTGTCTGTAGCCTTTGACATGGCTGACCACTTCATCCTCCATCAACGGCTCTCTACTGTCATCCAGCTGAATGGGACAGCACTCGCCTGGTTCCATTCTTATCTATCCATGTCGTAGCCAGAGAATCCCCTACAATGGCTTCTCTTCCCACTTTCGCACCATTACCTCTGGTGTCCTCCTCCTATTTCTCATCTACATGCTGCCCCTTGACGACATCATCTGAAAACACAGCATCAGGTTCCACATGTATGCTGATGACACCCAGCTCTACCTCTCCACCACCTCTCTCGACCCCTCCACTGTCTCTAAATTGGCAGACTGCTTATCCGACATCCATTGTCTTTGGTCCCCGCCACAAACTCCGTTCCATAGCAACTGACTCCATCCCTCTCTCTGGCAACTGTCTGAGGCTGAACCAGACTGCTCACAACCTTGGTGTCATACATGACTCCGAGATGAGCTTCTGACCACATATCTGCGCCATCACTAAAACCGCCCATCTCCACCCCTGCCTCAGCTCATCTGCTGCTGAAGCCCTCATCCATGCCTTTGTTACCTCTAGACTTCACTATTCCAACGCATTCCTGGCCGGCCTCCCATCTTCCACCCTCCATAAACTTAAGGTTATCCAAAACTCTGCTGCCCATATCCTAACTCGCACCAAGTCCCGTCAAATTTGCGGATGACACTAAGTTGGGTGGCAGTGTGAGCTGCGAGGAGGATGCTATGAGGCTGCAGAGTGACTTGGATAGGTTAGGTGAGTGGGCAAATGCATGGCAGATGAAGTATAATGTGGATAAATGTGAGGTTATCCACTTTGGTGGTAAAAACAGAGAGACAGACTATTATCTGAATGGTGACAGATTAGGAAAAGGGGAGGTGCAACGAGACCTGGGTGTCATGGTACATCAGTCATTGAAGGTTGGCATGCAGGTACAGCAGGCGGTTAAGAAAGCAAATGGCATATTGGCCTTCATAGCGAGGGGATTTGAGTACAGGGGCAGGGAGGTGTTGCTACAGTTGTACAGGGCCTTGGTGAGGCCTGGAGTATTGTGTACAGTTTTGGTCTCCTAACTTGAGGAAGGACATTCTTGCTATTGAGGGAGTGCAGCGAAGGTTCACCAGACTGATTCCCGGGATGGCGGGACTGACCTATCAAGAAAGACTGGATCAACTGGGCTTGTATTCACTGGAGTTCAGAAGAATGAGAGGGGACCTCATAGAAACGTTTAAAATTCTGATGGGTTCAGACAGGTTAGATGCAGGAAGAATGTTCCCAATGTTGGGGAAGTCCAGAACCAGGGGTCACAGTCTGAGGATAAGGGATAAGCCATTTAGGACCGAGATGAGGAGAAACTTCTTTACCCAGAGAGTGGTGAACCTGTGGAATTCTCTACCACAGAAAGTTGTTGAGGCCAATTCACTAAATATATTCAAAAGGGAGTTAGATGAAGTCCTTACTACTAGGGGGATCAAGGGGTATGGCGAGAAAGCAGGAAGTGGGTACTGAAGTGCATGTTCAGCCATGAACTCATTGAATGGCATTGCAGGCTAGAAGGGCCAAATAGCCTACTCCTGCACCTATTTTCTATGTTTCTATGTTTCACCCATCACCCCTGTGCTTGCTGACCTACATTGGCTCCCAGTTAAGCAACCTCGATTTAAAAATTCTCATCCTTGTTTTCAAATCCCTCCATGGTCATGCCCCTCCCTATCTCTGTAATCTCCTGTCCTACATCCTCAGAAATCTGCGCTCCTCCTATTCTGGCATCTTGCACATCCCCGATTTTAATCGCTTCACCATTGGCAGCCATGCCTTCAGCTGACTAAGCCTGCATCTCTACCTCTCTTTCCTCTTTCAAGACGCTCTTTGACACCTACCTCTTTTTCAAGCTTTTGGTCATCTGCCCTAATATCCCCTTATGTGGCTCAGTGTCAAATTTTGCTTGATAACACTCCTGTGAGGTGCTTTGGGATGGTTTACTACATTAAAGGCGCTATATAAATACAAGTTGTTGTTAAACCTAAATAAAACACTAGTTCAGTCCCAGCTGAAATACTGTGTCCAATTCCGTGAATCACACTTTAGGAAGGACATGAAGACTTTGGAGAGGATACAGAAGAGTTTTACTAGAATTATACTAAGGATGAGGGATTATAGTTATTTTCATAGACTGGAGAAGCTAGGTTTGCTCTTCTTAGAGCAGGGAAGGTTAAGAGGAGATTTGATAGAGGTGTTCAAAATCATGAAGGGTTTAGACAGAGTAAGTAAAGAGTAACTGTTTCCAATGGTTGAAGGATCGATAACCAGAGGGCACAGATTTAAGGGGATTGGCAAAAAAAAAACAGAGGCGACGTGAGGAAAATCTTTTTATGCAATGAGTGGTTAGGCTTTGGAATGCACTGACTGAAGGGTGGTAAAAACAGATTCCTTTAAAAGGGAATTGGATAAATAGTTGAAGGAGAAAAAATTGCAGGTATATGGGGAAAGAGGAAAGAAGTGGGACTAACTGGATTGCTCTTCAATGGGCCAAATAACCTCCTTCTGTGCTGTACTATTCTATGATTCCTAGCCTGTTCTAAGTCAGTTGGGTATCTACAAATGGCTCCTAGTGCTCCTAAGCTAGGGAGAGAAAAATAACACAAAAGTCAGGGTTCCAGCTCATGGGTATTCGAGCGAGGAGCCTTGATGCGCCAAAGGCCCCTTCTTGACATTGGCTTTTTCCCTAGCACTGTGACCCCATTGAAAGCGCATGTGTGAACAGAACTGCACTCAAACACAAAGCCATTTACAGTTGAACAGCCTGTTGACACTCACAGTCCAGCCTCACATATGAAGACTTGCTCAGGTACCAAAGGGCACCCAGCACCAAAGAAATGTATCCCAATGAAAGGCAGCACAGGTAAGGGAAAAAGAGAACAACATTGGGGGAAATACTTTTAAAGGGAAAAGAAATAAGCAAGTTGATTTGCTGGCAATCCCTGTTGAAAATGTCAATGCTTTCAAATTGTGTAATAGCACCTCTTTGGTACAGGCCTTCAGTCAATGACCTCAAAAAAACAAAAATAGGAACGGACAGCCCTTGTTGATACATTCAGAGGGACCTGGGTGTCCTTGTACACAGATCACAGAAAGTTAACATGCAGGTACAGCAAGCAAAGGGTATGTTAGCCTTTATTACAAAGGGTTTGGAGTACAAGAGTAAACAAGCCACACTAGAATTATATAGGGTCTTGGTGAGACCACACTTGGAGTACTGTACAATTTTAGTCTCCTTACCCAAGGAAGGATATACTTGCCTTAGAGGGAGTGCAACAAAGGTTCAACAGACTGATTCCTGGGATGGGGGGTTTGTCCTATGATGAGAGATTGAGTAGACTAGGCCTATATTCCCTAGAGTTTAGAAGAATGAGAGGTGATGTCATTGAAACATATAAAATTCTTAAGCAGCTTGACAATGTAGATGCTGGGAGGATGTTCCCCCTGGCTGGAGAGTCTCGAACCAGGGCTCACAGTCTCAGGATAAGGGGTCGGCCATTTAGGACTGAGATGAAGAGAAATTTCTTCACTTAGGGCTCAATTTTCCCGAGTGATTTGCGCTGTTTTTTTGGAGCAGGCTGCTCTTTTTGGCCTAAGTTGAAAAAACAGTTTCCCCAATCAATTTTCACCAGTGTAACTCAGTTAGTTACGATTTTTTTAGGTCAGTTTTTTTTCAGCCAAAGAGGGCGTAACCAGCCACCTACGCCAATTAGGGAAGTTTGGCCAGCTGAGAGTTACTCCAGTTCTGCTTAGGCCAGCGGATGTGGCCTCTGCTGAAAAACCTTCCCTAGAGTTAAGGAAATCAGCGCAGGTAAGGAAATTGGTGCAGCAGATGCCCGGACACACTAAAAGAATTGAAAAACACATAGCAGCAATTTACCTCCAACCCCGCCCGAAGGCTGTCTGGTCCCATTCTCCTGGTCTGGTCCCATTTTCGGTCCCCAGTTCACACAGAGAGAGAGAGAGAGGGGGAGAGAGAGAGAGAGAGAGAGCGAGATGGGGTTGGAAGTAAGTTGCTGCTATGTGTTTTTCAATTCTTTTAATGTGTTAGGAGCTGGCTGTATGCTTCACTTTGCAGCCTCAGCTCGCATTGTGTCCCTGGTTACCATGGCAGCCCGATCTTTTTGGCGCAGATCAAGGCTCCACCCCCAAAACTAAAGGTCAGGTTACGCCACGCCAAAATGAAGAAATCCAACTGAGAAACTTAGAATTTTTTTTTTGCCTTACTTAGTACGCCAAAAAAATGCTTTGGGGAAAATTGAGCCCCATAGGGTGGTGAATCTTTGGAATTCTCTGCCCCAGAGGGCTGTGGACGCTCAGTCATTCAGTATATTCAAGACAGAAATCGATAGATTTTTGGATACTATCATCATCATAGGCAGTCCCTCGAAATCAAAGAAGACTTGCTTCCACTCCTGGAGTGAGTTCTTTGGTGGCTGAACAGTCCAATACGAGAGCCACAGACCCTGTCACAGGTGGGACAGATAGTCATTGAGGGAAGGGGTGGGTGGGACTGATTTGCCGCATGCTCTTTCCGCTGCCTGCGCTTGATTTCTGCATGCTCTCGGCATTGAGACTCAAGGTGCTCAGCACCCTCTCGGATGCACTTCCTTCACTTAGGCCGGTCTTGGGCCAGGGACTCCCAGATGTCAGTGGGAATGTTGCACTTTATCAGGGAGGCTTTGAGGGTGCCCTTGTAGCGTTTCCGCTGCCCATCTTTGGCTCGTTTGCCGTGAAGGAGTTCCAAGTAGAGCGCTTGCTTTGGGAGTCTCGTGTCTGGCATGCGAACTATGTGGCCTGCCCAACGGAGCTGACCCTAAGGGAATCAAGGGATATGGGGATAGTGCAGGAAGGTGCAGTTAAGGTAGAAAATCAGCTGTGATCTTATTGAATGGTGGAGCAGGTTCGAAAGGTCAAATGGCCTTCTCCAGCTCCTATTTGTTATGTTCTTACGTGAGTATTAATAAAAAGTTAAATGCCAGCACTTTCAGCGGGAGTTCTCCCAATCTCCTGCCATCTCTTTGGTGAAGATTTGTGATTTTATTTTGTCTTGGATGGGGTAAAATATTTTTCAAAACTTTGGGGTAGAATTTCTGCAGGGTTCCTCAATCCCCTGCCATCTCTTTGGTGGGAGATTGAGGAACCCCGCGGAAATTCTACCCCACAGTTTTAAAGAATATTTGACCTCATCCAAGACAAACTACAATCACAATTCTTCAACAAACTGTGACAAAAATCACACAAAAAAAACATCTGGCATTTAGCAAAGTGCTTTATTGTCTGAGCACGAGACTGAATTTTAATAACGGTCATCCTAGTGAGCAACACAGAAGCTTAATGCAGGGGGAGCCATAAACAAAGGCAGTGCCAAGAATAGACAGGATGCTTTGTGTGAACAGACTGTTTTTATATTATAGAATAGCCTCAGGACCTGCAGCACATCACTGCTCAATATGTTGGGAACCCAGTGTTATATGATTCCTGGCAACAATCAGTAGCAACAGCAATAAGACAAATTACCAGTACATTGCCCCTCAGAATCACTTGAAACAACTCAGCCACTATAAAAGACTGCCCACATTAAAGGAGGTTTAGCCTGCCCCCTGTCTACATGGGTCCCATTTAATTGTTTCTCCAGGAACTAACTTCAATCGCACTCTTTCATTATTGTCCTACTAGGATTCTAAAACCAAGCATCTAAAAATAAGATTATTACAGACATATGCCCATCAATTCAACTGTCACTATTATTGTAATAAGAACATAAGAAACAGGAGCAGCAGTAGGCCATTGGCCTCGAGCCTGCTCCGCCATTCAATATGATCATGTCTGATCTGATCCTGGCCTCAACTCCATTTCCCTGTCCTTTCCCCGTAACCCAAAAATCTGTCTATCTCCAACTTAAATATGTTCGATGACCCAGCCTCCACTGCGCTCTAGGGTAGAAAATTCCAAAGATTCATGACCCTCTGAGAGAGGAAATTCCTCATTTCCGTTTTAAATGGGCGACCTCTTATTCTGAGGCTTAATGTTGCATCATTAGCTGTTTCTCCCTCAGTATTGTTTTAAGAGATCAAGTATTCACTCTAAGCACCACGCTTTGCAGTTGGGTTACCCATCAGGATGCATTTTGAAGCCATTTTTTCTCTCTAACCAATTCTCCCTGCCCCTTCCTGAAGGTGTTGCCTCATTACAGGAATTCAACTGCAAAGGCCCTCCAGTACTTTACCCAAGTTCCATTTATTAGTGTCAGTTTGAGCAGTGAATGTTAGCAGACTTTGGCTACAAGGTATATCACAGCCAAGACCAACCCTGTCCTCACCCAATGTTGACATAGATGAACCTCCAAAAGGGGTCATTAGACAACAACCAGGAGCAGTAATCTGTGCCAATTTTCTCCTTAAATAACAGAAAGTTCATGCAACACCCTTATTGGGCTCCAGTTAAGACCAACTAAATTAGTACAGATCACATTCCTGGTCTACATAGCTTCGCTTCTCACTGAGCCACCCGGAGAACTAAGCCAATTAGGTAATACACGAATTACGTTCCCCAGTAGCCTGGTGGGTAAAGATACTGGCTGGTCTAGAACTAACATCCAAGCCTCAATTTCTGTATATGCACTCAGTCAGGCAATTATTGGAAACCTGACACCCATGGGACCATATCCCACTAAAAGTCAGCACCTTCAGGACAGAAAAGAAGAACATTGGAGGAAGATTTATATCAATTACAATCCATTCAAAAGCCAATTACGGAAACGTACTGCTTAAATCCCTGGCCCAAGATCACCCAAAATGAAGGAAGAGCATCCGGGAGGGCACTGAGCACCTCGAGTCTCGTTGTCGAGAGCTTGCAGAAATCAGCGGAAGGAACGTGCAGCAAACCAGGCTCCCCAGCCACCCCACCCCTTCCTTCAACCACTGTCTGCCCCACCTGTGACAGAGACTGTAGTTCCAACATTGGACTGTACAGTCACCTGAGAACTCACTTTTAGAGTGGAAGCAAGTCTTCCTCGATTCCGAGGGACTGCCTATGATGATGATGACGATGACTGCTTGATATCTGCGATCTGTTTGCTGATATCTTATTTTCAGTCAGAGAATGGAGTTTCACAAGATAACTATGGATGAGGATGGTCATTCAGCTCATCTTAGTTAATCCATTCAAAAAGATCCTAAAGTCCTCGCATTGCAGCATCCAATTGTTTCTTAAATAATTCCAGGGGTTTCACCTGCACAACTCTATCTGGGAGTCAATTTCATCTGTTGACCAGTCTTTGTGTGAAAAACTTCCTAATATCAGTACTAACTTTGCTTTTTACTAGATCAAACTGGTGTTGCATTGTCCTATTTTTTTGCAATTTAAAAGATCTATCTTTTCCATATCGTTTCCTATCTTGTATGTCTACAAGATCAACTCTCAGACATCTCCTTTCAAGCTGAAAAGTTTTCCCAGTCTTTTCTCATCACTCAGACCTCTGACACTATTTCTTGTGGCTCTTCTCTGCACTGCCTCCAGCACTTAAATGTCTCCCTCATATCTTTATGAACAGATCTGAACACAGTACTCAAGGCACAGTCTACCAGTGCATTAAATACTTTGAAGATAACTTGTATTCTACTGTTCTGGTTAGAGTTCAAGATTCCGTTAGCTTTGCTAATTGCTGCTGTGCAGTGGTTGGACATGTTTAGTGTTCAGTCTACTAAGGCTCCTGGGTCTCTTTCAATTTCATCCATAGATACTTCCACACTATTCATGGAGTCCACTTTCCCTTCGTTTGTGTGGTACTTTATACTTACCAAAATAAATGTCACTTGTCATTGCTCTGCCAATTTACCTATTTCATTTGTGACTCATTTTGTAACTTCTGAGCTACATCCCCCCAATTTCCCTGTACATCCTAGTTAGGTATCATCTGACCATTTTCATTGAGTTTCTAAATCCAAATCATTGATAGGACCACTCACGCTTCTAATTCCCAACACTTATATTCTTCAAGTTTATTTCTGATAATCAAGTTAATTATTCAACACAGGATTGAAGTAAAAACTAATGTCTGTAGTTACCCATTAACACCCTTTTTGAATGTGGGAACTTTAGCCTGTTTCCAATCTATGAAAAAAAAAATACCATTTATTAAAATGGGTTATATCAATAACTCCCAAAATAACTCAGTGGGTAAATGCACTGCAGGGTACTAAGCCACCCAGATAAGATCTGATGTTCAATTTATAATCTATGCTTAATTATCTGATCTCAGCTAACACAATGGTACAGAACCCCAATTGCCTTTGGTACTGAACACCACATTTAAGCTAAGACGAAAAAAGAAGATTCAACCATGGTAGAGGCATCTGATCACTATCCAGTGATTGCAGCTAAGTTCATGTATGTACTCAGAATTGGGCTCATCACTCTCTTCCCCACTTCCCCCAATCAACACTACCGGCTCACAAAGGAACTATCTGAATGACATAGCAAAGGGCTACTGGTCCCTATGAAACCATACCCCAAATGTGAGTCAAGAAAGGAGGGAAGAAAGCCCAAACCAAAAAATCAGTACCCATTAACAATATGGGCTGAATACAATGACTTGTCAGTTTACAAATGTTGGGCAAGGATCATTGTCAATTTTCACCATATATTGAAATTTTTTGCTGAAAATCCAGTCCCAAGATGTGTGTTCATTGCATTTGAGACGTGACTGTGCATATTCTGTGCTGTGTGAGATAATATATCAAATTCATCTTTGTGTCTGATTTTCAATGTGAAGAATGGAGAATTCCTTCCACCTCCACCCAAAAAGCAGGGATGAATGGTTCTTTTCGTCTTTTGGATGAGATGTTAAATTGAGGCCCCGTCTGCCCTCTCAAGTGGACGTAAAAGATCCCATGGCATCAACAAGAAAGAAAGACTTACATTTATATAGCGCCTTTCACAATGACCGGACATCTCAAAGCGCTGTACAGCCAATGAAGTACTTTTGGAGTGTAGTCACTGTTGTAATGTGGGAAACATGGCAGCCAACTTGTGCACAGCAAGCGCCCACAAATAGCAATGTCATAATAACCAGATAATCTGTTTTTTTTAATTATATTGATTGAGGGATAAATATTGGGCAGGACACCAGGGATAACTCCCCCGCTCGAAATACTGTAGTGCCATGGTATCTTTTACGTCCACTTGAGAGGGCAGATGGGGCCTCGGTTTAACATCTCATCCGAAAGACGAAAAGAACCAATTCATTCCTGCTTTTTGGGTGGGGGAGGGAATTCTCCATTCTTCACATTGAAAATCAGACACCAAGATGAATTTGATATATTATCACACACAGCACAGAATATGCACAATCACATCTCAAATGCAATGAACACACATCTTGGGACTGGATTCTCAGCACTAAATTTGACTGGAATTCCTTCAGGTGAATTTAGTTATCTATCTTCTAGTCTTGTCCACAGTAGTGTCTAGGTTTTTTTTTTTAAATTGAAAAAAATGCTGTTACTTTTTCTGTCAGTGAATTTGCTGTGCTACTTCACCCTAACTGTTCCTAATCTCAAAATTGGTACTTGCAGCAGCATTGTATACTTCCTGGTTTACCCATGTTATGTGGTACTACCAGAACTGATTTGTATTGCTACATCCACGATTCCAAGCAAACAATCCTTGGCAAACATAGATTAACACAACTGCTTCAACTATACTCTTGCCAGACCTCTTGGAACGATCATTGAGGCCCATAAGAGTGGTGTCCATGAACCATATAAACAATTGTGGGTTGTCATTTAGCTTAACTGTGGCTTTTTTTCAAAGAACTTTATTAGTTTTAGTGATGGTCCGAATAAAGAACATTTTTTAAAAAACTGATGTTCTCTGAATTTACTCTGCTTGTTGGTGCCCAGAGTTCTTCTGGTTTTTGATGCTAAATGTAAAACTTTAATTAAAAGCAAGACTTTTAATTCAGCAATTAAAAACCGACTTCAAATAATTATTAATGGACAATACACTATTATCCATCTGCACGGAGTCAGACAGAGACATGACAGCATGCTAGCTTTAGGTGTGATCTGGTGTTGTCATAATGATGCAATCTGTTGCAAATCCAGGTGCTTCCCAGTTCGTTATTATAAAGAGTCAAAGTGGTTAATATGGAAATAAAACATTCCGAGCAAACAGGATGGATAGATATGTGGAATACAAAATAGCCTTCTATTAATCTTCCACAAAATTGTTTGGTGTGCGTTCCTCTCCTTGCATTACAACAGTGACTACACTCCAAAAGTACTTCACTGGCTGTAAAGCGCTTTGAGACGACCGATGGTCGTGAAAGGCGCTTTATAATTGCAAGTCTTTCTTTCCCATTTATCTCTGGTTGGTGCAACTTGTTGAGGCTCATGTGGACTTAAAAAAAAAGTAGACCCCACTGCTGTTGGTTTAAAAAGTGGATAACATGTCAAAACAATTGTAACTTTAGGAATAGGATCCTTTCCCCCACCCCAGAAAAGCACGCCTACATGGGGAGGAAGCAGGCAAACTAAAAAAAATACACCAGTGGGCAGTCACTGCCCTTTTTAAAGGATGGTCGGGCTGTGCTGCTCATCCCGCAAGCCGCTCTCTGCTGGCGAACAGAACCTGGCCTTAAAGCGAGGAGCCTACGAGAGGTTCAGACCTAACCTCTGTCTCGGCCACAGTCAAACTGCTCTGTAGGAAACATCTTCTGTCACTGTGTCCCTGAGCTCGCAGATGTCCAAGCAGTTGAGTGGTGACTTTAAATAGGGGGAGGGGGTCAAAATGTTAGTACTGGAATTATAACCTGTTGCCACATTTCTTAAAAGAAAAATCAAGAGTGAATAAAAAATCTAAAGAGCTGCGTCTTTCGAAAATTATTAAATGCAAATTCAAAAAATGATAGTGGATGTTGCTAATATTGAAATAATAATGAGCAGAGTGGTGTAACCCAGTTGGCTAGATTGGGTTGGATGGTTTGAACGACCCTGGGAGGCGGTCAGCAGCAGAAGCCCGGGCGGGTCAGTCAGTGCTCTCTGCATGTTACTGATATAAAAGTAGGAGTTTCAAATTACTTCACACAATACGGGAGTGTGTCGATGTCTTGTCCCCTCTTGCTTCTCATTTAAAAAATAGTTAAACTACCCTTTTGCAAGTTTTGATGCAAACTGGAAAAAAAAGGAAACTCAATGGGCAATCGTGTGTGCTCTCACTGTAAACCAGTCACGTCAAACTTCCCCAATACAGTGGAGGGTGAAGGTGAATCCCTCCCGTTTTGGGGAATCTCCACCGCGGGTGTGAGTTGTTGGCCGGGTGTGTGGGGTGGTTGTTGGCCGGGTGTGTGGGGTGGTTGTTGGCCGGGTGTGAGTGTTAGGCCGGGCCGGGCCGGGCCGGGCCGGGCGGGAGCTCAGTCCCAGGTGCGGCTGCGATGACTCGGGCTGTCCAGGTGAGTGAGAGCCGCCTAGCCCCGGCTCTGGGAAGCCCCACACACACACAGGCTGACAGGATCCCAACACCATGTACACACTGGCGATCCAGACAGGAGGAGGGGGAGAAAATCATCAATTCGAAAACAAAACCAAGAAGGTTCACTTGTTAGAGTTATTTTTAAGTTGATGAAGCCCCCGAATCGTCCGTCAGAAAATGGCCGATGAAGGAGTTGCTGGGTGTTGTGTGTGGGACTTGGAAAAAGCTCTTTTGTGCCAAACACCACGGTTATTACTAACCTGCACTTTTCAATCATTTAAAAAAAATGGGTATTAATTTAAAAAAACATTCCTAATCACAAAATAGTCCATGTGTAGGTAAAGGCACCGGTTTGTCGAGTTAGCCAGAGGAGGGGGTGTCTGGTGGTGGTGGGGGGGCTGAGAGACCATTAAAGATAAAGCAGCGGATAAAGAGACAGCCAGAACCAGTAGGTTCACTTACTTGTCCATCTCCTGTGACATATTTCTCCAGCTCTTCCCCGCTTCTCTTCTTGCGAAACTGGACTTTCAAGTCGGTGCAGTGCGGTGCGGTCTGACGGCACAACCCGGGCTACAGGTAATTCCTCTTTTCCACTTTCTGCCGAACCGGTGCGCTGAGCAGTCCCACGATGTACCTGGACTACATAAGACTTACAGGACTGCATAGAAGGGGGCAATCAATTCAAAACTTTAACAAAATAATGTATACCAGGGCAAGACTGTAAGTGGGTATACAAAGTAATAATTAATAGGGGAATTACCAACAAAAAAACAAGTGTGATTTTTTTTTGTGATGTGTGAAAATGTAGATTTCAGTTGGGTGAGGTGCTGGAGGTAAAAGTTGCGTTTTTACAGGCTGAGCGCTTTCAGATTCCAGTGGGCGGCACCCACCGTCGAAGCCAGGTAAGTGACTGGATGAAAGGTACAAAGATCCGCCCACCTTAACTTCACACACATACACTCAGAGACAGTGAGAGGTACTGTACCTGAGAGAGAGAGAGCAAGGGTATCTAATCTTGGAGAATCACACACCTGAAAAACGGAGAAGAGTAGAAAGCTGGTAATATGAAATAGAAATAGACAGTGCTGGAAATATGGAGCTTAATGCCTAGATTGAAGGAAAGTGCATGAAGATAAACTGCAAAAATTAAGATGAAGGCAAGCAACTGAGAGAGAAGTGGAAAAAACTTCCCAGAGAGATTACAAGTACTGTTTGTTATAATATGCAGATCTTTCTGAAAGAATGTCCACAATATACTGACTGGAGGAAACAGAATATTTTAACAGTGTGCTTACTCGCTTGAAAGAATGTAATAGTGTTCTTTGTCATGTGTGGCTGTAGAAATGTATATATAGTAACTTCTTCTGCAAAGTATTTCTTGGTTAGGATTGCAACACAATTGTTAATCATTCAGTCGGTGTATCAACGACATGAGGCACACTGTCCATCACCATCTGTTCTGACAGCTGTTTGTACTGAAATTGACTCAAAACTGAATAAAACAACTCCATGAAGTTTACAGTGTATACCGACTTTATTTTTTCAAAAAGCAACAATCTGGAATAGTTTCAAGGCAGTAATCTAATCTCAAGATTCAGATGACAGTTATAAGCCACTGCAGTGTTGCTTTTATGTTTTATAACACTACTTGATTAGATTACTGCTGTGCAATTACTCCCAGGTACAGTATCCATTATTCACCTTCCAATACAAACTGGTGTAGATGGTGATTGTAAGCTTAAAAGATAGAAGTGTGATAGGTTATCTTCTGTGTTTGTTACTTACACTTTTTAAGAAATCCAGATTTGAAACATTAAATGTAAATCAAGTTGACATGAATGCTTTGTGTAAATATACATATTTATACAGGGCACGATTAGCTCCACTGCTGGCTATGTGGGGATATATGCACCAAGTAGTGTGTTACTTGGGTTTGATCCCTGGGCTATACCGAGTTAGTTGGAGTAGAACAAATAATTGATGTCGGTATCCTCGTGTTAAGAAGGGGAAAAATCACCCAAGGTTTTCACTCCTGATTGTTATCCAGTGACTCCTTCTGAAAAGTGCATACTTTTGACTGTCAGGTGATGATGGGATCAGAAACAAAAGCGCTCGAGACACTCAGCTGGTCAGGCAGCATCTGTCGAGAGAAATAGTACATTCTGTGGAGACCCTCAGTTCAATATTCTAGGCTTACACATGAAGAATAGACACTTGGATGAGGTCCAGACTACTGCTGCTCACTGATGAACCATACCCCAAAATAGATTATCGCTTTCAGGAAAGATTGAAGTTCAAACTTACTAGGCAGAACTTGCAACATTGTGATATGGGAGAGAGAGAATGGTTGTAAGAAAGAATGACTTGCATTTATATAGCGCCTTTCACGACCACCAGACATCTCACAGCGCCTTTACAGCCAATGAAGTACTTTTTGAACTGTAGTTACTGTTGTAATGTTGGGGGATAGCATTAGAGGAAGGAGGCTTGCAGCAAGAGACAAAGTATGCTAAGGATCAGACTCCTTTCCAATGAGTGTTCTAACACCAGTGTTGTGGCAAGAGACTCTGAGGAGTCAGAGCAATGAAGCCTACCTTAAGAAGTGGGAGTAGGGGCTGATGTTTATCATTGAAAATCAGACAACAGTATCAAGGATAAGCTTAGCTTGATGGTAAAGCCATTGATTATGTCCAGAGGAAGCAGGGCTCAACAATATAGATACTAGACAATGTTTTATAAACAAACTACAGATGATGAAAATCTGGAACAAAAGCAAAGTGTTAGAAGCATTCAGCAGGTCAAGCAGCATCTGTGGAAAGAATACGCATGTTGAAGTTTCAGATGTGGACCCTTGTTATCTGAAAGGAGAAAAAATTGTTTTTTGTTGCCCAGTTCTGATTTTCTGATAGGCAAGTTAACATTTCAGGTATATAACCTGTTATCTCTGCAAATGCTGCTAGATCTGCTGAGCGTCTCTAGCATTTTCTGTTTTAGTTTCCTTCGCATGTTGTGAAATTAGAAACAATAATCAATATTTATTATAATGTCAGCTGTGGCTCAGTTGGCAGCACACTCACCCGATTCAGAAGGTTGTGGGTTCAAGTCCCACTCCAGGGACTTGAGCACATAAATTTGGACTGATCTTGCAGTGCAGTGCTGAGGGAGTGCTGCACTGCCGGAGGTGTCGTCTTTCGGATGAGACGTTAAACCAGGTGGACGTAAAAGATCCAAAGGTACTATTTCAAAGAAGAGCAGGGAAATTATCCCTGGTGTCCTAGGCAATATTTATCGTTCAATTAACATCACTAAAACAGATTATCTAGTCATTATGTTGTTTGTGGGAGCTTGCTGTGCGCAAATTGGCTGCTGCGTTCCCTACAATACAACAGTGCCTACTTTTCAAAAAGTATTTAATTGGCTGTAAATTGTTTTGGGATGTCCAGTGGTAGTGAAAGGCAGTAAATGCAAGTCTTTCCTTTTTTAAATTATTGACAATGGAATACCCTGAATCTAGCCAAGATTTAGTTGAAATATTATAGATTGACTGTGACCAATGCTGGATTTATAATAACAATAAAGCAATCAATTATCGTATTTATTATGTTACAGGTGTTAAGTTTGCTAAAAAGAGTTCAGGTATTTCACTTGGTATGAAATGGAAACAGTCCAAAGAACAAACTGGTAACTAAGAATAAGGAAGATGAGAATACAAATAAGAACCATTCATATCCTGTTCAGCTTGATTGAAACTCATTGATAAGGTACACAGCATTGTTAACTGTAGTCAAATAAATTCAACAGACCATGAGTGACTTGAAGCAGCTTATTAACCTTTACCATGTTAAAAACCTGAATATCCCTTAACATAGGATAAATCTGTGGTTAAGTTCTGTATTAATAAAATAATATATTCTGGTAATGGGGCAGGACATTTTTCAAAGACACCAGCTAGAAAACTTATTCTGTGTCAAGTAGATCTTCCCCCCCCTCAATTTTGCCCCCTCCCTCTCCTGAAGCCGTAACTTGTACCAGGCTATAGTTTCATGGGAACCAGCAATGAACAGGAGCAATGACCCTGACTGGCTTTTTCTCTTCACCAGTCCATGGACACTGAGACCACACAGATACATACACAGCTCTGTTGGCTGAAATCAGCTAACTCGGCAAAGAGTAGTGATCAAACTTGGCACCTTTCTGCTCTCTCTAACTCATTATTACTCTCGGCATTTAACTACCAGAGGAATGCGGTGCCAAATTGTTTAGAACATTTCTTTTTTACATCATTTCAAATTCACCCACTTTATATTTTCATCCCTTTGTTCTCACTCTATTTTCTTACCCCCTCGGTATCCATCAATGTTACTTTCATTCTTCCCAAACCCACCTAGAATGAGTATCCAATGCAACATCTATTGAGCAGCAGCAGGTAGCAGGTGCCACGGTCACCCGTTTTCAATCATGGGCAATAGTGTGTGCACTTTCAAATAAGAATTTACCACAGGATGAATTTTGAAGGCCAAACAACATCTGTAGCCAGAGTTACAGGTACCACCCGCAAAAATGTTCAACTCTTAAGAAAAAAAATAAAGAAGGTATTAAGGAATATGGGCCAAAGGCGGGTGGGTATATGGAGTTAGGTCGCAGATCCGCCATGATCTCATTGAATGGCAGGACAGGCTCGAGGGGCTGAGTGGCCTACTCCTCTTCCTATGTTCCTAAAACGTTATTCATGAAAGTGAAGCAAAATGCCATAATTAATTTAAATTTGAATTTATATAGTGCCTTTCACATTCTCGGGACATCCCAAAGTGCTCACAGCCATTAAATACTTTTGAAATGTTATCACCAGATCTTGGTTTGATGTCTCATCTGAAAGATAACACCTCCGACAGTGCATTTCGATTGATTGGAAAGCATTGTATTTTTTCCTCTCCTCCTGAACATAAGAACATAAGAAATAGGAGCAGGAGTAGACCATACGGCCCCTTGAGCCTGCTCCGCCATTTAATAAGATCATGGCTAATCTGATTATGGACTCAAGTCCACTTCCCTGCCTGCTCCCCCTAACCCCTTGTTCCCTTATCGGTTAAGAAACTGTCAATATCTGTCTTAAAGATATTCAATGACCCAGCCTCCACAGCTCTCTAAGGCAGCGAGGTATGCTGGAATAGAGTTCCATGGAGACTAATTAACTCTGCCAAATCGCCATTCTTTAAGTGGGTCTAGACAATGAATGTAAGTAGGCTGTTTGATTAAAGAGGCACCGTGGCTCAGTCCAAACTTGTTCTCATGTTCTGTGTAGACGGGCACACTTTCCAGCATGGTTCACTGTTAAGAGTAAGAACCGTGGCTAATGTTTTTCTTTACCTAGCCCAAGGACACTGAGACCAATTATAGCATGCAACCTTTTACCACACATTTACCAATGTGTTTTATGATGTGAAAGCATGGATTGAGGCTTTCAAGGAATTTTCATCAATAAACCAAACATCAGAGGGTAAATTTCACAAAGCCCAACTCTTCACACACACCTAGCACATAAAATCATAGGAAGCTTGCCTGAGGTTTTCTAATATGCACTAGCTTTATGTGAAACCTCCTGGGATTTACCCTTCAAATTACAGGCATGATTCCATCTCCTCCTGTATCCTAACTTCTATCCCGTTTTGGACTTGGCAAAAGGTGGCACCCCTAACTGCAGAAATCTGCTTGAGGTGGGAGCTTTGATGGGTCTGTAGTAGACTGTTCTACATTCCTGATTTGTAGGAAGCAGCATGGATGAAGTAAAAGGAACAAAGTGGCCATCTGTAATTTTAAGTATCGGTAATATAGGGGCCGAAATTCATCACTCACTGCCCGCTGCCGCCGACATTGCTTTCCTTGATCAGCCTAGAGCCACTTTCGAGGTGGCCTGGAGCGGGCGGGAGGGGAGAGCCGCCGGGAACCACCCACTGATGTCAGCGGACGGCCGAGTGTGCAACTGATCTCCCGCCCGGCGAACTCCCAGACTCCTGCGGGCGGGACTCGGCGGCAGAATGGGGGTGGACTGCTGCGTGGAGGCTGGTCTGTCCCCGACGGTAAGTAGGAAGAACCTGAAAAAAGGTAAGTGAACATTTAAAAAATGTTTTTCAACAGCGACTTAACTGCATGGGATCATCTGGAGGTCTTCAGATAGTTTTAAAATGTTTTAATTGTTTTTTTTCCAGGTCTTCGACCCTCCATGGGCCCGAATCAATCCTCTGCGGCACTTGGACGGCAAGTGCCTCTGCCTCCGAGAATGAGACCTCCCGCCAGCTGCCGCCCAGATTGGTGGTGTACCTTGTCCATTTACTGCCCGCTGACCTTCGAGGGACCTCGGCCATAAATATCCCGCCCAAAGTACCATCCGGCATCTCGCCGGCACTTTGGGCGGGCAGAGACCTTGATGAAAATTGACCCCTTAGAAACAGAAATTTAAAAAAAATGTTGCTCTAATCCAAAATTCATCAGAAGTCCAAGCAATAATTCTGTTTCTATTACAGCTGTGAAGAAATCATATTCAGCTCAATGTGGTTTGATTTGGATGTTAACACTGCCTGGATGCAGCTCTTCTAAATTATCAGCCTGATAGATTTGTTGATGGCCTCTTTTCTGATGCTGGAGTTTGTCATCAGGCACATATACCAATTTGATAACCTTAAATTTAAAATCTTCATCCTCATTTGTAAATCCCGCCAGGGCCCTTGCCCCTTTCCAACCTCCTCTAGCCCCAAGTCTCAGCCCATCCTCTTCACTCTGACTGTGGTCTCCTCTATACATTCTCTCCTCTCCCAGCTCCACTGCCAGTGGCAGAGTCATAAGGGATTTTGGCACTTTCCTCTCTGTAATTGCTTTGCCAAAACCTCTTCACTCTTAACACTTGCCACTGAGTCAGAAGGTTGTGGGTTCAAGTCCCACTCCAGGGACTTGAGCACAAAAAATCTAGGCTGACACTCCAGTGCTGCACTGTCGAAGGTGCTGTCTTTTGGATAAGACATTAAACCGAGGCCCCGTCTGCTCTGGACATAAAAGATCCCATGGCACTATTTCGAAGAAGAGCAGGGGAGTTAATCCAATGTTTATCCCTCAATCAACATAACCAAAAAACAGATTATCTGGTCATTATCACATTTGCTGTTTATAGAAGCTTGCTTGTATGCAAATTGGCTGCCACGTTTCCCACATCACAATAATTACACTCCAAAAGTACTTCATTGGCTATATTGCACTTTGAGACGTCCGGTGGTCATGAAAGGCACTATATTAAAAACCTCCTGAAAACCTGTCTCTGACCACACTCTGATGATATCTACTAATGCTTCCACTACTGCTTGCTGTACGTGTTGTATTATGTGAAGCACTTTGAGATATTTACAATATTAAAGAGGTTATGTAAATATGTGCTGTTGTATTTGATATCAGTTTCCTGTTCCAAAGCCATGGTGAGCCCCAATGATAAGTAACAGGAGTTTTCCCCCTGCATTCAGGGTGATGAATACACATTATTTATGTTTGTTTTACTGCAAGCTCAGAGAACATTATGGGAATTTATAGATGAAGAGTGGAAAAGTACAAAACATATTAGGAGGATGATGTCATCATCATCGTCATCATCATCATCATCATAGGCGGTCCCTCGTATCGAGGATGACTTGCTTCCACGCCAAAAAGGAATGAGTTCACAGGTGTTTCAATGGATGCACTATTATAAGAATCAGCAGGGAATTGCAAACACACTCACCAGGACAGGAATTGGGAAGAACCGGAGCGATCAGACGAAATAGGGTCTGATCCAATCATTGGTAATATTCATTAGTTCCCAAAGTCTGATTAGGATATATTAGCATCATTACACACTTTTTCTGAATGCAATATGGTTTCAGGTTTACTGAGTGGTCTTGTGCATAACATCTCTTTTTAACCCTTGAGCCACCAAACACTTATTGCTCATGACTTAATTCAATCCATTAGGTAACAATATATGTATTTGTCCCTTCCATCCAAAGGCACTGCTAGAGTAAGTTCTGAGTGCTGGGATCCCAGTAAGGCCTCATCCAAGATGTCTCTTTTCATGTGCGAGCCTAGAGTTACGGTGAGTAACTGCAGCTTATTTGACAATAGTGAATATCCCGGTTAAGCCTGATCTTGTGCTGAGGGCAATGCCCAGGGTTTTAAGGGCTTGCCTGCAAAAAAATGTTATAGGGTGCTGACCCAACTCCACTTCACAGTATCAGGATAAAAATACAATTTTTCAATGCATATAAAAACCTTTGGCTATCAGTCAGTTTGGATGGAGGTGTGAGAAGAGAAACTAGCATTTTCACACACTTCCCTCCCCACAAAAGCCAGATCAAATGACTAACTCTTGCATCCATAGTTCTATCAAGCACAAATATTACAAAGAGGAGATGCTGTGCTCAGCAGCGGGATAAGTATCTCTATAAGCAAGGCTGAATGAGTTGGTGGTAGCAGTAACTGTTGAGCTGGATCCTTCTCCACCCAAACACACACGGTTCTCCAGCCAAAATCAGCAAGCAACCATAAGTTTTCACATTTCGTTTTTCCTTCTAGTTTCCTTTAGGATTTCAAAAACACAACAATATTCAATGGAAATTTTGTGCGCCTGTTTCCTTCCCGTCTATCCTCTGCTAATAAAGACAGGGCTTTTATTGGGTTACAGGCCGATAACAAAATATGTATATCTATTACACTGTTAACATAGTAAACATCCCAAATCACAGAGGCAGAGCGGACACTAAGCATCATCATCATCATAGGCAGTCCCTCAAAATCGAGGAAGACTTGCTTCCACTCTAAAAGTAACAGAGGAGGCTGAGGGGAGACCTGATTGAGGTGTATAAAAATATGAAGAGCCTGGATAGAGTGGATAGGAAGGACCTGTTTCCCTTGGCAGATGGGTCAACAACCAGGGGGCATAGATTTAAAGTAATTGGGGGGAGGTTTCTTCACCCAGAGGGTGGTGGGGGTCTGGAACTCACTGTTGAAAGGGTGGTAGAGACAAAAGCCCTCACCACATTTAAAAGATACTTGGATGTGTATTTGAAGTGCCATAACCTACAGGGCTATGGACCAAGAGCTGGAAAGTGGGATTAGGCTGGAGAGCTCTCAGTCGGCCGGCATGGACACGATGGGCTGAAATGGTCTCCTTCCGTGTTGTAAACTTCTACGATTGTATGAACCGTGGTCGATTGTTCCATCCTGAGTCCAGGGATACTGAGGCCAATTTTAGTACCCCAACTGCTCCCCTGGTTGAGATCAGCTAACTCATCGCGGAGCAGAACTCAATCCTGTGGCTTCTGGTCTGTAACCCTTCAGGATTTCAAAATATGATACTAACATTTGTAGCTAATTCCCCTCACCATCCGCCCCTCCCCCCCTTCCCCTGCTCCTGAAGGTGTTGACTACCACTGAGATCTGGTTCCAGAGGCACTGGCCACCCTTGGTATCTCACCCAAATGGCTATTTTTCATGTGGGAGCTGAAACGATATGTGTTGGGGACATCATTATCTTTACCAACTGGATCGTGGAGTGAGCTCATTAAATTGATTAAAAAAATTAATTTCTGCTCTTTTAGTCATAAAGCAATGAAGCCAAACCTGAGAACTCCTCAGTAGTGGGAAATTTAAAGACACAACCCTATGTAATTCTATTGTACTCCCACGATGTTGATACTCTCACACGCCCATTCCCTTCCCCCCCATACATATATTCATTTATACACAACGCTATGGCCATATTTAAAAAAAAATTAGCCTGAAAAGCAAGACTAAACCGTCAACTAATTTCCACAGTCCTCCAACCACAGGCATTATAAAGAGCATATGTTGCACTCCCTTCCAACCACGTCTCCTACGCACCCATCATTCCTCCATTAGGAGGGTAACTAGGCAACCAGCTTCCAGGCAGAACAAGCCATTTAACACTGCAACCTTTCTCAGCCAAGATCAGTAACTTACCAGTGGATGGGTAGAAGAGAAAAACACGTTTATGAGTAATCTTTGTAGCTTTTACTTGTCCCAAAGGATGTGGAGGGAAATGTACAAATCAGAGGCACCCAGTGATCTGAGCAGATCATTGTGAGATAATGGAAATGTTTGGTTACCAGGCCATACCAAAATCCTTCTCTTCAAAATAATAATAATAATAATAGTGTCAGCTGTGGCTCAGTGGGTAGTACCCTCGCCTCTTGAGTCAGAAGGTTGTGGGGTCAAGTCCCACTCCAGGAACTTGAGCACAAAAATCTAAGCTGACTCTCCAGTGCTGCCCTGTCTGCTCTCTTGGGTGGATGTAAAAGATTCCACAGACTATTTCGAAGAAGCGCAGGGGAGTTATCCCCGGTGTACTGGCCAATATTTGTCCCTCGATCAACATCAGTAAAACAGATTATCTGGTTATTATCATATTACTTTATGTGTGCAAATAGGCTGCCGTGTTTCCTACATTACTACAGTGACTACACTTCAAAAAGTATTTGATTGGCAGTAAAACATTTTGGGATGTCGTGAAAGGCGCTATATAAATGCAAGTCTTTCTTTCTAACTAAATATAAAGGGAGGAAATTTGCAGCCGATACAATGGTAGCAGAATCGTTGGAAAGTGCATGCTGTTCACACTTAGCCTACAATGAGGGGACCTACGGATATCTTGAGAGATATGCTCATTATAATAATTGTTATGCATTGCCTGTATGGATTGGGCATTATGCAGGAATTGCACTTGACACAGGGATTGGATATCCAGTACAGCAGCAAACTCCAACTATACAATCAGCAAATGTAAACCTGCCTCAAAAAATCTTGGAAATAAATAATGGCCTCGGGGCAGCTGTGGGTTTCTGATTCCTTGCATTCCCTTTGCCATGGAATACACTGAGCTCTGGAATGAAGTCTCTGTGCAGCAACACAAGTACCAACACAGACTCTCATGGAAACAAACTCAAGACGAGAGCTCCAAACACACAGCATTATCTCACAAGATAGCAGTAAGTAATGCAAGTGCATCTTCAGACCACAGCACAGAACACATCACAGCAGTGTATGTACAGAGTTCAAGTATTCAGCATGAGTGCAAGACCCAGCATCATAGGCAGTCCCTCGGAGTCGAGGATGACTTGTTTCCACTCAAAGTGAGTTCTCAGGTGACTGAGGAGTTCAATGCGGGACCTACAGTCTTTCTCACAGGTGGAGCAGACTGTGGTTGAAGGAAAGGGTGGTCGGGGAGCCTGGGTTGATGCACGCTCCGCTGTCTACACTTGGTTTCTGCTTGTTGTCGGCGATGATACTCGAGGTGCTCAGTGCCAGATTCTCTTCCTCCACTTTGGGCGGTCGTGCGCCAGGGATTACCAGGAGTCGGTGGGGATGTTGCATTTTGTCAAGGAGGCTTTGAGGGTGCCCTTGAAGCATTTCCTCCTCCCTACTGTATATGGTCCATATCTCTGAGCCATACAGGAGGGTGGGTATTACTACAGCCCTGTAGACCATAAACCTGGTGCCAGATTTGAGGGCCTGATCTTTGAACACTCTCATCCTCAGGCAGCCGGAGGTTGCGCTGGCGCATTGGAGGCAGTGTTGAACCTCGTCGTCGATGTCTGCCCTTGCTGATAATAGGTTCTCGAGGTATGGAAAGTGGTCCACATTGTCCAGGGCCGCGCCATGGGTCTTGATGACTGGGGGGGGCAGTGCTGTGTGGCGGGGTCAGGTTGGGGGAGGACCTTTGTCTTACAGATGTTTAGTGTAAGGCCCATGCTTTCGTATGCCTCGGTGAAGATGTTGACTATGACTTGGAGTTCAGCCTCTGAATGTGCACAGACGCAGGCAATGTCCGCGTACTGTAACTCGACGTCAAAGGATGGGACGGTTTTGGATCTGGCCTGAAGACGACGAAGGTTGAACAGCTTCCCACTGGTTCTATAGTTTAGTTCCACTCCAGCGGGGAGCTTGTTGAGTGTGAGGTGGAGCATTGCAGCGAGGAAGATCGAGAAGCGGGTTGACGCGATGACACAGCCCTGCTTGACCCCGGTCCGGATGTGGATTGGGTCTGTGATGGATCCGTTGGTCAGGATCACGGCTTGCATGTCATCGTGGAGCAGGTGGAGGATGGCGACAAACTTTTGGAGGCAGCCGAAACGGAGGGGGACGTTCCATAGTCCCTTGCGATCGACAGTGTGAAAGGCCTTTGTAAGGTCAATGAAGGCCATTTACAAGGGTTGGTGCTGTTCCCTGCATTTCTCTTGCAGTTGTCGCGCCATATACAGTAGACACCTCAAATCACTGGAGAAATACCACCAGCATTGCCTCCGCAAGATCCTGCAAATCCCCTGGGAGGACAGACGCACCAATGTTAGTGTCCTCGTTCAGGCCAACATCCCCAGCATCGAAGCACTGACCACACTCGACCAGCTTCGTTGGGCGGGCCACATTGTTCGCATGACACAAGACTCCTAAAGCAAGCGCTCTACTCGGAACTCCTACACGGCAAGCGAGCCCCAGGTGGGCAGAGGAAACATTTCAAGGACACCCTCAAAGCCTCCTTGATAAAATGCAACATCCCCACCAACACCTTGGAGTCCCTGGCCAAAGACCGCCCTAAGTGGAAGAAGAGCATCCAGGAGGGCGCTGAGCACCTCGAGTCTCATCGCTGAGAGCATGCAGAAAACAAGCGCAGGCAGCGGAAGGAACGTGTGGCAAATAAGACTCCCCACCCACCCTTTCCTTCAATGACTATCTGTCCCACCTGTGACAGAAACTGTAATTCTCGTATTGGACTGTTCAGTCACCTAAGAACTCCTTTTTAGAGTGGAAGCAAGTCTTCCTCGATTTCGAGGGACTGCCTATGATGCTGGTCCTCTGCCCACCTGGGGCCTGCTTGCCGTGTTGAAGCTCCGTGTAGAGTGCTTGCTTTGGGAGTCTCGTGTCGGACATGCGGATGATGTAGCCAGCCCAACAAAGCTGATCGAGCGTGGTCAATGCTTCGATGCTGGGGATGTTGGCCTGAGCGAGAACACTGACAATTGTGTGTCTGTCTGCCAGTGGATTTGCAGGATCTTGCGGAGGCAGCGCTGGTGGTACTTCTCCAGCGATTTGAGGTGTCTGCTGTATATAGTCCACATTTCTGAACCCTATAGGAGGGTGGGTATCATTACTGCCCTGTAGAGCATGAGCTTGGTGCCAGAGTTGAGCTCCTGGTCTTCAAACACTTTCTTCCTCAGGTGACCAAAGGCTGCGCTGGCGCACTGAAGGCAGTGTTGGATCTCGTTGTCAATGTCTGCTCCTGCTGACAGTAGGCTCCTGAGGTATGGAAAATGGTCCACGTTGTCCAAGGCCTCGTCGTGCAAGACCCAATTAGCATGTGGGTCCCCAATTGTGATCCTGCTTGTTCTTATCTGAGGTCCAAAGGCATGCATTTTTGCATTTTCCAGAAAAATCATCATTGCTCTGTCGAGATAAACTTTCTTTGCTGGCCAATTTGTCTCCTTTCCCTCCTCTGACATCATGAATATCTTGCTGGGGCACAATTTCATGGGCAATTGTGTCCTGTCCAATACGTATGCCATTATTCACTCGTGAGCATTGAAAGCAAGCCAGCTCTTTGACAATGGAGGTCATGACCACCTCCGAGCATGGTCATGTCCTCCTCTCTGGAGTCCGTACATGCACAGTTCATCGGGGATGAACTATGGATAATTCTCAGGACTGAGAGCCATGGTTGAATTTCTCCTCCCTATACTGAAGCGCTGAAGCCACATGAGAAAAGAAAAGATTATATTCATGTAGCACTTGGTCACATCTTCCAGAAACATCTGAAAGTGCTTCAAATACAATGATGTACTGTGAAGCATGGAGGCTATTGTCATGTAGGCAACATGGTTGTTTATTTGCACATAGTAAGAGATCCTACAAACAATAAGGATAAAAATTCCCAATTAATCTGAATGTATGGTATTTGTTGACTGGCATCTAGAGAAAGAAAATAAGGTTTACATTTATATAGCACCTTATCTAATCCACAGGCTTCCCTAAAACACTTTACAAATAATAAATTACTTTTGAGAACTCTTTGCATCTCTTCTAATACATTAACATCAATTTAAATCAGAACAGACAGGACCAGACCTTTTCTCAGCAGCCGAATGACAGCTCTGACAATGCAGTACTCCCTCAGTACTGCACGGGAGTGTTATTCTAGTTGTGTGCTCAAGTCCTGAATGGAATTCCTTCCACCGAGTGTCATTTGTGATATAGGGCAGGCTCCCAGTAAAATTCTCACCACTAAAAGACATTGCAAGAATGGAACATCCCAGAGGAACTACCGCTGCAGCATCTGTTGAGGCGGATAAGCAGTTAAAGGGGCAGAAGGACCTCAACAAAGAATCTAAGGTACAGTTTTTGCAGCCCAAGTCCTACAGACATAGGTGTTTGAGTCAAAACGAAGGGGGATGAGGACTCTCTTAGGTCCTCTCCCTGCATCAGACTTCAAGGCTTTTGACGGCCTATACAACACCCTATCAGGTGGTCTTGGGGATCCTCAGTAACTAGGGTGGAGTGAAGGAAAACAACCGGGATGCCAGGTCCCGCCCCTCCACCAGCATTTATATGTGGCAGGTGGGAAGGGGCAACCACAACAGAGGCAGGGTGAGGAAAATCCAGGTCCAACAAGGAAGCAGTGATATGCATCTCCGCCCCATTTTCCCAACACCACAATCCCAGTTTTGGAGGAACCACGGAGGAAAATCCAACCTTAAACTGCTGAGTCATTGGAGGAGCTACCATACCCATGGGAGAATTTCAGTAAACACTGGGTGCAGTTGTATATTAAAGTCTCACTCCAGGGGCTTGAGCACATAAATCTAGGTTGACACTCCAGTGTAGTGCTGAGGGTGTGCTGCACTGTCAGCGGTGCTGTCTTTCGGATGAGACGTTAAACCGAGGCCCTGTCTGCTCTCTCAGGTGGATGTAAAAGATCCCATGGCACTATTTCGAAGAAGAGCAGGGGAGTTATCCCCGGTGTACTGGTCAATATTTATCACTCAATTAACATAACAAAAATAGATTATCTGGTCATGATCACATTGCTGTTTGTGGGAGCTTGCTGTGTGCAAATGGCTGCTGCTTTCCCCACAATACAACAGTGACCACACTCCAAAAGTATTTCATTGGCTGTAAAGCGCATTGAGACATCCAGTGGTCGTGAAAGGTGCTATATAAATGCAAGTCTTTTCTTTTTCAAATAAATTTTTACGGCAGTGTTTTTGAGATCGACCACTCTCATCTCCATTAGTTCTATGATGAACTGAGGATGTTCTCAATCAGGTTGGAATCTCAAAACTTATTATTTTTGACAATGACCACAAACCAGCAGGGAAATTCTCTGTTCACACTGCCGGGAACAAGAAGTGCAAAAACTCATAGCTCTAAAATATCAGGTGTACTGAAGGAGAAAGATAATTTTTTAAAAAGATTGAATTCTTTCATTTTAGCTTCAATTTTGTTTTGTGTGTAGCTCGGGCATGTTAGTTTGAGCAGATATTGGATTTGGAGCTACGATTCACCAAGATGGACTGGTTGGGCCGAATGTCCTGTTTCTGTGCCGTATATCCTATATAAAGATGATACCTGAGTTGGAGGGACTGAGTTATGAGGGACTGGGGAAACTGGGGTTATATCATATCTCATCCTTTCAGAATACAAAACCTACATTCTCCCCATTACGTTACTGTTGGAGGTGCTGTCTTTCGGATGAGACGTTAAACCGAGGCCCCGCCTGCCCTCTCAGGTGGATGTAAAAGATCCTATGGCACTATTTCGAAGAAGAGCAGGGAAGTTATCCCTGGTGTCCTGGCCAATATTTATCCCGCAATCAACATAACAAAAACAGATTATCTGGTCATGATCACATTGCTGTTTGTGGGAGCTTGCTGTGCACAAATGGCTGCTGCTTTCCCCACAATACAACAGTGACTACACTCCAAAAGTACTTCATTGGCTGTAAAGTGCTTTGAGACATCCGGTGGTCGTGAAAGGCGCTATATAAATTCCAAGTCTTTTTTCTTTTTAAGAAATTTGAAGACTGGGTTTTTCAAAGTGTTAACATGTTGTCCTTTCACCTCTTGGACCAGAGTCCAGCCCAGATTAATGGATTGAAAGAACCTTTTCTCTACTCATTGTAAGCGTCCTGTGTAATTCACTTTAAGCAGCATAAATGCATCTTATTGCCTCCGCAGAGCAATCTCTGAAGAATAGTAACCCAATATTATTAAACAAAGCAGACCTGTGATATTTAGGTTCCTTTGCTATAAGTTGTATATACCCCAAATAATACATGTTTCCTACACATTTCTGTTTAGATAAACAAAGATGTTTACACACTTGAACAGGAATGTTGGCAGAGGACAGTATTTTATTGATAGAAGAAGCAATCCATCTTTATCTTGGTGCTCAGTTTTCTGCAGATTATGAATAAAGAAAAAAAAATTAGATGAGATCTTATGGATTTAGCTAACTGTGGAGACAGACCAATTAGTCAGCTCGTAAAAGCATTAGATTTCAGTCGACATGTGGCACAAACGGCTACAAGTTCCTTCCATAGCCGTATCTTCTAGAAGCCATAAAAAATAGAAGAGTTTCATCCCCAGATCTAGCCCTTCCCAAGCGTCCATTCTTCATCTGAAAATGTAGGTAGTGACTGCCAGCGGGCTCAACCATTGTGATCCAAGCCCAGTCCTTTTTTTTAAATTTCAAAATATACTTTATTCATATAAAAATTTGCACAATACATTCGAAAACAGTTCAGTACATTTGGATGCAGTCAGCAATTCCATACATTACATTTGGATACTGACCGCAGTTCTGTTCAATACATTTCTTTACTTTACATTTCAAGGTACGATTCATACAATCCAGGATACATTGTGGTACGTTCATCAAGTTACATTACATGTGTCACCATACGGTACACAGTGAGGGTACAGTTACATTTCTTTCCAACATACATTACGCAACAGAACTTGCATTATACATGGCACTACATAGGTGTTTGCAGATCATGGTGCTCTATGTATACAAAAGGTTTACCATTGCAGCCCGAGGCGAGTTTTATACTGATACTAGCCCCTGGGTTTACCGTGGCGGAAGTGCTTTCAACTGTGCCTTTTCCACACCGTGCCTTTGCGGCGACTGCACCAATTTTTAGTGCGTCCCTCAGCACATAGTCCTGGATCTTGGATTGCACCAGTCTGCAACACGCAGACGTGGACATCTCCTTGCTCTGGCGGACCAGCAAGTTTCGGCAAGACCAAAGTGCGTCTTTCACTGAGTTGATGGCCCTCCAACAGCAGGTGATGTCTGTCTCGGTGTGCGTCCCTGGGAACAGCCCGTAGAGCACAGAGTCCTGTGTTACAGAGCTGCTCGGGATGAACCTCGACAGCAACCACTGCATCTCTTTCCAGACCTGTCTTGCAAAGGCGCAATCTTGAAGGAGGTGGGTGACAATCTCGTTCGCCCCGCAACCGACTCGGGGGCACCGTGCCGTGCTGCTGAGACGCCGGCTGTGCATGAACGCTCTGACGGATAGGGCGCTCCTCACCGCCAACCAAGCTACATCTTGGTGCTTGTGTGAAAGCTCTGGCGATGAGACGTTCTGCCAAACGAGTTCGACAGTCTGCTCGGGGAACCACCCGACAGGATCCACCCTCTCCTTCTTTCGTAGGGCGTCCAGGACCTTACGTGCTGACCACTGTTTTATGGCTTTGTGGTCAAAGGGGGTTTTTTGTGAAAAACTTTTCCACGAAGGACAGGTGGACAGGCATGGTCCAGCTGGTGGGGCCATTTCGCGGTAGCGTGGCAAGGCCCATCCTTCACAACACCGGGGACAGGTAGAACCTCAGCACGTAGTGACACTTGGTGTTTGCGTACCGGGAGTCCTTTTTATTAATCTCTAGCCATGGACATTGAGGCCAAGTTTAGCAACCTCGATTGCAGTACTGCTAACTCAGCAGGCTCCGGGATACAACCTTTCTGTTCAGTATGGCTCACTGCCATGAACAATGCTGGAAAAGACTATTATGTTGGTGACAATGTCTGGGAAATATCAAACATGACTCAGTCTTTCATAGCAATCAATCACCTGTGTCCGGTTTGTTCTTAAACTTGCCAACATAATCCAGTTCCACTACTTCTCTCAGCAGTCATTTCCACGCATTCATTACCCTCTATGTAAACTAATTAAATCTAAATTATTTGTTCATCTCTCCTCTTCTGGGCTTGAATTGGTACCCTGTTGAGTTTGTGACTATACTAAATGCATTATTAGGGTTCCGTTTGTCTACACCCCTCAGGAACTTGAGTACTTCTGCAAGATTCCCCTGGTCCTTCCCTTCTGAAGCATAAGCATTTGCAAATTCTATAACACCTCATTGCTCAGGTGCCGAAACCTCAGTATGAATTTAGTTACCCTTTGCTGCAACGTCTCCAAAGCCAAAATGTCTCAACAGTGACTCGAATTGTACTCAGTAATTGTGTGGAGCTGAATCAATGTGCTATACAAACTCAGTATCACTTTCTGGGACCAGTATTATATCCATCTGATTATACACCCTAGGAACTCATTTGTCCCATTTACTGATGCTGTAACTCGGTGCTGACAGTTTCAGTGATCCATTCACCAGTACTCCTTAAATATCTCTCCTGTGTTGTGTTCTATAACATTACCCAGTGCATTTGTGCACTGAGCCTTCAGGAGTGCCCCTCCCTATCTGTAACATCCTGCAGCTCTACAGCCCTCCGAGATTATGAAAGGTTTTGATAAGAGTAGATACAGAGAGAATGTTTCCACTTGTGGGGAAGAGCATAACTAGAGGCCATCAACATAAGATAGTCACCAAGAAATCCAATAGGGAATTCAGTTGAAACTTCTTTACCCAAAGAGTGGTGAGAATGTGGAACTTGCTACCATAGGGAGTGGTTGAAGCGAATAGTATGGATGCATTTAAGGGGAGGCTAGACAAGCATATGAGGGAGAAGGGAATAGATTTAAATGAGGAAAGAGGGGAGGAGGCTCAAGTAGAGCATAAATGCCGGCATGGACTGGTTGGGCCGAATGGCCTGTTTCTGTGTCGTACATCCTATGTAATTCTATGTAATTTCTGCGCTCTTCAAATTCTGGTCTCTTTCCCATTCCCTGTCAATGGGAAGGCAGCCGTGCCTAGGCCCTAAGTTCTGGAATTCCCTCCCTAAGCCTCTCTACATCTCTCTCCTTTAAGATGCTCTTTAAAACCTACCTCTGACCAATGTCCTAATACCTTCTTATGTGGCTCGATGTCAAATATTGTTTGATAATGCTCCTATGAAGCACCTTGAGATATTTTACTATGATAAAGGTGCTATATAAATGCAAGTTGTTGTTGAAAATAAAGCTTCCAGGTTGCCACTTGTGAGCTATTGTCATCCTCAAACATTAAATCATTTCTATCTAATCTATAACAGATGGGTGGTATAGAATGTGTACCAATGCATTATGCAATGGAGTGATGCGGCATATTCTGAGTGTTAATGACTATTGATCCTGCAGTGGTAATCCCTCAATCCAAGCTGGGGAGAGAAGAGGCTGGGTACTTTGTCACTGGGTTAGGTGGAAGGAATAAATCAAGTGGCTCACTCTGATACCTCTCCAAGTCACCATTTGACAGCAGCACTCAGACCCTGTGATCAGGTTGCCCCCGCCCAATCCATACCTCGAGAAGAAGCTAAAAAGAGAGGAAATGCCAACATGAATAGTTTTTTCCTTGAAAGTAAGGAAGAGATTAAAAATTGAACAATTTAAAAAGATTAATTTCTGAACACTTTAACATGTTGCTTTATGCACTCCAGAGACTTGAGCCCAAAGTAGCGGCTGACACTCCAGTGCAGCACTGAGGGAGTGCTGCACTGTCAGACGTGCCGCTTTCGGATGAGACGTTAAACTGAGGACCTGTCTGCTCTCAGTTGGATGTAGAAGATCCTATGGCACTATTTCGAAGAGGAACAGGGTAGATCTGCCCGGGGTGTCCTGGCCAATATTTATTCCTCAACCAACATCAAAAATAAAACAAGAAAAACTATCTGGTCATTAATTTCATCACAATTTGTGTGCAAATTGGTTGCTGCATTTCCTACATTACAACTGTGGTTAAACATAAAAACATAGAAATTTACAGCGCAGAAGGAGGCCATTCCGGCCCATTGTGTCTGCGCCAGCTGACAAAGAGCCACATGGCCCTTGGCCAGTAGCCCTAAAGGTTACATGTAAACCTATGAACAATGACGAAAAGGCAAAGAGCACCCAGCCCAAACAGTCTGCCTCAGACAACTGCGACACCCCTTATACGGAAACATTCTACACTCTACCCCAACCAGAGCCATGGGATCTCCTGGGAGAGGCAAAAACCAGGTTAAAAACCCAGGCCAATTTAGGGAGAAAAAATCTGGGAAAATTCCTCTCCGACCCATTCAGACGATCGAAACTAGTCCAGGAGATCACCCTGGCCGTATTCTATTCCCTGCAGTACTTACCATTATATCTGCTCCGTCCAACAAAAGGTCATCCAGTCTAATCCCAATTACCAGCTCTAGGTCTGTAACCATGCAGGTTACTGCACTTCAAGTGCCCATCCAACCATCTCTTAAAAGTGGTGAGGGTTTCTGCATCCACCACTCTTCCAGGCAGCGAGTTCCAGATCCCCACAACCCTCTGCGTAAAGAAGCCCCCCTCAAATCCCCTCTAAACCTTCCATGAACCACCTTAAAACTATGCCCCCTCGTAATAGACCCCTCCACCAATGGAAATAGACCCTTACTATCCACTATGTCCAGGCCCCTCAATATTTTATACATCTCAATGAGGTCTCCTCTCAATCTCCTCTGTTCCAATGAGAACAAACCCAGCCTATCCAATCTGTCCTCATAACTAAGATTCTCCATTCCAGGCAGCATCCTAGTAAATCTCCTCTGCACCCTCTCTAGTGCAATCACACCCTTTCTATAATACGGCGACCAGAACTGCACGCAATACTCCAGCTGTGGCCTAACCAAAGTATTATACAATTTAAGCATAACCTCCCTACTGTTATGTTCTATGCCTCGGTCAATAAAGGCAAGCATTCCGTATGCCTTCTTAACAACCTCATCCACCTGGCCTGCTACTTTCAGGGATCTGTGGACAAGCACTCCAAGGTCCCTTTGTTCATCTACACTATTAAGTGACCTACCGCTTAATGTGTATACCCTTTCCTTATTAGCCCTCCCAAAGTGGATCACCTCACACTTTCTGAATTAAATTCCATTTGCCACTACCCAGCTTACCAGTAGATTGATATCCTCCTGCAGCCCATGACTTTCCTCTTCATTATCAAACACAGCCAATTTTAGTGTTGTCTGCAAACTTATTAATCATACTCCCTCTATTCAAATCTAAATCATTGATATATACCACAAAAAGCAAGGGTCCCAGCACTGAGCCCTGTGGAATAACGCTGGAAACATCCTTCCAGTCACAAAAACATCCATCAATTATTACCCTTTGCTTCCTACCTCCAAGCCAATTTTGGATCCAACTTGACACTTTGCCCTGTATCCCATGGGCTTTAACCTTCATGACCAAGCTACCATATGGGACCTTATCAAAAGCTTTGCTAAAATCCATATATACTACATCGTACGCACTACCCTCACCGGCCCTCTTGGTTACTGTTACGTATGCAACCCTATGTAACTTGTATACTACCACCACCAGAGGGCTTATCTGTTAAAGTCCCAAGGGATCCCAGCATCCCTTGGCAGCACTGTATATAAGCAGGCCTCCCATGCTGTACCAGTACTCTGGAGTTAGAATAAAGAGACTAAGGTCACAGTTATTCACATCTACCGTACTCGGTTACATTGCTTTATTCAAGACACAACAACTGGCGACGAGATAATGAACCATGCAGAGAACTGTTGGTATCCTGGAGAAATTCTCAGAAGGGGACGATTGGGAGGCCTTCGTGGAGCGACTCGACCAATACTTCGTGGCCAACGAGCTGAAAGGGAGTGTGAACGCTGCCAAACGAAGGGCGATCCTCTTCATTGTCTGCAGGCAACAACCTATGGCCTCATGAAGAATCTTCTTGCTCCGGTGAAACCAACAACCAAATCGTATGAAGAACTGTGTACGCTGGTCCGGGAGCACCTAAATCCGAAGGAAAGCGTTCTGATGACAAGCTATCGATTTTACACATGTCAACAGTCTGAAGGCCGGGAAGTGGCGAGCTACGTCGCCGAACTAAGGTGCCTTGCAGGACATTGCAAATTTGATGGATTCCTGGAATAAATGCTAAGAGACTTTTTTGTGCTTGGCATTGGCCATGAGGTTATCCTCCGCAAACTATTGACTGTTGAAACACTCAACCTGAGCAAAGCCATAACGATAGCCCAGGCATTTATGTCCATCAGCGATAACACCAAACAAATTTTGCAGCATAAAGATGTTTCGGCAAATGCTGTACACAAAGTAATGTTGTTTTCAGGCAGAAAGACATATGGCAGAACGTACACGCCTGCAGCTGCATGGCCTCAGATGACTCAGAGTCTGCCATCAAGCGTTAATGTGAGGCAATTGACACCTTGTTGGCGCTGCGGAGGTGATCATCGGGCCCATCAATGCTACTTCAAACACTATGCGTGCAAAGGCTATGGAACAATGGGACACCTCCAGCGAATGTGCAGATGAGCTGCAAACCCTGCAAACCACCACGTTGCAGAGGAAGACCGATCCATGGAGGATCAAACTGAACTAGAGACTCAAACCGAGGAGGCAGAAGTGTACGGGGTACACACCTTCACCACAAAATGTCCACCGATCATGTTAAAAGTTGAATTGAACAGAATTCCAGTATCCATGGAATTGGACACGGGTGCGAGTTAGTCTATTATGAGCAAAAAGGCCTTCGACAGGCTGTGGTGCAACAAGGCACACAGGCCCAAGGTGAGCCCCATTCACACCAAGCTGAGAACTTACATTAAAGAGCTGATCCCTGTAATTGGCAGTGCAGTAGTAAAAGTCTCCTATGATGGAGCGGTACACGAACTACCACTATGAATTGTACCAGGAGATGGCCCCACACTGTTCGGCAGAAGCTGGCTAGGAAAAATCCACTGGAACTGGGACGACATCCAAGCACTTTCGTCCGTTGACGACGCCTCATGTGCTCAGGTTCTGAGCAAGTTTCTGTCGTTGTTTGAGCCAGGCATCGGAAGTTTCTTGAGGGCAAAGGTGCAGATCCACTTGGTTCCCAGTACACGACCCATCCACCACAAGGCACCTGCGGTGCCACACATGATGCGAGAGAAAGTGGAGATCGAGCTGGACAGGCTGCAATGAGAGGGCATCATCACGCCGGTGGAGTTCAATGAGTGGACCAGTCCGATTGTTCCAGTTCTCAAGGGCGATGACACGGTCAGAATTTGTGGGGACTATAAAGTAACGATTAACCATTTTTCGCTGCAGGACCATTAACCGCTATCCAAGGCAGACGACCTATTTGCTACGCTGGCAGGAGGAAAGACGTTCACCAAGTTGGACCTGACCTCGACCTACATGACGCAGGAGTTGGCAGAATCTTCGAAAGACCTCACCTGCATCAACACACACAAAGGTCTGTTCATCTACAATAGATGCCCGTTTGGGATTCGATCGGCCGCGGCTATTTTTCAAAGGAACATGGAGAGTCTGCTAAAGTCGTTTCCATGCACCATGGTTTTCCAGGACGACATATTGATCACAGGCCGGGATACCATCGGACACTTGCAGAACCTGGAAGAGGTTCTAAGTCGGCTAGATCGTGTGGGACTCAGGTTGAAACGCTCAAAGTGTGTTTTCCTGGTGCCAGAGTTCGAGTTCTTAGGGAGAAGAATCGCGGCAGATGACATCAGACCCACCGACGCCAAGACGGAGGCCATTAAGAATGCGCCGAGACCACAGAACGTGATGGAGCTGCGGTCATTCCTGGGACTCCTCAATTATTTTGGTAATTTCCTACCCGGGTTAAGCACCTTGCTAGAACTTCTACACGTGTTGCTATGCAAGGGAGATGACTGGGTATGGGGGAAATCACAAGAGACAGCTTTTGAGAGAGCCCAAAATCTGTTATGTTCCAACAAACTGCATGTCCTGTATAATCCTTGTAAACGTTTAGTGCTAGCTTGCAATGCGTCTTCGTATGGGGTCGGGTCTGTGTTACAGCAGCAAACGAATCGGAAACATTGCAACTGGTCGCTTATGCGTCCAGGAGCTTGTCCAAGGCCGAAAGGGCCTACAGCATGATTGAAAAAGAAACTTTGGCATGCGTTTACGGGGTAAAAAAATTCATCAGTATCTGTTTGGGCTTAAGTTCGAGTTAGAAACTGACCATAAGCCGCTCATATCGCTATTCTCAGAGAGCAAAGGAATCAATACCAATGCCTCTGCTCGCATCCAAAGATGGGCGCTCACGCTGTCTACATATAACTATATAATTCGCCACAGGCCAGGCACAGAAAACTGCGCTGATGCCCTCACTTGGCTAGCATTGCCCACCACCGGGGTGGAAATGGCACAGCCTGCAGATTTGCTCTTGGTGATGGATGCATTTGAAAATGAAAAGAGGACTGGAAAATTATGGTCAGGGCCTCTGCTATTTCCTCTTTTACTTCGCTCAACAGCCAGGGATGCATTTCTTCCGGGCCTGGGGTCCTAGCTACTTTCAAAGCTGCTAAATCCCTTAATACTTCCTCTCTCACTATATTTATTTCATCCAGAATATTACACTCCTCCTCGATAGCAGTCTCTGCATTGTCCCTTTCATTTGCGAAAACAGATGCAAAATATTCGTTAAGAACCCACCGAACATCTTCCGCTTCCACACAAAGATTACCGTCATGTTCTCTAATAGGCCCTACCCTTTCTTTAGTTACTCTCTTACTCTTAATATATTTATAGAACATCTTAGGGTTTTCCTTAATTTTACTAGCCAAGAATTTCTCGTGCTCTTTCTTAGCACTCCTAATGTCCTTTTTAATTTTGCCTCTTAACTTTCTATAATCCTCTAAAGATTCTATAGTATTTTGCCGTTTAAAGTCATAGTTGCAAATTCAATTTTCTGCCTCGGAACTTTTGCTCTCTGGGGCAGGTCCAAGCAAGGCAGCAGTGCAAAAAACAGCTTCCTGGCCTATCAGGTCAAGCTCGGACTTCAGATTGGCTGCAACCAGAAAAGATGATGGAATGCAGCATTCTGCACTTGCAATAGAAGCCATTTATGTGATGCGCCTCTGTAAGTGTAGAGGAAAAGCTATCTTTTAAAGTGGTACTCCACCTTCTCACTGCCAAGGATAAAGGGCAGCTTTTGGCAGTATCACTAATCATCATCATAGGCAGTCCCTCGGAATTGAGGAAGACTTGTTTCCACTCTTAAAAAGAGTCCTTAGGTGGTTGAACAGTCCAATACGAGAGCCACAGTCCCTGTCACAGCTGGCACAGATAGTCGTTGAGGGTAAGGGAGGGTGGGACAGATTTGCTCATTCCGCTGCCTGCGCTTGACTTCTGCATGCTGTCGACGATGAGAGTCGAGGTGCTCAGCGCCCTCCCGGATGCACTTCCTCCACTTAGGGCGGTCTTTGGCCAGGGACTCCCAGGTGTCAGTGGGGATGTTGCACTTTATCAGGGAGACTTTGAGGGTGTCCTTGTAACGTTTCCTCTGCCTCCTTTGGCTCATTTGCCATGAAGGAGTTCCGAGTAGAGTGCTTGCTTTGGGAGTCTTGTGTGTGGCATGCGGACAATGTGGCTTGCCCAGCGGAGCTGATCAAGTGTGGTCAGTGCTTCAATGCTGGGGATGTTGGCCTGGACGAGGACGCTAACGTTGGTGCCTCTGTCTTCCCAGGGAATTTGTAGGATCTTGCGGAGACATCGTTGGTGGTATTTCTCCAGCAACTTGAGGTGTCTACTGCACATGGTCCATGTCTCTGAGCCATACAGGAGGGCGGGTATTACTACAACCCTGTAGACCATGAGCTTGGTGACAGTTTTGAGGGACTGATCTTCGAACACTCTTTTCCTCAGGCGGCCGAAGGCTGCACTGGCGCACTGGAGGCGGTGTTGAATCTCGTCATCAATGTCCGCTCTTGTTGATGAGGCTCCCGAGGTATGGAAAATGGTCCACGCTGTCCAGGGCCGCGTCATGGATCTTGATGACTGGGGGGGGGGGCAGTGCTGTGTGAAGGACCTTTATCTTACGGATGTTTAGCATAAGACCCATGCTTTCGTACGCCTCAGTAAATATGTTGACTGTCCTGGAGTTCAGCTTCTGTATGTGCGCAGACGCAGGCGTCGTCCGCTTACTGTAGCTCGACGACAGAGATTGGGGTGATCTTGGACCTGGCTTGGAGGCGGCTTAGGTTAAATAGTTTCCCACTGGTTCTGTAGTTTAGTTCCACTCCAGCGGGGAGCTTGTTGACTGTGAGGTGGAGTATGGCAGTGAGGAAGATTGAGAAGAGGGTTGGGGTGATGATCCAGCCATGTTTGACCCTGGTCCGGACGTGGATTAGGTCTGTGATGGATCCGTTGGTAAGGATCACGGCCTGCATGTCATCGTGGAGCAGGTAGAGGATGGTGACATACTTTTGGGGGCATCCAAAACAGAGGAGGACGCTCCATAGACCCTCGCAGTTGACCATGTTAAAGGCCTTTGTAAGGTCGAAGAAGGCCATGTATAAGGGCTGACGCTGTTCCCTGCATTTTTCCTGCAGCTGTCGCACTGCAAAAATCATGTCCGGTGTGCCCCGTAGGGGATGAAATCCGCACTGTGACTCCGGGAAGAGCTCCTCGGCCACAGGGAGAAGACGGTTGAGGAGGACTCGAGCGACAACTTTCCCAGTGGCTGATGGCAGGGAGATTCCTCTGTAGTTGCCGCAGTCGGACTTGTCCCCTTTTTTAAAGATGGTCATGATAACTGTTTCTCTGAGATCTCCCGGCATGCTCTCCTCCCTCCAGATGAGAGAGATGAGGTCATGTATTCATGCCAACAGTGCCTCTCCACCATACTTTAGTGCCTCAGCAGGGATTCCATCTGCTCCCATAGCCTTGTTGTTCTTAAGCTGTCTTATGGCTTTTTCCACCTCGTGCAGCGTTGGGGTTTCACTGAGGTGGTGGCGGGTCGCATGCTGCGGGATGGAGTCAAGAACACTCGAGTCAAAGGCAGAGTCTCGATTGAGGAGATCTTCGAAGTGCTCCTTCCAGCGGGCCCTGACAGCCTCGGTGTCCTTGATGAGTGTTTCCCCATTCTTGGCCAGCAGTGGGATGGGGCCTTGGGAGTTTGGACCGTAGGTAGCCTTGACTGCGATGAAGAATCCTCACACATCATGGCTGTTGGCCAGCTGCTGTATCTCCTGTGTTTTCTCCATCCACCACCTGTTCTTTAGGTCCTGGGTTTTTTGTTGGACCTCAGCCCTGAGCCGTCTGTAATGCTGCTTTGCTGCTCCCGAGTTGGGTTGTTGCTTAAGGCTCAGAAATGCTCTACGCTTGTGATCTATTAGCTCTTGGATGTCCTGATCATTCTCATCAAACTAAATTAACACGACATAAGCTGAAGTTTTTTCTAAATATGACTTGCAAATTAGCACATTGAATCTTATTAGAGCTTTGTAATAAATGACGGTATTTTATAGAATCTGGCTTTACTAAAACACTGGTTTGGCCCCAGCTGGAGTATTGTGTCCAATTCTGGGCACCACACTTTAGGAAGGACACGAGGGCTTTGGAGAGGGTACATGTTATGTCTTGAATAAAGAGTCAGACTAGATACTGCAAGCTCAAAGTAAGGTGTGACCGTAGTCCTTTATTACAGATCTCAGAATGCCTCTCCAGCCAGTGAGGCCTCCTTATATACAGGTGCTCCCAGGAGATTATGGGATCCCTTGGGACTCCAGGGGATAAGCCCTCTGGTGGTTAGACATGGTATTTACAGGTTTACATACATAACAGTACACAAGAGATTTACTATAATGGCTCCAGGGATGACGGACTTCAGTTACATGGATAGAATAGAGAAGCTGGTGTCGTTCTCCTTGGAACAGAGAAGGCTAAAGGGAGATTTGATTGAGGTGTTTAAAGTCATCATGGATTTAGATAGAGTAGATAGAGAGAAACTCTTTTCAATGGCTGAAGGGCACAGATTTAAGGGGATTGGCAAAAGAACCAGAGGCAACATGAGGAAAATCTTTTTTATGCAACGAATGGTTAGGATTTTGAATGTACTGTCCGAGAGGGTGGTGGATACAGATTCAATAGTAGCCTTGGGAATTGGATAAATACTTGAAGGAGAAAAAAATTGCAGGAATATGGGGAACGAGCAGGGGAGTGGGACTAACGCGATTGTTCTTCGAAAGAGCTGGCACAGACACAATGGGCCGAATGGCCTCCTTCTGTGCTGTACTATTCTATGTGTCTAGAAGACTGGAATTTTTCTGGTGTTTGACGTAAACCCCAAGTTCAGTTTCATGCCATCTTTCTCTCAGCACTTAATCCTTTGCGAGGAAGTCAGAATAATCAAAAGGCACTTTTGCTTTTGAAGTTGGGTTCCAGGGAAAGCAGCAGTCAAACAGAGAGTCATGATTTGCTTGTGCCCTTTCTCATGTTTGTCAGACAATCATACAACACAGAAAGAGGCCATTTGGCCTATAATGCCTATGTTGGCTCTTTGTAAGAGCTATGCAATTAGTTCCACTCCCCTGTTCTTTTGCCGCAACTCTGCAAACCTTTCCTTTGCTACCAGCATACCAAATAAAGGCCCCCTTGGAGACTAGGAATTTTTGCTGGGATCATAGTCATTTTTAGCCATTTACAGCATTTCTCCATGGGTTCCACTGACATTCCTCTACAGAACCCCTGTGGAAATTCCAGGCCCTTTTCTTTAATGTCGATCCACACTTCTTGCACGTCTGTGTTTTTCATGACTGTGCATGAATAAATCGTAGTCTCTTAGAGGAGTCTGCCTGAGGAAGTTTCAAATCTATAGAAGAGAATAGAGTATAAAATCCTCTTGGTAGTGACACTATACATAGTGCATACAGGGAAGATAGGGCCTGAGACATGGGCTAGACTTTCCACTATGATCGTTTATTTCCGGCCTTAGTGCTTTTTTTATTTTTCATGATCGCTGGAATATCGCCCATTTTATAAAGCGCTAGTTTCGCCTTTTTATTTTGGGCGATATCCTTAGCGATGTGAAATGGGCCTTAGCGATGTATTCAGTTGTGTAAGGCTGGCATCCATAGCAACGGCCATTCTGTGCATGCGCATTTCATTTTTTAGCAAATAAGTTTTCCCGCGATTCGGAGTTCAGGGGTCATCTGCACATGCTCAGAAGAGTGAAAGAGAAGGAGAGAGAAGGGATGCAGTCTTTTAACTTTTAAGGATGTCTAGTGATATGAGTATGCAGCAGGAGGAGCTGTCGGGGAGAAGGAGGGCAAAAGCCTTCTCGGATGAGGCAAATGAGGCCCTCGTAAATGAGGTGGAAAATAGGTGGGGGCCAATTAACCTGGGATGGGCGTGGGAAACCTCCCCCTCCCCCAGACCTATCAAAAAATATGGGGTGATGTCGCCACCGTTGTTTCTTCTGTGGCCCACGATAGGCGCAAGGCAGACCAGTGCTGCAAGAAGTGGAACAGCTTGGTTGCTTCGGCAAGAGTAAGTATTAAATTATTACATTTTAAATTGTAATGATGCACTGAATTAATTAGAATGTAAATCTGCCGGATTGTAATTAAGCTGGATAATCTTGGGTTGCTTCCCTCCTAAGATTTGACTGGGGTTGGAACCCGCGGCCTTTAAGTCTCTAGTTTTGCCTTACATTTAATCAACAGTATTAATTGTTATTATTGAAAGGAATGTCTGGAAACAGACAGACCGCAAACATTCGGCATTTCTACCATATTAGTTTAGAAGGAGAATTTTTGTGTGCTGTGAGGAAGTCTTTAACTTGGGCACTGTTTCCTTTTTGGTTACGTTGGTGGATGAGGCACAATTGAGCACTGAGGGATCCGGTCACGTTTACCCAGACTGTGTGAGTCTCTCTGGCTGCTGTCACTCACACAGTGACCCAGCCTGGACTGGGGGAGAGCTGCCCTGGCTCACTGTTTGCCTTGGGACACTTTGGGACAATAGCTCTGGCCACACGGTGCCCCTTCCCATTACGGTCCTGTTATTGCCGAGCTCACCAGCGGTCCTGATTCCCCCCATGTCAGGGACCTTCTCAGGGACCTCTACCAATTCAAATAAACTGTCTATTCCCTCAGGCGCCGAATGGCACGTGGATGGGGCCTTTCCTGGAGATTGTACGCGAGATGTTTGATGTCAAGCATTAGTTCCTAAACACGATCTTATTAAATATTTTCTCTGAACGTAGATGTTATAACCATGTATCCATTGTGGATACAAACTGTATTAGCATATAACATTAAAGTTATGGACGAATAGAATCCACTAATTGTGGATTACAATATCTATTGTGTTTCCGTAATAGTACCTAGTCATTTAGCTTATGCCATGCTCTTGTCACGTTTGCAGAGGAAGATATCTAAGAATCATGCAGAGCAGAGGCGCACCGGAGGAGGGCCTGCTGAGCTCCACCCACTCACAAACTTGGAGGAACATGCCGCAGCACTAGTGGGCACCCACAATCGTTCTACCACCCATGGTGGTGCAGATCCCGTTGTTGTGCCATGTGAGTAAAGTGTAAAGCAATGGTAAACCAGTGGTAATTTAAACTAATTTAATGGCATTTCATTATACTATATGAATGATGTAATGTTATGCATGCAGCTTCTGTGCTCTCAGGTTAATCATATCTAATGTCTCTCGTTTACGCTTATTGCAGTAGTGTTGCTTCTTGTACGTATGCCAGTGCAGCACAAGCATTCTCATGTCTACCCTTCTCTTCTAATAACCTCAATTATATTTTGCAGCTGCCCAGACTCCCAAAGTGCAAAAGGAGGCCCCTGCAACATCCCCTTTGCTGCTGCAGGTGGTCATCACCACGGGTGAGGAACAGGAATCTGAGGAGGCGGAAGATGATCCAGAGTTTTCATTTGTGGTACCTGCGGCCACGTCATCGTCTACAGATGAAGTAGTGGGGCCAAGCGGCTCGCAGCAGGCTACTCCTCGGCATCCAGTGCCCACACCGACCCCGCGGAGGTTGAGTCAGCGAGGTAGGCACGTGCTGTGACGGGCAGATCCAAATGAGGACATGGTCTCACTGTCAAGGGTGAGCATTGACATAGGTCGAGAGCTCCTCCAGGCGCTCGGTGGATTGACCGGAAACATTGCCACAATGTCCGCAGGAATAACGGAGGGCATGGATCGGATAGTTGTGGCAATGAGGCAAATGACCGACACTGTCCATGTTTTGCAGCTTGCGATAGTTTCGGGAGATGGCATTGCACCCCAAGGTGCCGTCCCACTAAGCACCACGACAGATGCGAGACAGGAGGAAGAACTTCCTTCTGACTCGGTAGATGTTTCTTTGGAAATGTCTTCTCCTCCAGCCACTGAGGCCATTCTGCTGACGTTACGCCCCACCCCCCTCCTGCCCACAGCAGCAGGCCTTGAGGTGCTCTGCTGCAAGATGTCTTGGTCCCATTACTCGGGGAGTTAGTGGGAAATGGGGGGTTACTACAATGGGGGGGGGAGGGGGTCAAGGTGCAGGAGGGAAGCACGGCCGCAGATAGGGGGGGTGGGGGGGATGCTGTATATTGTTGTTAAAAATAAAATGCCGTTGAATGTTCACTGTTGGGGATGGTGGGAGGGTGTTGTTATATTGTTGTGTTAAAAATGTTGTTGACTGTTGGGGAATGGGGGGGTGGTGTTATATATGTTTGTTAAAAAAAAAATTAGGTCTTCAATTATTAAACATTTTTATTGAACTTTATAATTGTCTTGAAGTGTCTTCCAAAAAGCGTACGGTAAAACATCAATACAATGGTTGCAAACAATGGCTATGGTCAGGCCAGACCAGGCAAGGATGAAACATAGGTGACCAGGACTGGGAACTAAATATTCAGAGGTATTTGACAATCCGGAAGGACAGACAGAAAGGAGAAGGAGGTGGGGTAGCTCTATTGATAAATGATGGAATCACTGCAATAGTGAGAAATGATATTGGCTCAAATGATCAGGATGTTGAAACAGTTTGGGTGGAGATAAGGAAAAATAAGGGGAAAAAGTCACTGGTGGGCGTAGTCTATAGGCCCCCTAACAGTAGCAACTCTGTTGGTCGGAGCATAAGCCAGGAAATTGTGGGGGCTTGTAAAAAGGGAACAGCAATAATCATGGGTGATTTTAACCTCCATATTGATTGGACAAATCAAATTGGTCAGGGTAGTCTTGAGGAGGATTTCATAGAGTGCATAAGGGACGGGTTCCTTGAGCATATGTAACGGAACCAACCAGGGGGCAGGCTATCTTCGATCTGGTCCTGTGTAATGAGACAGGATTAATAAACAATCGCCTAGTAAAGGATCCCCTTGGAATGAGTGATCATAGCATGGTTGAATTTCAAATTCAGATGGAGGGTGAGAAAGTTGGAAATCTAACCAGCGTACTAAGCTTAAATAAAGGAGACTATGAAGGTATGAGGGCAGAGTTGGGTAAAGTGGACTGGGAAAATAGATTGAAATGTAGGACGGTTGAAGAACAGTGGTGTACATTTAAGGAGGTATTTCACAACTCTCAAGAAAAATATATTCCAGTGAGGAGGAAAGGGTGTAAGAGAAAAGAGAGCCATCCGTGGCTAAAGAAATAAAGAATGGTATCCAATTAAAAACAAGGGCATACAAAGTGGCCAAAACTAGTGGGAGGACAGAAGACTGGGAAGCTTTTAAAAGCCAGCAAAGAACGACTAAAAACATTATTAGGAAAGGGAAGATAGACTATGAAAGTAAACTAGCATGAAATATAAAAAGAGATAGCAAGAGTTTCTATAGGTATATAAAAAGGAAAAGAGTAGCTAAAGTAAATGTTAGTCCCTTAGAGGACGAGACTGGGGAATTAGTAATGGAGAACATGGAGTTGACAGGAACTCTGAACAAATATTTTGTATCAGTCTTTAAGGTAGAGGACACTAACAATATCCTAACAGTGGATAGTCAAGGGGCTATGGGGGGGGGGGGAGGAACTTAACACAATCACAATCAGAAACAGATGGTAGAAAGGTAAAAAGCAATAGCAGAAGGCCGAGTAAACAAAGGCAAGAAACAAAAAGGGCCACACTACATCATAATTCTAAAAGGACAAAGGGTGTTAAAAAAACAAGCCTGAAGGCTTTGTGTCTTAATGCAAGGAGTATCTGTAATAAGGTGGATGAATTAACTGTGCAAATAGATGTTAACAGATATGATGTGATTGGGATTACAGAGATGTGGCTCCAGGATGATCAGGGCTGGGAACTCAACATCCAAGGGTATTCAACATTCAGAAGGATAGAATAAAAAGAAAAGGAGGTGGGGTAGCATTGCTGGTTAAAGAGGAGATTAATGCAATAGTTAGAAAGGACATTAGCTTGGATGATGTGGAATCTATATGGGTAGAGCTGCAGAACACCAAAGGGCAAAAAACGTTAGTGGGAGTTGTATACAGACCTCCAAACAGTAGTAGTGATGTTGGGGAGGGCATCAAACAGGAAATTAGGGGTGCATGCAATAAAGGTGCAGCAGTTATCATGGGTGATTTTAATATGCATATAGATTGGGCTAACCAAACTGGAAGCAATACGGTGGAGGAGGATTTCTTGGGTTTTCTAGACTAATATGTCAAGGAACCAACCAGGGGGAAGGCCATCTTAGACTGGGTGTTGTGTAATGAGAGAGGATTAATTAGCAATCTTGTGCGAGGCCCCTTGGGGAAGAGTGACCATAATATGGTGGAATTCTACATTAGGATGGAGAATGAAACAGTTAATTCAGTGACCATGGTCCAGAACTTAAAGAAGGGTAACTTTGAAGGTATGAGGCGTGAATTGGCTAGGATAGATTGGCGAATGATACTTAAGGGGTTGACAGTGAATGGGCAATGGCAGACATTTAGAGACTTCATGGATGAATTACAACAATTGTACATCCCTGTCTGGAGTAAAAATAAAAAAGGGAAGGTGGCTCAACCGTGGCTATCAAGGGAAATCAGGGATAGTATTAAAGCCAAGGAAGTGGCAAACAAATTGGCCAGAAATAGCAGCGAACCCGGGGACTGGGAGAAATTTAGAACTCAGCAGAGGAGGACAAAGGGTTTGATTAGGGCAGGGAAAATAGAGTACGAGAGGAAGCTTGCAGGGAACATTAAAACGGACTGCAAAAGCTTCCATAGATATGTAAAGAGAAAAAGGTTAGTAAAGATAAACATAGGTCCCCTGCAGTCAGAATCAGGGGAAGTCATAACGGGGAACAAAGAAATGGCAGACCAATTGAACAAGTACTTTGGTTCGGTATTCACTAAGGAGGACACAAACAACCTTCCGGATATAAAAGGGGTCAGAGGGTCTAGTAAGAAGGAGGAACTGACGGAAATCCTTATTAGTCGGGAAATTGTGTTGGGGAAATTGATGGGATTGAAGGCCAATAAATCCCCAGGGCCTGATGGTCTGCGTCCCAGAGTACTTAAGGAGGTGGCCTTGGAATTAGCGGATGCATTGACAGTCATTTTCCAACATTCCATGGACTCTGAATCAGTTCCTATGGAGTGGAGGGTAGCCAATGTAACCCCACTTTTTAAAAAAGGAGGGAAAGAGAAAACAGGGAATTTTTGACCGGTCAGCCTGACATCGGTAGTGGGTAAAATGATGGAATCAATTATTAAGGATGTTATAGCAGCGCATTTGGAACGAGATGACATGATAGGTCCAAGTCAGCATGGATTTGTGAAAGGGAAATCATGCTTGACAAATCTTCCGGAATTTTTTGAGGATGTTTCCAGTAGAGTGGACAAGGGAGAACCAGTTGATGTGGTGTATTTGGACTTTCAGGAGGCTTTCGACAAGGTCCCACACAAGAGATTAATGTGCAAAGTTATAGCACATGGGATTGGGGGTAGTGTGCTGACGTGGATTGAGAACTGGTTGACAGACAGGAACAAAGAGTAGGAGTAAATGGGTACTTTTCAGAATGGCAGGCAGTGACTAGTGGGGTACCGCAAGGTTATATGCTGGGGCCCCAGCTGTTTACATTGTACATTAATGATTTAGACGAGGAGATTAAATGTAGTATCTCCAAATTTGCGGATGACACTAAGTTGGGTGGCAGTGTGAGCTGCGAGGAGGATGCTATGAGGCTGCAGAGTGACTTGGATAGGTTAGGTGAGTGGACAAATGTATGGCAGATGAAGTATAATTGGATAAATGTGAGGTTATCCACTTTGGTGGTAAAAACAGAGAGACAGACTATTATCTGAATGGTGACAGATTAGGAAAAGGGGAGGTGCAACGAGACCTTGGTGTCACAGTACATCAGTCATTGAAGGTTGGCATGCAGGTACAGCAGGCGGTTAAGAAAGCAAATGGCATGTTGGCCTTCATAGCGAGGGGATTTGAGTACAGGGGCAGGGAGGTGTTACTACAGTTGTATAGGGCCTTGGTGAGGCCACACCTGGAGTATTGTGTACAGTTTTGGTCTCCTAACTTGAGGAAGGACATTCTTGCTATTGAGGGAGCCCGATGCGTAGAAGGAAAGTCCTCAACAAATACAAATGTGATTAGATGATTGGCAGGAGTCACAAAGGCCCTTAAAATCATCACAAAATTGATTCTCCTGACAAGCACTTGAAGCAGTATTTTATTACAGATTCTCCGAGTTACAAAATGGCATCCGTAGTGCCGAGTTAAGGTCAGGTGATGCAGCTTTTCTTCAGCGTCTTTTTGGGCCAGCGATCATTTGGGCGAATTATGACCGAAATGCCGAAAGTAGCGCTCGGGGTTAATCTGGGCCATAATCGCGCGCTAGTTTCTATTATAAACAATATTCTCGGCCTTCCAGGAGGATGACGACATTTTTTTTTTAAATAGGCCGAGCGATGCAGTTCATTCATGTATGCCGAAAGTTGGGCCGGTGATAAATGGGCTATAATCGGGTGCTAGTTTCCACTTTTCAGCAAATATGGGCGATAGCCTGCATCTCAGCACTTATATGAGCACTAAATGGGCGATGATGTGCCGAAAGTCTCACCCTGTAAGTCAGTTCTGTGTGTACACATGAAATAGCATCATAATACAAGCACGCAAACACATAACTGGCTTCTTACTCTTTCTGAGCCAGAACAAGAGATGTTTAATCCTGCACCATCTTGAAAGACCCATGGAAATCTGGGACCAAACTGTTGTCGGAACGCCAGAAGCAACCTCCTTTATATTTAGCAACAGCAAAACACTGCGGATGCTGGAAATCTGAAATAAAAACAGAAAATGCTGGATTCGCTCAGCAGGTCAGGCAGCATCTGAGGAGAGAGAAACAGGGTTAACGTTTCAGGTCGATGACCTTGCATCAAAACTTTATATTTAGCTGCTTTTATAGTGGCACTCGTTTAGGTTAGATTCTGAAATAAATACTTTTGGTAGGTCTGTGTTTCTGTTGCGGCATAAGAGAACAGCATTTAGAATCATAGAAATTTGCATCACGGAAGGAGGACATTTCGGCCTATCGTGTCCGTGCCGGCCGACCAAGAGCCTAATCCCACTTTCCAGCTCTTGGTCCATAGCCCTGTAGGTTACAGCACTTTAATTGCACATCCAAGTATTTTTTAAATGTGGTGAGGTTTCTGCCGCTACCACTCTTTCAGGCAGTGAGTTCCCGACCCCCACCACCCTCTGGGTGAAGAAATCTCCCCTCGAAACCTCCCACCAATGACTTTAAATCTATGCCTTCTGGTTGTTGACCCCTCTGTCAAGGGAAACAGGTCCTTCCTATCCACTCTATCCAGGCTCCTCATAATTTTATATACCTCAATCAGGTCTCCCCTTGGCCTCCTCTGTTCCAAAGAAAACAGGCCCAGCATCTCCAATCTTTCCTCATAGCCAAAATTCTCCAGTCCAGGCAACATTCTTGTAAATTTCCTCTGCACCCTTTCCAATGCAATCACACCTTTCCTGTAATGTGACCAGTACTGCACACAGTACTCCAGCTGCGGCCTAACCAGTGTTTTATACAGTTCAAGCATAACCTCCCTGCTCTTGTATTCCATGTCTCGACTAATAAAGGCAAGTATTCCATATGCCTTCTTAACCACTTTTATCTACCCGGCCTGTTACCTTCAGCGATCTGTGGACCTGCACTCCAAGGTCCCTTTGTCCCTCTACACTTTTCAGTGTCGGACCATTTAATGTGTATTCCCTTGCCATTTAGTAGTGTAAAAGAGCTGATTCATACTCCAATCACCCAGACTACAAACAAGTGGCTTCAGAGAGTACCAGTGACAGCTGGACAACCTTGCATCCGGCATCATTGGCACACCCTCAAAGTACAAGGGCCTAAAGTTGAAAAGTCACAATGGTACTTTAGAGGGTTGACACAGTGTGTTGCACCTCCCACCCCCACCCCACCGAATTGCAGCCCAGAACAATCCCTAGAATTGTGCTGATAATTAGACTATTGGCATTATTTCATCGAGGTAAACATAACTTTAAAATATCTTTACTAACAAAAAAACTCAGTAGAAGGCAATGGTGATGTGTGTAGATCTGGTTATCTTGGGGAGACATCATTGGTGGTATTTCTCCAGCGACTTGAGGTGTCTACTGTACATGGTCCATGTCATGTATCTTACATAATTATATATAACTGTATCCTAACATGCTATACATGACTGTAATAAGATATGACCTGTAACCACCAGCATACCTTACCACCAGGGGTGCACTTGCAAGAGACAGGTATATAAGGACGGGTCTCAGGCAAGTGCAGCATTCCAGAGCTGTGAAATAAAGGTGCAGGTCCAGAGTGACCTTGACTTCACTACATGCCTCGTGTGAATCTGTACTGAAGGGACAGGACTTTACAGTCCATGTCTCTGAGCCATACAGGAGGGCGGGTATTACTACGGCCCTGTAGACTATGAGAGCTTGGTGGCAGATTTGAGGCCCTGGTCTTCGGACACTCTTTTCCTCAGGCAGCCGAAAGCTGCACTAGCGCACTGGAGGCGGTGTTGAATCTCGTCGTCAATGTCTGCCCTTGTTGATAAGATGTCTCCGCAAGATCCAGCAAATTCCCTGGGAGGACAGACGCACCAACGTTAGCGTCCTCGACCAGGCCAACATCCCCAGCATTGAAGCACTGACCACACTTGATCAGCTCCGCTGGGCAGGCCACAATGTTCCCATGCCCGACACAAGATTTCCAAATCAAGCGCTCTACTCAGAACTCCTTCACGGCAAACGAGCCAAAGGTGGGCAGAGGAAATGTTTCAAGGACACCCTCAAAGCCTCCCTGATAAAGTGCAACATCCCCACCGACACCTGGGAGTCCCTGGCCAAAGACCGCCCTAAGTGGAGGAAGTGCATCCAGGAGGGCGCTGAGCACCTCAAGTCTCATCGCCGAGAGCATGCAGAAATCAAGTGCAGGCAGCAGAAAGAGCGTGCAGCAAACCAGTCCCACCCACCCTTTCCCTCAACGACTGTCTGTCCCACCTTTGACAGGGACTGTGGTTCTCTTTTTGGACTGTTCAGTCACCTAAGAACTCCTTTTTAGAGTGGAAGCTCCTTTTTAGAGTCGATTCCGAGGGACTGCCTATGATGATGATGATGAGATCTGGTTAGCATTGTTATCATCCCTACTTATTGTTATGTTAAGTAGAGCTGCCCACGTCACATTATTGCAGCATTAATTGAACTGTTAGCTAATCTATGAGTGTTAAGGCAGTTGAATGCGGATGGTGTACTTGCCAGAACAGTGCGTTAATTGCCAGATAAAAGACTCCGATCACAAGATACATACGGATGAGGAAGACCCATTGGTCCAACTTCATTCACCCATCCAGAAAGACCCCACAGTTCCACGTTGCTGCATGAAACTGATGATTAAATGATTTCAGAGTTTCGCCTATAAATGCATTGTGAATGTTGATTGCCCTCTGTGTGAAGAAAAACTTCCTGATATGAAGTCTTAAAATTGCCTTTTACTAGTTTGAACCTGTGCCCTGGTCGTGCAACTATTGTTGAATTTAAAGTCGGATTCCGGATTAATCATGTTCTTACTTTTTACTATTTCATATACATCTGTAAGATCCTGTCTCAGATGTCTCCTGAAACGTCCTACTCCCTCCAGTCTTCCCTCATAATTCAGACCCTTGACACGAGGGATCAGCTTCATGGCTCTTCTCTGCTCTGACTCCAGGCCTTGAATGGCTCCTTTGTTGCTCGGTTCAACTTGACTGGACACAGCAGTTTGATCAGAGCACGATACAGATTCACCGTCGCATCCTTGGATTTGTATTCGACTGCAGTTCAACGTTCCATTAGCTGCATGGATTGTTGTTCAGCATTGGTTGGATATGTTCAACATCGAGTTCGCTAAAACTCCCACGGCTCTTTCAGCTTCATCCTTAGTTATTTCAATACCATTCCTGAAGTACTTTTTTTGCCAATTTTTCCTCCTTATGTGCAGTATTCTACATTAAATTTACAGCCTGCATTAAATTTAATCTGTCATTCTTTGGCACTTTCCATGCTGCCGCCGTCAGTTCCACAGCCCCTCTGAGTTTGGTGCCCTCTGAAAATGTGACTATTTCACAGAGATTCTGAATCCAAGACATTGAGGTAAATTAAGAAAGAAAGGAAGACTTGCATTTATATAGTGCCTTTCATGACCACCGGATGTCCCAAAGCGCTTTACAACCAATGAAGTACTAGAAACATTAGTGGTCCCAACACAGGCGCCGAGACCTCGATATTAATACCGGCCAGGTTTGGCGCAGGTGGGTAGTGATGTGAGTTGGAAATTCGCCCACTGAACCAGAAATGAGGCCTGGGCTATTTAAGCTCCGGGAAGTGGCGGAAAATTGCACATCCCAACGGCCATCTGCCGATACAATTTGGTGGGATCAGCTTCGGTGGGGGGGGGGGGGGCGCGGGGGGGATGGGGAAGGGGTGTCTCGCATGGGTCTTGTGTTCGGGAAGAGGGGGGAGATCCACGGCAGGGAAGGGCTAAGCTTTTGTTGTAGGTCAACGATGAACACTCCTGCCCCGCCAAGTTCCACAAGATGTACAAAAATGTACTTGTTTGAGTGTCTTCTAGGCCCGGCTCCTCTTTCCACTGTCTTCACCTGGTGGGTCAATTACATCTGCTTCCCTGCTCAGGCCACCAGGTAAAATTGTAGTGTGGCACCAAGGAACCATAGTAAAACTGAAGTCAATGGGAATCGGGGGAAAAACTCCCCACTGGTTGGAGCCATACCCAGCACAGAGGAAGATGGTTGTGGTTGTTGGAGGCCAATCATCTCAGCCCCAGGAGTTTCTCAGGGCTAGAATTCTAGGCCCAACCATCTTCAGCTGCTTCATCAATGACCTTCCTTCCATAATAACAACAACAACTTGTATTTATATAGTGCCTTTAATGTAGTGAAATGTCCCAATCGCTTCACAGGAGTATTATGAGGTAAAAATTTGACACTGAGCCGCATAAGTAGAAATTAGCGCAGGGGTCAAAGAGGTATGTTTTAAGGAGTGTCTTGAAGGAGGAAAGAGAGGCAGAGAGGTTTAGCCAGGGAGTTCCAGAGCTTGGGACCTAGGCAACAGAAAGCACGGCCACCAATGGCTGAGCGATTATAATCAGGGATGCTCAAGTGGGCAGAATTAGAGGAGCGCAGACATCTCGGGGGGTTGTGGGGCTGGAGGAGATTACAGATAGGGAGGGGTGAGGTCATGAAGGGATTTGAAAATAAGGATGAGAATTTTGAAATCGAAGCATTGCTTAAACGGAAGCCAATCTAGGTCAGCGAGCACAGGGGTAGTGGGTGAGCAGGCCTTGGTGTGGGTTAGAACACGGGCAGCAGCATTTTAGATCACCTCTAGATTATGTAGGGTAGAATGTGGGAAGTCAGAAGTTAGGAAGTTTGCTGATGACTGCAGTGTGTACCATCTACAAGATGCACCATAGCAACTCACCAAAGCTTCTTCGACAGCATCTCCCAAACCCGTGACCTCTACCACCTAGGAGGGCAAGGGCAACAGGCGCATGGAAACACCATCACCCGCAAGTTCCCCCCAAGTCACACATCATCCTGACTTGGAAGTATATCGCTATTTGTCCATCAGCGCTGGGTCAAAATCCTGGAACTCCCTCCCTAATAGCACTGAGAGAACCGTCACCATACGGACTGCAGTGGTTCATGAAGGTGGCTCACCACCACCTTCTCAAGAGCAATTAGGGATGGGCAATAAATGCTGGCCTTGCCAGTGACGCCCGCATCCCATGAATGAATATTAACAAAGCCCCAAGGATGTCATTAGGACCCGATATGCGTCTGTAAAGAAGCACTCCGCTGGCTTTGGGCAGTAGAGGAGGTTACAATTTGGAATGGTATGCTCCTAGTGGATAAGTAACTTAGCCGCTTTTATCCTCCCGCTCTCCCAGTTTCCGGCAGGTGAGTATGGTTAAAATTGCCTCCCTAGGGTACACCACTCAGTACTTCCCTCCACCCCAATGCAACTCCCCACAGAATTACCCAATGGCCTGGATTTTGCTATAGAAATAATGGTGATGCTAACAGCGCTCACTTATTAAAGAGTAAATCGGGCAGCAACTTCCGCCGACCGCACATGCAGAGGTAAATCCAGAAGTTGCTGTCCCAGTTGCCCTACTTTTCCAGGAACTTTGCTATAACAGGATCTTGCCGAGAGACTCTGCCTTGAAATACATGCAATGTCCTAACATTGGGGTGATTGATAGCCGCTAAACGCGCCAGGGGCTTGTCCATTCAAGCGTAAGTAATACGTGTGATAAGTCTTAATTACTGCCAAACAACCTCTCTGGCACTGAAAATTTACTTTTACAAGTGTGGAGTCACATTCCGTCAGATTTTAATTATTGTTTGAGGTATTAAAAAATGTAAATACTTTAAAAAAAAATTTCTTTCTGCCTATTTCTTAATCCCTTTATTCTTTCCCTCTCTTTATTTTGCTTTCCGTACCTGATTTGACATTGAATGAACTATTCTAACTTACACACTCTGTTTTCCCCGATATTTGCGGGGAGGGATGGGGTGTTGCAGATTAGTGGTCAGGAAACCCGGAAGAATGGGTTTCCCTCAGGCCCTCCCGAATTTAAGAGCGGGATCTGATTGCCATTTTTGGAATCCGTTTCCCGTCGCAGCCAGCCAGGTTAAGAGGCGAGTGGGCTGTCGGGCGGGTAGACCTGCGGCACCAGGCCACAGCCAGGGAGCATTAAGGAGGGAGGAAGAGATCGGATTTGAGGGGCGGCGACATCGATGGAGGGGCTGGAGAGAGCGGGGGAGGACGGGAAAAGATTGCGGGGAATGGGGGGGGGGGTTCCGTGGAGGAGCTCACAGAGAGGCCATGATGGACATGGGGGTTTGATGGGGCGAAGATTGCAGGCCAAGGAGGACATCGGATTGCGGAGGAGGGATCAGATCACTAAGGAGGTTAATGTCATGTCTTCAGATGCTCTAATAATGACTCCACGAAACAATGTGTTGTGCTTGAACTGTAGTGACCTTAGTCCATTTAATGTAACTCCAGAGTGAGGATCACACCTGATGGCCTGCCTTTTATACTAGGCCTGGCACACCTGTACAACCTACAAGTCTCCCTCTGTAGTGCCCTCTGGTGGCACACCTTGTAATAGTGCAAGCAGTAACCATGTAGAATAGATGACATCACTCTCCCCCAAGTCTTTACTGTAAATCGCCTTTGCATTGACTGTGCTCTGGGCTTAGCTCTATCTGGTTAACCCTTGGAGGGTCGTTTTCATCTTGGGTGAGTAGGTGGTGTTTCGTTGGCAGTTGAGTTGCTGGTGGTTTCTGTTTGTGCAGCGATGACCCGCCATTCTCTCCCTCCGCCACCCCAAACATACAGATTGTGCCGTTGGCTCATTACATTCATATACATTCAAGTCCCCCAAAAAATTAGCATTTGCAGTATTGCATTCGTGATACCATGGTGAGGTATTGTAAGGGGAGCTTGGGGTATGGGTTCGAATCCACACTCCCCTGAGATTCTGTACATGCGATTTATGAGGATGGGTGAGTAACGAGGCACCAGACACAGTGGGTAAGAATGCAAAATGGCTAATGTTGTATATTTAGAATAGTAAACACAAAGATAGAGGACATAGGAAGAGGTCGTAAATAGCAGTAATGCCACAATCTCACTCAACAACACGAAAAATTCTCGCAACAGGGAAGGGGAAGATAAGAGGTTGAAACATTCCACTCACACGCAACCCCACCTCCCACTTCCACCCTTCTTACCAATTCCTATCCTAAATTGAGTCTGTGAGGGGGTTTGGACATTACTCACAATCCTATCAACTCCGGGGTTCTGGGGGCACTTATTCCAGCTCAGGGTCCCTCTGGGGCGGGTTTTACGTTGTTGGTCGGTTCGGTTTTCCTCCTCGATGTTGCGTTGGTTTCTTCTATTTGCCTCTCAGTTGGATCCTAAGCAAAAAGCTGCTGGAGTTAAGCACACCTTCCCCAGAGTGAGGGCCCAGTGAAAAGCTGACTCAACTCCCCTTTAACTCAACTCTACCACAACGAAAACTGACTCCCACCTTCTTAACTCAACTCTACAACTCAATGCAAAAAGCTGACTCCAACCTCCAACCTCCAACTCCCAACCTCCAAAACCTCCAACCTCCAACCTCCAAACTCCAACCTCCAAACCTCCAACCTCCTAAACCTCCAACTCCCAACTTCCAACCTCAACCTCCAACTCCTTTGTGTGTTTTTGCAGCTTTTCTTATAGTCCGTTCATCTTCGCGGCAAAACTGCATGCCATTGTCTTGGGTCTTCCTTGAATAAAATGGGGTGTGAATGGCAGTTCGATGTGTATCGATCTGTCTGGAATGGGAGATTAGTCACACCTCCTGCATCCTGTCGCTCACTGATGGAGTGAATGAATTTGATTGTTCACTATCTCGACAGGTGCCACTCTGACTGGGCTGGCCAAAATGATTGCATCAGACCTGTGGGCCTTTGTTTAATTATTCAAACTGATACCCATTGTGTTGCCTTGAGTATTACTGGGGAGATTTTGCCTGGACATGTTGCCTCTTCTGTGAGGGTTTTACACGAAAAGCTGGAGAAATGTCCTTTTAAAATATATAGTTTCTTTGTATCCATTTTCCTGGAAGAACCGAATGTATACTCTTCCCCCTTACGGTAGCTGGCTCATTCCCCCATCCGGTTCCGTGCCTCTGTAACACTGTCTGTTACTGTACAGGGTGGCCAGAGTCCCATCATCCTCCGCGGTTTACAGGCTGTTGGCTGCAGTTGGTCATTTTAAACATGGCATCTTCCCATTCTCCCTGCCATATGTCTCCGTGGTTGGTTTTACAGAACCTTACAGTCCCCCGTTAAAACACTCTGTCTCAGGGTGTTTTCGAAATGTGAAGCAAAACCTTTTCCCTCTCACAGAGCCAACCTTCCCCAAATCTTACCTAAACCCACGATAAAACATTAAAATACACCAATGGTATTCATATATTTGGACTCAATACCAATACTGAAAATGTAAAAATGCTTCTCAACCGATACCCTTCACCAAAATCATAATAGTGCATAGTATCACACATCATAGTATCACAGATAGGGAGGTACGGACCTTTTACAAGGTACAGACTTTTCTTTACAGTGCAATACATTCGTCATACTGCATAGATTTTGCTAGCTCTCCCTTTTCGTTTGGCATTTGACTTGGCCTCCCGCATAGCTTTCTCAATTTTTAAACGATGGCCCTTTCTCCTAAGCTGGCAGCAGATCGCCAGCAAATCGGCTACGATGATCAGCTGTGCCACTACCAGGGCGTGAGAGAGGATGCGGTCCCAGGCCGGGACCTCTACGTCCAACCCCCAATCCCACCAGGGCCTTGAATTTAAGTCAGCTATCTGGGCTCCCAATTTTACTGTTTCTTTTGTTGTAGGGTGAAATAATGTTTCTGGGATTTTTTTGCTGCTTTGAACAGATCTGTCAGGTGCTCTGGTAAAAATGGATAGTGGTATCCGAAATGTGCTATATAATTGTCCATGCTATTAATCATTGATGCCCCGGTGTTGAAACCGGTAAAAACATCCTTCCAGATCCCTCTTCTGTGTCTTTTCGGTTTGACGTTGTCTTTGGGTTGTAGATGGTACAGAAAAGTTTTATTCAAATAGCCAAAATCGAGCTCGTAGAATGTCCTGAACATTTCTCGAAGGAGAACCTAGTCAAGGCGTTCTGTCTCTTTTGGTCACCACTCAGGTAGGTGCACCTCAGTAAGGTTTAGGATGACGGAGGCCACGCGTAGTGGACCCACTGGTGTAGCAGCTTGTCCGTGGGAACCAAAACCAAACCGTTCTCTGGTCCCTGGGTGGTGGTAGGGCAGCTATCTGTGTCAGTTGGTTCGGTTGGGGCTGTGGGCAGGGGCTGTCTGGGGTGTGCACTTAACTCGGTGAGCCCTCGTCCCATATGTGAAAGTGGGAATCCCCCTTCCTGTGGGTCCTAAATCTGTGGGTAGTTTGTACCTGTGAAGCAACTTACTGCTCCTTGTGGTGGGATCGGTGGGCTGGGGACATGGGCTTCCCGTCGGGATTATCCCTCTGGGCTGCCCTTTCCCACGAGGTTTTTCCTTGTTGGGGTTAAACAGTTTACATTGGTTAATGTGAAACCATTTAACCCGGCGGGGCATCTTGACTGCGTATACCATGGGACTTGCTTTGTCGACATTGTTGTAAGGCCTCATGTATAGTGGCTCAAAGACTCCAACCCTGGCAAAGTTGCGGACCATGACCTGGTTCCCCACTTGCCACTCGTGGTGTTTGCTCAGTTCCAGCAGTAATCGGTTGGTCTGATGCTGCTTCCCCATGTTAGTGGCAGCCTGCCAGTGAATCTGCTTGAGGTTCTCCAACAGACTCTTGGTAAAGCGGTCCCTATTCACCTCGATTACCTGAGCTTCCGTCAGGACCGGGGCAAGTACATGGGTGGGGGTTCGCATGGCTCTTCCAATCATGAGCTCGTATGGGGAATACCCCGTGCTTTTCGACTGGCTGGCCCGGATCCCCATCAAAACCAGGGGCAACCTCTCCACCCACCTCTGCGGGGAATCCCCAGTCTCCTTCCTGAGTTTTTCTTTCAAGGTCCTATTCATACGCTCCACTAGCCCCGAGGACTGGGGGTTGTAGGCGACGTGCCACTTCCCCTCAATCCCCAGCACCTTAAGGGTTGCCTGCATGACCTGTCCCGTGAAGTGGCTCCCCCGGTCGGACTCCACGTACTGTGGAAGTCCCCACCTGGAGAACACCTCCCTAACCAATATCCTGGCGGTCCCCACTGCTGTGGCTGTTCGGCAAGGGAAGGCTTCAACCCACTTTGTGAAAGTGTCCACCAAAACCAGTCAGTACCGGTACCCTCCCATAGCCACAGGTAGTGGCCCCAGGTAATCGATTTGTATCGATTGCCATGGCCCCTCTACCCTCCTTGCGTGTCCTAGAGCCACCTTTCTTTTCTGGGGATCTGGATTATTGGTTGCACAGACAAGACATTTCGCGCAAAATTCACGAGTGTCTTCCCGGAGTTGGGGCCACCACGCGACCTGTTCCACCCGTTGCCAGGTGATCTCCAGTCCGGGGTGTCCAGCTCCAGGGCCTGCGTGGGCCAGCTGAAGGAACTCCCTCTGGTGCTGCTGCGGCACTATCCACTGCTCTCCTTTAAACAACATCTTCTCCCTAACATGGATGCCTGTGCCTCCGTACGGTCCTTCGACCTTTTCTCCTGCAGTCAGCTTGTCCATGACGGACTTGAGGACGGGATCTCGCGCCTGTACCTGCTGGAGGTCCGGGGTCAAAGCCACCCCTGCGCTCCCTTGTGTCCCCTGTCTGCCCCGGATAGCTGTTATGGGGTTTGCCTCGAGCGGGTTCCACTTGGTTCCCGTTCGGGCTTCCTCTTTGGCCAGTTGATCTGCCTTTTGGTTCCCTGCAGCCCTGGGCTCATGTATGTAATGGGCCTTTACTTTGTGAATGCAAATGTCTGCCCCGGTCCCTACTGCCTGCATGATGTGCTGCAGTAGGGGTTTTATGGCCAGGGGCTTACCGTCTGCAGATGTATACCCGCGACGGGACCAGATGGCTAGGTACTCCGTGCAGGCATTGCAGGTGAACATACTATCTGAACAGATAGTATAGGGCCGTGGGAATTCGGCGGGGTGGGTGACTACATACATGACTGCCGACAGTTCAGCATGCTGGGCGCTCATGGTGGTTGGGAGCTTTATGGCCCTGGCAATGCCTGCCTGGGGATCATAAATCCCGCACCCTGTCAGCCTTTCCCCCACCACCACCGTGCTGGACCCGTCAACATAGATCTCCCGGCCGTGGGGATGGATCCCCGCCCGGAGCCCTATGTCCACGTCCCAGACCCCCTCAACGGAGCAACGGTGGGCTTTCCCGGGGTACAGCATGTTGGCTGCCAGTTGGGGCTCACACATCCCTTTTACTCTCAAATCCATCTGTGAGAGCAGGAGGGTCCAGCGAGCAATGCGTGCACTGCTCACTGTCCCATCCAGCAGCATCTGAGTGGGGGTGTGATGAGTGAGGAGGGTGATTGGGGACACTCCTGTAAACACCTGCGACCGCTTCACAGCCCAGTGGGTGGCCAGCAGATGCCTTTCACAGTTTGAGTAACCCCTCTCAACCTCAGTGAAGACCCTGGAGGAGTAGACCACCTGCCTCAGCTGGCCGTGCCGCTGTTACATCAGCACAGCACTTAAGCTATCCCCACTGGCTGCTACCTCCAGGAAAAATTCCTCGCCCTCATCTACCGCTCCCAGGGCCGGAGCTTTCTGCAGGTCTCCCTTGAGGCGGGTAAACGCTGCCTCACAGTCCTCATCCCACTCCCACTCCATGCCTTTGCACAGGAGCCGGAGTAGGGGGGCTACAATGACTGTGCAATCCTCAATGAAGTCCCTGCAGTAACCGGTCAGACCCAGGAACCACCTCACCCCTGTAACTGTAGTCGGAGCCAGTAACTCCTGACCTGCCCTCCTCTTAGCTTCATCAATGGCTCTCTCCCCTGCCCACACAGTCAGCCCCAGGAATTTTGCCTCTGTCTGGCCGATCTGTGCTTTCTTAGAGTTTACTTTAAAACCCTCCTCGTGCAGCAGTCCCAACAGCTCTGCCAGCAGGGGACCGTGCTCTTCCTCTGAATCGGAGAATAGCAGCAGGTCATCCACATACTGGACTAGCTGTCTGGGTCTGCTGAACTCTTTCAGGCAGTTGGCCATACACTGATGAAAAATGCTCGGTCTGTTGTGGAAGCCCTGGGGAAGACAGTCCCAGGTATACTGCTGTCCTTTGAATGTAAAGGTGAATTGGTACTGGTCCTCCCACCGCAGCGGGATGGACCAGAACCCATTCGAGATGGCTGTGACTAGGTTGGCTGCAGCTGCCACTGTGGGCACACAGGCAGGGATATTTTTATTGAGAACTCGGTAGTCCACCGTGGCCCTCCAAGAATTGTCCGTTTTCCTAACCGGTCCAAGGGGAGAGTTCACATGTGTGACTATTGGTCTCAACACTCCCTGTCTGACTAGAGGTCCCAATGCAACCTCTAGGTCTGCCTCAGCCTCCCTGGGACAACTATACTGCTTCTGGGGCTTAGACATGGGGTCCCCATCTACTCTGACCTCGACCCCATTTACCCGTCCACAGTCGTGCTTATGCCTGGCAAATGCCTCCAGGTTGGCCCGCACAAAAGCCTGATAGATCATCGGGGTGCTGTCTACCAGAGCGCCGAGGTCATATCCCTCCTTCGGCTTTACAGTGCAGAGAGAACCCTTCCTCTGCTTCCCCTGGATGACTGCTGTACCTTCCCCATCCCCGGTGTCAGCTGTGCCCCACAGACAGTGGTTCCTCAGGTCGACCAGAATTTTCTGGCTACTGAGGAAATCTGCCCCTAGGATGCCTTTACTCACTCCCTCCCATGGCAGAAGGGCACACTTCCACATGGTGTGGAGGGTGCCTATGTGTATCTGCAGTGGTTTGGAGAAGAAGCCCTCGCGTGCTTCTCCAGTGAAGCTGGTTAGGCGGTAGGGGATCCCACTGGATAGGGGTGAGGTGGTCGGGTCGTCTACATGAACCAGGGTGCACGAGGCCCCTGTATCTAGCAGATACTCCCCCCGGACCCCCTCAACCCCCATCATGACACATGGTCTGCTCCACGCATCATAGGTGACCGGGCAGAGGTACACGGGTTCCTTGGGGTCTAGTCATGGGGGGGTGTTGGTCTGGGCCTGAGGGACTTCGCCCCCAGTCACGGCTGCGAACTTCCCAGTCTGGGTAAAGAGTGCCTGCAGAGCCGCGAGGAGACCCTCGAGTGGGGCAGCAGGACTGGGCACAGCTGGCTTGGGAGGGCTTGCGGCCGCGGGGATTGGGGCTGAAGTTGGGACCTGTGGACCTCTCTTTTCCTGCCTCGGAGCCCGGCATTCCCTCCTCATGTGCCCTGTCTTCCCGCACCCGTAGCAAACCACCTCTCTGCCTGCCTGCCAATTCCCTTCTTGCCTCCACTCTCTCATCAGAGCCGGGACGGATCTCACACACCTTCCCCTTGGTGGGTTTCTCCCCCCCCGATTCTGCCATTGCGAAAAGAGAGGGTCAGCTGCCTCAGCACCGTCTTCTCTGTGGCTTGGGGGTCTCTGAAATCGAACCACAGGTTGGCCTGGGCGCTCAACTCCGGTAGACTGTTTGCCACCAGTGCACGCAGCCAGCGACCACGTCGGTGTGCATCCAGCTGGGTTCAGTCCAAATTCCCCCCACTGGCTTCCTCATACACTGGCCACAGCCGATCAGCGAATCCCTGGGGGGTCTCCCCGGGTCTCTGGACAGTGGCCTGTACCCGGTTGAACGGAAAGCCGTCGTTCAACCCCATGGCCTCCAGGATATCCTCCTGGAGAGTGGCCACTGTTCGCTGACCCCTCTTTCTCTCAGCAGAGAGAGCCTGACACAGGGCTGGATCCAGTGAGAACAGGAGCAGTTTGCTCCATTCGGCCTCATCGCAGTCATTTATGTCTCCTACCTGCTCTACTTCCATAAAGTGGACAGAGGGGTCTCCTTTTCAGGTAAGTTTATTCACATGGGCCACCATCTGACGCAGCTGGGTCGCACTGTGGGGAAGCACGTACTGGTTCTGTCGGGGATCCTCAGCCTGACCCACTGTGGGTGATCTGAATCTACTCTGCCTGATGGGGCACATTGGGGCTGGTCCCAGAGGTTCAGATTCCAGCATTTCACCCTGCCTCTCCTCCGGGATCCCCAATAAAGCTGTGGGAGAGGGCCTGTAGGATTCTTCCTCCCTACAGCCTGTTTCACTATGCTCCCCCTTCCGCACCTCGGCTGGGCTGATAAGGCACACCACTCCTTTACTGGGTGCCTTGCTTCCAGCCCAGCCAAGGGCTTTTGCCTCAGCTGGGGCCAGAGCTTTGGTGTCAGGCCGGGTGGGGATTCGAGTCTCGGGCACTTCCAGAGCTTTTGCTCTGGCTAGGACAAGGGCTGCTTTGGCTTCAGCCAGAGCCAGGGTGAGCCGATCAATTTGTTCCTGAAAGGAACGATGATCCGCCTCTGCCCTGCTGTGGCACGCCTGAAGCGCAGTCTGTAGCTGGAGAGTCTTACCCTCCCCCAACCTTCCCTGGTTCTGAGCCTGGCCAAGTTCCTCCTGCAATCCCCTGATGTGACCTTTTCCCTCAGTTACCTGGGACTGAAGGTACTCCCTGTGGTTGTGATAGCTTTCTGTATCTCTCTCTCGTTCCTGCCTCTCCCACTTTAAATCCTGATCTAGCTTTTCCCTTTCTTTGCTGGTCTTTACTAGCTCCTCTCTCTGCTCAGCTAACTCTGTCTGCAGGACGTCTACCTGCCTGTCCAAGACCTGTATTTGCTTCCGAAAGCAAGTCAGCCACACTGCCTTTTCCACTGATCTTTTATGATCTTTACTCTGGGTCCACCTGGCTGCTGCGTCCTCAGGCCATTCAGCCCTCAGCAGCGTCTACACCCACTTCCTTGAGCAGTTTATCCTTGCTGTTACATACCTAGGAATCTTACCTCTCCACCAAGACTGACTGTCTCTTCACCCTCACTCAACGCACGTCCCTTCGTGGTCGCCATTTTAAGGGGAGCTTGGGGCGTGGGTTCGAATCCACACTCCCCTGAGGTTCTGTACGTGCGATTTATGAGGATAGGTGAGTAACGAGGCACTAGACACAGTAGGTAAGAGTGCAAAATGGCTAATGTTGTTTATTTAGAATAGTAAACACAAAGATAGAGGGCATAGGAAAAGGTCATAAATAGCAGTAATGGCACAATCTCACTCAACAACACGAAAAAATCTCGCAACAGGGAAGGGGAAGATAAGAGGTTGAAACATTCCACTCACACACAACCCCACCTCCCACTTCCACCCTTCTTACCAATTCCTATCCTAAATTGAGTCTGTGAGGGGGTTTGGGCATTACTTACAATCCTATCAACTCCAGGGTTCTGGGGGCACTTATTCCAGCTCAGGGTCCCTCTGGGGTGGGTTTTACGTTGTTGGTCGGTTCGGTTTTCCTCCTCGATGTTGCGTCGGTTTCTTCTATTTGCCTCTCGGTTGGCTCCTAGCAAAAAGCTGCTGGAGTTAAGCACACCTTCCCCAGAGCGAGGGCTCTGTGAAAAGCTGACTCAACTCCCCTTTAACTCAACTCAGCCACAACGAAAACTGACTCCCACCTTCTTAACTCAACTCTACAACTCAATGCAAAAAGCTAACTCCAACCTCCAACCTCCAACCTCCAAAACCTCCAACCTCCAACCTCCAAACTCCAACCTCCAAACTTCCAACCTTCTAAACCTCCAACTCCCAACTTCCAGCCTCAACCTCCAACTCCTTTGTGTGTTTTTGCAGCTTTTTTTATAGTCCGTTCATCTTCGCGGCAAAACTGCATGCCATTGTCTTGGGTCTTCCTTGAATAAAATGGGGTGTGAATGGCAGTTCGATGTGTATCGATCTATCTGGAATGCGAGATTAGCCACACCTCCTGTATCCTGTCGCTCGCTGATGGGGTGAATGAAGATGATTGTTCACTATCTCGACAGAGGTGCCACTCTGACTGGGCTGGCCAAAATGATTGCATTAGACCTGTGGGCCTTTGTTTAATTATTCAAACTGATACCCATTGTGTTGCCTTGTTTATTACTGGGAAGATTTTGCCTGGACATGTTGCCTCTTCTGTGAGGGTTTTACACGAAAAGCTGGAGAAATGTCTTTTAAAATATAAAGTTTCCTTGTATCCATTTTCCTGGAAGAACTGAATGTACACTCTTCCCCCTTACGGTAGCTGGCTCATTCCCCCTTCCGATTCCGTGCCCCTGTAATACTGTCTGTTACTGTACAGGGTGGCCAGAGTCCCATCATCCTCCCGGTTTACAGGCTGTTGGCTGCAGTTGATCATTTTAAACATGGCATCTTCCCCATTCTCCCTGCCACATGTATCCGTGGTTGGTTTTGCAGAACCTTACAGTAAGTACATTTGAATGGTGAGGTACATACTTGGAATATACTTGGAGTCAGTGCTGGGGTCAGCACCGGTGCGTGAGGACAAACTAGTGCCAGAACTGCTGGATGGTGTCCAGGTAGTCTGTTGGCGGCGTGGTGCCCAGTGCTGGCAGTGAGAACCTGGTTGGCTCAAGTTGCCTGCTCTCAGGGCTTTTGCCGTTGCTTCTATCGTCGGGCAGGTTAACAGATGCCTGTGATCTCCCTGTCCTCTCGTTGCGCCCTGGGTCACTGTTGCTCCCTGAGGAGCAGTCGTCTAGCAGTGCACAGGGAACTGCTGACTCGCTTGCCTGGGCGTTATTTGGTTTGGGACCCTGGCTGTTCCCAATCCCATTTGGGAGAACCGTTGCAGGTGACCCTTTGTTCCTGGGTGTAGCTTTGTGGCAATAGGATCTGGGAGCTGTGCCTTAGCGCAGTTTGCTCTTTCAGGCTCGTGGCGGTTGGTGCCATTGGGTGTCTGAGAGGTGGAGCCGATCGGGGGTAGGGTATCGATAACAGTGCCGTTGCCCTCCTGAGATCGCTTGCTCTGCAGCTTGTCTAAATTTGCTGCTTGTGGTCACACTCCATGGTGCATCACTCTGGTCCCAGGGACGCAGGCTGCAGCATTGGGTAGCTCACTGGACCTGTGTGCTCCCGATAGGTGCAAGCCCGCTGCATTGAATGTATGCAGTTGAAATCCTACATGGCACATTTCATTACTTATTGTGAATAACCTGTAGCTCCGATCGCGCAACTTTTCCTTGCATATTGCATGTACATAACTCTGATTATCAATTACACATTTTACATTACTGTTACATTGATTGAGAGTGTGGAACTGTCCCTTTAAGTGTGGTGAGTTGTGGGCCTCCTTTAAGAGAGCCTTGCTACCTTTACCCCAATCCTCTCCTTCGTTTGGTGCCACGTGTTGTTCCATCAGCGCTGCATCTCGTGATCTGGCCGCCGCCATCTTTTTCTTCAGCACCTCACCTCGTGGTTTGTGCGCCATCTTTCTTCCATCTACGATGTAGACTGCTGTGATCCTCTTCTCCCCGGGTTCCGCCACCGAAGCTGGGAAATCGCCTCTGGGTCAGATTTTCTTCCTCCGGAGTCCTGCCCCGGAGCCTGGAAGGTGCGTTCGGGTTATTTCAGCTGGATCATCTCCACGCAGTCGTGCTGAGTGGTCTGTGCCTCGGGTGCTGTGCTGGTCTGCTCTCTGGTGCCGGATCCAACCTCAGGTGGGGGCTTGTTTTGCCTCTAAGTGCGGGGGACATCGATCCCTGAAGGGATGAAATCTTCCCAGCTCTAATGGATCTTCTTGATCCACCTTCTTCCGAGTAGCGTTGGTCCATCGCCTGCAACAATTCACAGGGGTAACTTGTGCACTGCACTGTCATGGAGTACCTTTACATCTGCACTACCAACGACTGGGATAAGTTCATCGGTGTAGGTGCGCAGCTTTGCCTGAACCGGGACCAACTTGGATCGTTCAGCCTGATTGTGCCACAGCCTCTCAAAGGCTTCTTGATTCATTACTGACTGGCTCGCCCCCGTGTCCACTTCCATGAAGACTGGAACACCAATTATCTCGACTTCCATCCTCAACGGAGAACATTCGGTGGTGCAGGTAAACATGCTATATACCTCATCGTGGGGCTGAGCTGCCTCTCTGACTATTGCTTCATAATCCGCGCTGGATTCATGGCCATCTGCAGACTCTTCATCAACACAGTGAGTCATATTTCTGTTACACATTCACTGGAGGTAGCCCTTTGTGCTGCAGCCTTTACACACGTAGTCTTTAAAACGGCACTGGTGAGCCCTGTGATTCCCTCCGCAACGCCAGCATGGTGCTACTCGATTAGCCCTCCTCGGCGGACTCTGAGTTAAGGGACTCGGGGGCTGGTCTCTTTCCCCTGAGAAGATTCACGTTCTACAGTCCAGCCACTACAAGGTGCCATTCTGTGCACAGTACTTGCCGGGTTTGAGTCCTGAAGATGAGTCATCTGCCTAGAGCCGCAGGTCAAGGTCATGAATGCCTGGCTCACAGAGATGGCCTTCTGCAGTGTGACTGTGGTATCCGCAGACAGTAGCTTATGAAGAAGGCCCTCATGGCCGATTCTGATGGCAAAGATATCCGCAGCGCTTCGGTGAGGTGGTCGCCGAAATCACACGGTGCCGCCAGCCTCCTGAAGTCTGCAGCATATTTTGCTATCTTCGGGCCGTCGGTGTGTATAAAACTGGTGCTTGCCTGTGAGGGTGCTCTCTTTGGGCTTGTGTTACTCCTGGATCAGTGTTACAAGCTCCTCGTATGTCTTGGTCGTTGTCTTCGCTGGTGCCAGCAAGTCCCTGACGAGGCCATAGACGGTGGGCCCACAACTGGTAAGCAGAATAGCTCTGTGCTTATCAGCCATTGTGGCCGGATTGTCGCCTGCCAGGTCGTTTGCTGTGAAGAAATGGTCGCGCCTCTCCACAAAGTTGTCCCAATCATCACCATCAGTGAACTGCTGCAATGTACCAAGGTTAGCCATTTTCGTGTGAAGGTCTGTAATCTCCTCGCCAATTGTTATGTCTTCAGATGCTCTAATAATGGCTCCACGAGACAATGTGTTGTGCTTGAACTGTAGTGACCTTAGTCCATTTAATGTAACTCTAGAGTGAGGATCACACATGGTGGCCTGCCTTTTATACTAGACCTGGCACACCTGTACAGGTAACCTACAAGTCTCCCACTGGTGGCACATCTTATAATAGTACAAGCAGTAACCATGTAGGATACATAACAGTTACCAGGTTAACAAGGTAGCTTGGAGGGCTGGGGGGAAGCACTCCTGTTCCTCTATTTTGAGTTGTATCAGTAATCAAGTGCCCCCTGATTAAAGTGGGGGTGGGGGGCACACTCCAAAAACTTTTTAAATGCACCCTTGTTTTTTTTGGGGGTCACTAAAAACACAAATTATACAAGTGCCCCCTGGCTAAAGGGGGGGGCACTAAGGGCTAGACTTTCCACTAGGTGGCTAAGGCCCCAAAAAAGGGGCCATGTTTCAGTGATGTGGGATGTCTCGGCCTTGCTGATCGCCGGCACAAGGCCCATTTTTTTTGGGTGATTTTCCACTTGGCCTTACTTGGCGATGTCAAATGGCGATGTGATTTTTCGGCGATCTCACGATTGCCTACTGAAAACGGAAGTAAAAAAAAAAGCATCCCTAGCAACGCTATTCTGCGCGCATGTGGGATTTTTTTTTGTGGTTGAGTTTCTTTGCTGCGTTTTGAGAGGTCGGGGTCATCACACATGTTCAGAAGCACAGGGAGGGTCAGAGAGAGAGAGAGAGAGAGAGAGGAAGGAAGAGAGGAAGAGCTGTTTGTGTTTGGTGGAAGTGATTTTTGAATTCAGATTGAAAAATAATTATTCTTATCCACTTATAATTTTTCTTTTGCACAGTATTGAAAAATAATACAATAAAATATATTGTATAATATATTGAAATATATATAGAAATATATTGAAATATAATAGCTATAATAGATAAAAGAAAGGATGGAGGGAGATAGTGAGAGAAAAAGGGCTAAACACTTTAGCGAGGAGGCAGTGTGTAGCGTGCTGAGAGATATGGCAGATGTCACCAGCTGAAGCCTGAAAAGATCCCGATGCATAGAAGACTAGGGCAGCAGTAACCTTCACCTCAACAGACAGTGCGGTTCTGATAGTGCTGGAAGGCTGCAAATCACCCTTGACAAGTTGGCATATCTTATCGATGACCTCTTTCCGGAATTGCAGCCTCCTAAGACAAGCGTTTTCAGACAAGTTCAGGTAAGATTGTTTCAACAAGTACCTTCGTTGGCTGTACTGTCGCCTCCTCTGTCTTCGTCTCCATCTACGCATTACTCTGCCACCTCTTCAATTGATCCTTTCAGTAACAAGTGTGTGAGCAGTTACAATTAAAGGCAGGGAAAGCATAGGCCCCATATCACTATCAATAATTACTTTCACTAATTTAAAATAATCTCTCTACTCTCTAATCACTGTACTCTGTACTCTCTACGCTGTATACCAGTCAGTTCAATAGGCCCCAACAATATCAGTAAATATTCCAAAATAATTTCACTATATAAAAGCTATTTCCAAAATAACTCTGTAATACCTATTTTAGATACCCTGATATAATATTCTGAGTAGAATCATCTTTAAATAACTCTCTAAATAACACCCAACTATTTAGCTCCTTCTTTTCTGTTGCCTCCACCCTTCCTCCGATCTTCAAAATGGCGTCCGTAGTGCCCATTTCTTCTGTTAAGCCCAGTAAAAGCAACTATTTCTCAGCGATCTTTTGGGCCTTGCATCAGCCCAGCGAAGTGCATGCTAGGTGCCGAAACTTGGGATGGGCCTTGTGTGGGCGATCATTTCGGCGATGTGAGTGGAAACTTGGGATGGGCCTTGTGTGGGCGATCATTTCGGCGATGTGAGTGGAAACTTGGGATGGGCCTTGTGTGGGCGATCATTTCGGCGATGTGAGTGGAAACTTGGGATGGGCCTTGTGTGGGCGATCATTTCGGCGATGTGAGTGGAAACTTGGGCGCCTGTTTTACCGCCGATGTTTTCGGCCTAGTTTCCACTTTTTCATGAAAATGGGTCATAGGGGTCCGATTTGGGCGATAGATGGGCCTTAGATGGGCGATGTGAAGTGGAAAGTCTAGCCCTAAATTTCTAGCAGTGCTGGAAAGCCACTTGCCTGTTTCATCCAGCAGTCTTCGTCTCTCTTCAGCTGCTGGGTTTCCTGTTCAGTGCCAGAAAAACTGCCACTACGTGGTCGAATAGCTAGGCCCTCGTGTAACTGTCCGCCGGAAGTATGCAGATTAGACAGATCATGATGTCATTCAGTGTGCAAAGCTGATTTGATGCCAGCAGTGCCATTTTGGAGCTCAACGCTCCAGTTAACAACTCTTTTAGAGGAGACAAAATAAAACATTTAAATCAAGTACCCCCCCCACTCCAAACATTTTCCAATGCCCTTTTTCGTTTTTTTTTTGTATTTTTTGGGGCATTAAAATCGTATATTTTACAAGTGCCCCCTATAAAAGGGGAGGGGGACACTAAAACCCGGCAATTAAAACAAATTACACTTTAAAACATATAAATTCAAATTAAAATTTGGTTGCCGGGGGTAATGATGCACTCCAGCCCCTCCAGCGCCCACCTCTCGCGGAAGGCCGCGAGCGTACCGGTGGACACCGCGTGCTCGCTCCAGTTAACATCCTCTATTAACCTTGCACAGCTGAACACGCATTCAGCAGTAGGAAGGACACCCCTCCCACTGGCGCTATTTAAAGGTTAGTTGCTGCTTTATTTCTTCTGGCTATAGCTACAATTCTACAAGTATTTGGTGTTTCCATAGTTGTGCTTTCCATAGCAAACGTTGATGGGGAGTGCTGTGGCATGTGCTAAAGAACTTTTTGCTGACTTAAGGCTTCTGCATATACCAGTTGCTCTCAGACATGGATGCACTAGAAGGAATTCCCTTGAAATCAAGCATGACTGGGAGAATGAACAGAGGGCATGCAGAGTAGGACAAGCTGCTGGAAGAGGGAGGAGGAGGGGGAGAAGTGCTCTCAGCAGGAGGCCATAACTGCCCAGGGTTTTGAAGGAGCAATTCTCCTACCTGAACCTCAGCGAGGAACAATGTGTGAGATGTCTGCACTTCAGTAAGGATGTCCTCACTGAAATCTGACACCTGCTGCAGCCACAACGGCAACCTCAGAGCAGGGCATTGCTAGTGGCTATCAAGGTGACCGTGGCCATGAACTTTTATGCATCTGGCTCCTTCCAGGCAGGAGCTGCAGATATTTGCAACATCTCACTGTTTGGCAGCCACTGTTGTGTAAGGGAGGTCACTGTGGCTCTGTATTCAAAGTGGGCTCAATACATTTCATTCACTCTTTCCAGAGACGGCTTCGCTAAGATTGCAGGCTTCCGGATGGTGCAGGGTGCCATTGGCTGTACACCCATCGCTTTGTGGGTGTCGCATGTCAACTCAGCCGTATACCTGAACTGAAAGGGATTCCACACCCTCAATGTCCAGCTGATGTGTGACTATAGGCAGCAGATCAATGCCCGCTATCCTGGCAGCTGTCATGATGCCTTCATTTTGAATTTAGCCACCACAGCTGCAGAATGGCTGGTGAAAGGCTGCTGATCTTTCAGTAAAGGACACTGCGGATGGCCTTGGATGATGACCTTGAGCAACTTCGGGCCCAGAGGGCCCGGCTGCAGTCTGCACCATCTCGGCCTGGGCGGCAGCAGTCTGAGCTGGCTAGCTGGCAAGCAGCAGCAAGGGCACTGGTGGAATGGCAGGGTGGGATCACAAATACTGTCACCCCGAGAGAGGACAGCAGGTTCATGCTCCAAGGAGCCATTGCCACTCCCCCGGGGGTGGCATGTCAGCAATCCTAGACTGTGGCCTACCGTGGCACCCTGCAAGCCCCTTTGAACACTGTAATTCACAGCTATGGTGGTATCAGCCTGATTTGGCATGGCAGCAAGCTGAGCTTCCACTGCATTACTCAGACATTGGGTGGCTGCTGCTTGTGCTGCAATGGAAGTTGTAACATCAGCTATCAGACGCTGTATCATGGTTGGGTCCACAAGTGTGCAAACAGGGTTGGCCACCACTTCCACACTAGAAAGGATGGGCTCCAAGCTCTCTGAAAAACCCTGTTGGTGCCGGATTCCTCCATGCTCCTTGACACTGAACACAGGTTTCTGGCAGGTTTCCCAATGGACCAAGCATTTGGGTGTGTACACCCATCAGCCTTCTTCTGTAGCCTGGTCTGTCAAGGTCCTCATCAGAGTCCTCTGCAGCAGAACTTGTGTGCGACCTCGCCCTCCGGTGAGCTGACGTCTGCACTATCCCTATTCCCTGCCCTGACTGCAGACCATTTGTGCCCAGTGTCTCACCATGTGCAGATCCCACCTCTATGCTATCCTCTAAATTGCACGCAGTGTCAGTATCTGAGCTGGTGGCTGCGAGTGTGAAATCGAGTGACGGTGCATCTTCTGCATCACTGTCTTTTCCACCATTTCCTGGCCAGGTTGCACTTGGGTATCAGAAAGGAGAAAGGCCCAAGGGTAAGGTTGTGGTGAGAGGAGGGGGCAAGTAAGAGGTGCATCTTTACACCATCTGCAGCATGTAGGTCAGAAGAGATTGTGGGATGAGGAGGAAGTGGGATGTGAGGAGGAGTATTAGGTATGAGGAAACTGTCATCTTCAATTGTTTCTGCCCCATCACTGGTCACGGCCTCAGCAATGGCTGTGAAGGCTTCTCTCAGTGAACTCTTTCCAGTGAGCACATTTAGCTCATCTCTGATGTGCAGAAATGCAAATGCAGAATTAATCATTTGCTGAACCAAGTTACTGGAATATGCATTCGATTACATGAAATCTGGGACTTGCCCATTTGGTACTTAGCTTAGCTTCTCCTCGTCTTCCCCACACAATCACCCGGGTCAAATTAGACAGACTCTCCTTCTCTTTATCGTTATGCCCACCAATCGCACAAGTAAAATTATATTAATTAGGCTATGTCCCATTCAGTGGCTTTGCTTTTATGTGGTTCACTCACCTTGGATACATGCAGGAGCAGTGATGTAATGGTTTCCTTAATTTGCCTATTTACAGAGAAAAGGACACAGAATCTGATTTGGGAATGAAACTACCTCAGGGAATGGTGAGTCTTCTGTTTAAACGTCAGACTAAATGGCAACTCTGTGACATTTACACAGCCAGCATAAAAACTAATGTAATTACAGTAAAACATACAAGCACAGGTGTTTGTGAAAGCTTAGCAATTTTGTACATTATGCCACAAATGATAGAAAAATGTATTCAAAATAAAAAACAAAGCCCAGAAATATGTGTAGGTCGAGCCACGAACTTTAGGGTCTGTAATGTATTTGCTTCATGGGTTCTTTGCTTAAGAATTCATAGCAAACATTGCTATTAAGAACTAATACAAAAACTATTAAGAACTAGTTGGTTTATTAACAAAGGTTTAACAATCACACTGCACATCACCATCATCATCATAGGCAGTCCCTCAAAACCGAGGAAGACTTGCTTCCACTCTAAAAGTGAGTTCTCAGGTGACTGTACAGTCCAATGCGGGAATTACAGTCTCTGTCACAGGTGGGACAGACTGTGGTTGAAGGCAAGGGTGGGTGGGGAGTCTGGTTTGCCACATACTCCTTCCGCTGCCTGCGCTTGATTTCTGCATGCTCTCGGCAACGAGACTCGAGGTGCTCAGCGCCCTCCTGGATGCTCTTCCTCCACTTATGGCGGTTTTGGGCCAGGGATTCCCAGATGCCGGTGGGGATGTTGCACATTATTAAGGAGGCTTTGCGGGTGTCCCTGAAACGTTTCCTCTGGCCGTCTGGGGCATGCTTGCCATGTAGGAGTTCCGAGTAGAGCGTTTGCTTTGGGAGTCTTGTGTCGGGCATGCGAATGATGTGGCCTGCCCAATGGAGCTGGTCAAGTATGGTCAGTGCTTCAATGCTGGGGATGTTGGCTTGAGCAAGAACACTGACGTTGGTGCGTCTATTCTCCCAGTGGATTTGCAGGATCTTGCGGAGGCAGTGCTAATGGTACTTCTCCAGCACTTTGAGGTGTCTGCTCTATATGGTCCACGTCTCTGAGCCATATAGGAGGGCGGATATCACTACTGCCCTGTAGACCATAAACTTGGTGCCAGATTTGACGTCCTGGTCTTCAAACACTCTCTTCCTCAGGCGGCCGAAGGCTGCACTGGCTCACTGGAGGCCTCGTCGTCGATGTCTGCCCTTGCTGACATTAGGCTCCCAATGTATGGAAAATGGTCCACATTGCACATTGTCCAAGGCCACGCCGTGGATTTTGAAGATCGGGGGGCAGTGCTGTGTGGTGGGGTCAGGTTGGTGGAAGACCTTTGTCTTGCAAATGTTCAGTTAACCAGTTCACCCACTAGGCTCACAACTACATGCTTCATCATGGATGATCGAGACTCAACTGATTGGGGTTTTACTGAGTCTTGTGAACATCACGTGACTAGCTAAGCCACTCACAAGGCAACAGTTCTACAACTATTTTAATTATAACATTAAACCAAGTGCTCCCCCTTTTGTAAGGGCACCAAAACCCACAAATGATCAAATAACCATTAAAGAGAACCTTGCCAAATCTAATTAAAATTCTGCCCTCAAACTAACCAAAAATGTTTAAGAAAACCTAACAAATCAAATCAATATTGGTAATGATGCACTCCTGGCCTCCGGTGCCCACCTCTCGCAGTAGGCCGTGAGCGTACTGATAGACACCGCGTGTTCCATCTCCAGGGACACCCTGGCACGAATGTAGCCACAGAAGAGGGTAAATATTGGTCAGGACACCAGGGTTAACTCCTGTGCTTTCAACAGCTCTACAACTCTTTTGGGGGGGGTACAAAATAAACATTAGATCAAGTGCCTCCCGATCTGGGGGACACTCCAGACACTTTTAACTGCCCTCTTTTTTTATTTATTTATTTTTTTTGGTTTTTTGTGTGTTTTTAAAAGAAAATTTGGGGGGGGCATTAAAATTATATATTTTACAAGTGCTCCCTATAAAAGGGGAGAGGGACACTAAAACCCGGCAATTAAAACAAATTAAACTTTAAAACATGTAAAATCAAATTAAAATTTGGTTGCCGGGGGTAACGATGTACTCCAGTCCCTCCGGCGCCCACCTCTCGCGGAAGGCCGCGAACGTACCGGTGGACACTGCATGCTCCATCTCTAGGGACACCCTGGCTCGAATGTAAGCATGGAAGAGAGGCAGGCAGTCAGGCTGAACGACCCCCTCGACCGCCCGCTGCCTGGACCGGCTGATGGCACCCTTGGCCGTGCCCAGGAGCAGTACTACGAGGAGGCCCTTGGACCTACCCGTTCCCCTCCGCACAGAGTGCCCAAAGATCAGGAGTGTGGGACTGAAGTGCAGCCAGAAATTGAGGAGCAGCCCCTTTAAATAGTGGAACAGGGGCTGCAACCTCGCACATTCACTAAAAACATGGAACACGGACTCTTCCAGACCGCAGAAATTGCAGGCGGCCTGGGAGCCCATGAACCGGCTTAAAAATTTGTTGCACGGGACTGCTCCGTGCACCACCCTCCAGGCCAAGTCCCCGATAAATAGTGGGAGGACTCCCGCGTAGAATGCACTCCATTGGGGACCCACGCCTCCTCCGGACGGCAAGATGTTGTGCCATGGCGTGTCCGGACGGCAGACGAGGATGGCAAGGTTGAGAGTGTGCAGGAGCAGCCCGTACAGGAAACCCCTCCGCGCGGAACTGAAAGGCACGGAGGGGATTTCCCTGAGGCGGCTCAAGTTGTGAGGCGCGGCTCCCGAGGGAGGTTCCGGGGTTTGGCGTCGATGAGGAATTCCGTCTGGACGGGGGTCAGTTCAGACGGGATCTCCGCACGTGCTTGAGACTCCTCGACACACAACGGAGTCAGGGCCCAGAGCTGTTTTTAGCGACTCGATGGCATCGGCCGCCGTGCCAGCATGTCTGGCGCCATCCAGCCCGCTCCTCCGCCATCGAGCAGGTCCCTGACCCTGGTCACCTCACCAGCCACAGCCCTCTCGTCCGACTGCCACCTAAAACCGCGGTCATGGAGGTACGGATTCCCGAGCAGCGGCTCCTGCAGGACAGCCGCCACTCCAGCCGGTCTAGAGCTGCGCTTGGTGGAGACTTTGTTCCAGACCCTGGTGAGTTCCTTGTAAAAGACAGGCAGCCCCTGGACGGCGGTCCTGACGCCCCCCCGAGCTCACAAACAGGAGCTGCGTGTCGTAGTTGAGGCTGTGCTGCTGGCGGAAGAAATACCTCGCCAGAGCACACCACCTAGGAGGGGGCTCAACGTAAAGGTATCTCTGCAGGGTCTGAAGACGGAAAGTCGCGAGCTGGGTGCTGATGCACACCAACGACTGACCGCCCTCCCTAAGCGGGAGACTCAAGTCCGCGGCAGAGACCCAGTGCTTCCTGTTGTTCCAGAAGAAGTCTACCAGCTTCTTCTGAATCTTGGCGACAAACGCAGGGGGAGGGGTCAAAGTGACCAGCCGGTACCACAGCATAGCGGCCACCAGCTGGTTTATGACTAGCGTTCGACCCCTGTAGGACAGCACTCGGAGCAGTCCTGTCCAGTGCCCTAGGTGAACGGCGACCTTGGCCTCCAGCTCTTGCCAGTTCGCCGGCCAGAATTCCTCGCAGATAGAGGAGATGGGTCATGCTCCAGGCAAAAGGCCTGAGCTCCTCCAGCAGGGAGTCCACCTGCCACTGACCCACCAGGAGCCAGGAACATTTCTCCCAGTTGATCCTGGCTGAGGATGCGGCCGGGTAAATCTCTTGGCACTCACGCATCCTCCGCAGGTCAACGGGTTCCTCTACCGTGAGGAGCACGTCATCGGCGTGAGCCGAGAGGACGACCTCCATGCCCGGCCCTTGCAGAGCCAGTCACGTCAACCTCGTCTGCAGGAGGTGCAGGAAAGGCTGCACGCAGATGACATATAACTGGCCGGACATGGGGCATCCCTGGCGCACCCCTCTCCTAACGCGAAGGGGCGCCGTCAAGGACCCGTTAACCTTAATCAGACACTCCGCGGCGGCGTACAAAAGTTGGATCCGGGCGACGAAATGCGTCCCGAACCCGAAAGCGCGCAGAGTTCCGTACAGATAATCGTGATCCACCCTGTCGAACGCCTTCTCTTGGTCGACGGATAGGAAGGCGACCGGCAGACCAGCCTCCTGGGAGTGATGGATGACGTCCCGGACCAGATGGATGTTATCGTGGATTGTCCGGCCCGGGACCGTGTAGGACTGGTCGGGGTGGATCATGTGGTCCAGCACGGCGCCAAGGCGAGCAGACATCAACCTGGCAAAAATGTTGTAATCCGTGCTGAGGAGGGAGACCGGGCGCCAGTTCTTAAGTAGGCGGAGATTGCCCTTCTTAGGCAGCAGGACGATGACTGCCCTGTGCCAAGAGAGGGCCATCTCCCCGGTCGCCAGACTTTCCCCAGGACCTGCGCGTAGTCGCCCCCAGGACGTCCCAGAACGCCCTGTGGAACTCCACGGTCAGCCCTTCCAGCCCCGGGGCTTTTCCCCTCGAGAGCCGGTCGAGGGCGCCGGTCAGCTCCGCCAGGCTTAGCGGAGCTTCCAGATTTTCGGCGCCCTCCGGGCCGACCTTCAGCAGGTCCTCCCACAAAACTCTACGGGCTTCCTCGCTGGACTGCTCCGGAGAGAACAGAGCCCCATAATAGTCTCGGGCCCTGTTGCTGACGCCCTCCGGATCCGAGACGAGAGAGCCGTCGTCGGCCAGCAGCGTCAAGAGCTGCTTACGGACACGCTGTCTTTCTTCCAGCGAGTAGAAGAAGGGGGAGCCGCGGTCCAGATCCCGCAGGAAATGGTTCCGCGACCTCACGAACGCGCCTCGGGACCCGACGAACTGCAGGTCTTTCAGCGCGGCCTTCTTCGCTTCGTACACCGTCCATAGGGCCGGGTCCTGGACGACTTGACCGAGACGGGACTCCAGATCGAGCACCTCTTTTTCTAGGCCCCCCCACCCTGGCAGCCCGCCTCTTGGTCGACGCCCTCGCATACTCTTGACAGAAGACACGGACGTGAGCCTTGCCCACGTCCCACCATAGCCTCAAGGAGGGGAAGCCCCCCTGCTTCCTTCTCCAGTCGGCCCAGAAACGATGGAACGAGTCCTGGAACCGCTCGTCCTCCAGCAGCCGGTTGTTAAAGTGCCAGTACGCGGACCCCGTCCTCGCGCGGAGCGAAGCGAGCTCCGCCCACACCAGGTGGTGGTCCGAACACGGCGCCGGCTGCATGGAGGCTGCCGGGACGCAGGAGACGTACACCCGAGACACGTAAAGGCGGTCGATTCTGGACCATCCTCTTCCAGGCCTCACCCAAGTAAAGGTGCTGGAGTCGGGATGGAGATTCCGCCAGACGTCCACCAAGTCGAAGGACCCGACCAGGTCCCTCAACTTCTCCATCGCCGTCATGCTCTGCGGGGCACCGGAGCGGTCCCTCGCCTCGAGGGTGCAGTTAAAATCCCCCCCGAGGACAATGCAGTCGCCGACGTCGGCGGAGCCAAGAAGAGCGGACACTTCTTCGAAGAAGCGCGTTTGCTGCGGGCCGGGCTGAGGGGCGTACACGTTCACGAGATGGAGCGGCACGTCCCCCAGGCGAAGCGTGACGTGCAGCAAGCGGCCTGGCATGGGCTCCTCGACCCCCAAGATCGCCGGCTGAAAATGCGGGGCCAGCAAGATGGCCACCCCACTAGAAGTGGCGGTGAGGTGGCTCATGCGGACCTCTCCTTGCCATTCCAGGAGCCACGTGGCTTCGTCTCCCAGAACGGTGTGGGTTTCTTGCAGGAAGCACACCTCATATTTACCCTCCCGCAGGAGCGAAAAATTGTTAAATCTACGGCGTGCCCCTCTGCCGCCGTTGATGTTGAGGTTGGCTATGGTTATCTTCATGGCAAAAGCATAGTGCAACCTCTACCTTAACCTATTGTGGGGGGGAGTGGAGTCTTTTGTTGACCTCCACTCCCTCAGCAGCCCAGCGAGGAACGTTTTGAGCCGGCGCAACTCAAGGCTTTGCGCCTTTGTTAAGGGCCCGCCCGCGACCATGGTTTTAGCGGCAGCGCGGACGGACGTGATGAGCAGCGCCGGCTCGGACCATTTTTCCAGGACCAGATGGGCTCGGTTGCGGCGACCCTGGCTCTGGACCATAAAGTCCCGGAGCTCCTTTACAGGAATGAGGGGGGACTCAGCGGCGGGCACGAGGAGATCCACCGCCTCGCTGGCGATGGACTCCAGATCTTCTCCTGCGTCCTTCACCGAGTCCCCGTCCCCCTCCGGGAGGTCGCCGCCAGCAGCCGGCCCGTCGACCGCACGAGGTACGGCAAACGGCCCGGCTGCTCCATCCGGCTCTGGCTCCGCCCCAATCCTGGGTGTGGGATCGTCGGCTGAGGAGTCCCCACTGGGCTCTTTTAATTGTGGTGCTGGGTCAGGAAGCGGCAGCGGAAGGGGTTCCCCCTCCGCCCCAGGCACCGGGGAACATGGAGCGACCTGGTCGAAGAAATACTCCAGGTCCTCCAAGTCCCCCAGCTCCAAAGTTGGGGGCGAGGGTTGGTGTTCTTCCCCCTCCCCGCTGCCACCCCCCGGCCCAGCGTGTGCAGATTCTTTAAAATTTTAAAAATGTTCTATTTCTGCCGGATCGAGCAAGTCCCGGGGGATGTTGATTGTTGGCTGGGCGGGCTCAAGTTCGGCCTTTTCAGCCCCGCCCGCCTCAGTTCCCGGGGCGCTCGACCCGGCGGCGATGCATTCCTCCGCCGGCCCCACGCCCCCCACGACAGGCAGATCTTCCTCGCCATCCCCGGGAGGCAGAGACTGGGCAGCCTCAACTGTCTCACCCTCCCCGGGGACAGATTCCCCCCCGCCTACGGCGCAGTTTGGCGGCGCTGGTGGGGGACGCGGGACACGCGGCGGGCACCGACTCCTCCGCAAAGGGATGTTGTTCCCCATTGGAGCGGCACCTGCTTTTTTTCCTGGGGGGGCGCGGAGGCAGGGAGACCTCCATGTCTGCCGAAGCCTCCCGTTCCGCTCCCCCATTTTGTTTTTCTTGCCCGCGCCCTAGCCCCTCTGCAGTATTGGTCGAGGGCTCGGGCACGGGCTCAGGGCACCCCGCGCTCGCCGGTGACAGGGGTGGGCCGAGTGCGGTGATCGGACTGTCCGGTGCACTGAGGGGACCCGCCTCGAGGTGTCTTGTCTTCCTCCGCGCCTTCCTTCCGACTGGACGCTCTCCCTCCCCCCCGCCGGAGGCCGTGAAGACAAATGCCTCCGACGATATCCGCGCACCAACGCGGACGCTACTCGGGGGAGGGGTGGCGGCGGCGCCAGCCTTGGCCGCCTTTGGTGTTTTGGCGGCCTTGAAGGCGGGGCAGTTCTTACGAATGTGCCCCGCCTCCCTCCAGGCATGGCACCGCACGCCGTCCGACGTCCAGAAGATGTGGTAGGCAGTCCCCTCGTGCACCAAGTTGAAGGTGCCCTCCGTTGTCTCCTCCCGCGCCAGCCGGACAAAAAGCTGGCGGCGGAAGGAGAACACATGGCGCAGGCTGGTCTCCCTGAGGCTGAGCGGTGTGCGGTTTATCCCCGACCTTACCTCCCCCAGTTGATGTAGGTGAGGGAGGAGGAGCTCAGCGGGAACAAAGAGCGGGACATTCGAAAGAATGATCCTCTGCGTGGTGGCCTCAAGAGGGTCCACCGGCAGGAACGTCCCGCCCACCGTGAGCCCCTTTTCAAGGGCCAGGGAAACCGCCCGCTCCGACCCCAGGAAGAACACAGCCTTCCCGGACATCTTGGAGGCTGCGACAATGGCCGAGGGGCCGACTACCCCAGCCATCACCCACACGCACTCCTCGATGCTCATTGTGGGGTGAGTGTAGCTCTTGACCCCGTGTTTTTTGTAATGGTGGCAGGGCAGCAGGAGGCGCAGAAGGCGCGTGGATGCGGACGCTGCCTGCGCATAAGTCTTTGCTGGCCCTGCACCGGCATGGATGGGGTCGCCATCACGGAGTCCCATTAAGGGCTACACCCAACCCCCCAAAGTCACAGGCCTGAATGGTCTTAATGGCTTTGTTATTGTGTGACCAGGGGGAGCTCTCAAGGAGGCACACCTCTCCCCCAGTTAACGATTTGGGGAGGGGCCTTGCTCCCTCTGCTCAGTTGTCTTAGTAGTTTTTAATATTGGAGGAAAGGGCTCACAGACAAAGAGAGATAGAGAGAGAGAGAGAGCGAGACAGGCAGAGAGAGAGACAGAGAGAGAGAGAGAGAGAGTCCCCGCACAGTGCTGGGTGGGTGAACAAAGTCTTATAGATGATCTTCGGGTTGGGGGAGACGATGTCTTCACCTGGGGCAGCTGGAGCCACCCAGGCACAGCACAGCCAACAATGTTAATTGGCGTTAACAACAAGTCTTCACCCAGGTAGCTCCAGCTATCCCAGGCCAGGCAATGGGGGAGGGCTGCTTCAGTGGTGTGTGGGGCCTAGTTGTGGGCAAGACCCCCACACACACTTCCACATACAAACACCCCCCGCGATGTTCCGGCCCTCGAGCAAATCTTCTTTCCTCCCCCCACCGATAAAACAAAGTCTTTAGGGCAATGCACCAGTACACCCACATTTGGATGATGTTGACTCTCCCTCCTTCCACACTGGATGGTGTTTCCTCAGGTTGTTGATATTAATCGCCCTCTCTCCAACTCTCCGTAGCAGTAGTAAAGTTGATTAATGTTTCTGCTCTCCTCCTCTCCCTCTGGATGGTCTGAAATGTAGTATTAAGCCCCTTCCTCCTCTTCCTGGGTTGTTTCTCAGGGTTCTCCAGGCCTCAGGCAGGAGCTAAAGCAGGGAGCTCCTTCCCTCACTGCAGCACAGCTCCAAATGATTAGACCACGCCTCCAACAGCTCCGCAACTCCTTTAGGGAGTACAAAACAAACATTAGATCAAGTGCCCCCCGATCTGGGGGACACTCCAGACACTTATACCTGGCCTCTATTTTTTTTGTTTCTTTTGTTTTTTTTGTGTTTTTTTTTCCTTTTTGTGATTTTTTTTGGGCATTAAAATCATATAATTTACAAGCGCCCCCTATAAAAGGAGAGGGGGACACTAAAACCCGGCAATTAAAACAAATTAAACCTTAAAAGAAATAAAATCAAATAAAAATTTGGTTGCCGGGGGTGATAATGCACTCCACTCCCTCCGGCGCCCACCTCTCGCGGAAGGCCACGAGCGTACCAGTGGACACCGCGTGCTCCATCTCTAAGGACACCCTGGCCCGGATGTAGGCGCGGAAGAGAGGCAGGCAATCAGGCTGAATGACCCCCTCGACCGCCCGCTGCCTGGACCGGCTGATGGCACCCTTGGCCGTGCCCAGGAGCAGTCCTACGAGGAGGCCCTCGGACCTACCTGCTCCCCTCCGCACAGGGTGCCCAAAGATCAGGAGTGTGGGACTGAAGTGCAGCCAGAATTTCAGGAGCAGCCCCTTTAAATAGTGGAACAGGGGCTGTAACCTCGCACATTCAGTAAAAACGTGGAACACGGACTCTTCCAGACGGCAGAAATTGCAGGCGGCCTGGGAGCCCGTGAACCGGCTTAAAAATTTATTGCACGGAACTGCTCCGTGCACCACCCTCCAGGCCAAGTCCCCGATAAATAGTGGGAGTACTCCTGCGTAGAGTACACTCCATCGGGGACCCCCGCCTCCTCCGGACGGCAAGATGGTGCGCCATGGCGTGTCCGGACGGCAGACGAGGATGGCAAGGTTGAGAGTGTGCAGGAGCAGTCCATACAGGAAACCCCTCCGCGCAGAACTGAAAGGCACGGAGGGGATTTCCCCGAGGCGGCTCATGTTGTGAGGCGCCGGCTCCCGAGGGAGGTTCCGGGGTTTGGCGCCAATGACGTATTCCGTCCGGACGGGGGTCAGTTCGGACGGGATCTCCCCACGTGCTTGAGCCTCCTCGACGCACCTGACGGAGTCAGGGCCCAGTGCTGTTTTTAGCGACTCGATGGCATCAGCCGCGCGGTGGACGTCGGCCGAATTTAGGCGCCGCACCAGCGTGTCTGGCACCATCCAGCCCGCTCTTCCGCCATCGAGCAGGTCCCTGACCCTGGTCACCTCACCAGCCACAGCCCTCTCGTCCGACTGCCACCTAAAACCTCGGTCGTGGAGGTACGGATTCCCAAACAGCGGCTCCTGCAGGACAGCCGCCACTCCAGCCGGTGGAGAGCTGTGCTTGGTGGAGACTTTGTTCCAGACCCTGGTGAGTTCCTTGTAAAAGACAGGCAGCTCCTGGACGGCGGTCTTGACGCCCCCCAAGCTCACAAACAGGAGCTGCGTGTCATAGTTGAGGCCGTGCTGCTGGCGGAAGAAATACGTCGCCAGCGCACGCCACCTAGGAGGGGGCTCAACGTAAAGGTATCTCTGCAGGGTCTGAAGACGGAAAGTCGCTAGCTGGGTGCTGACGCACACCACCGACTGACCGCCCTCCCTAAGCGGGAGACTCAAGACCGCGGCAGAGACCCAGTGCTTCCTGTTGTTCCAGAAGAAGTCCACCAGCTTCTTCTGTATCTTGGTGACAAACGCAGGGGGAGGGGTCAAAGTGACCAGCCGGTACCACAGCATAGCGGCCACCAGCTGGTTTATGACTAGTGCCTGACCCCTGTAGTACAGCACTCGGAGCAGTCCTGTCCAGCGCCCTAGGCGAGCGGCGACCTTGGCCTCCAGCTCTTGCCAGTTCGCTGGCCAGGCTACCTCGTCGGGGCTAAGGTAGACTCCCAGATAGAGGAGATGGGTCGTGCTCCAGGCAAAAGGCCTGAGCTCCTCCGGCAGGGAGTCCACCCGCCACTGACCCACCAGGAGTCCGGAACATTTCTCCCAGTTGATCATGGCGGAGGATGCGGCCGAGTAAATCTCCTGGCACTCACGCATCCTCTGCAGGTCAGCGGGATCCTCTACCGTGAGGAGCACGTCATCGGCATAAGCCAAGAGGACGACCTCCACGCCCGGCCCTTGCAGAGCCAGTCCCGTCAACCTCGTCCGCTTGAGGCGCAGGAAAGGCTCCACGCAGATGGCATATAACTGGCCGGACATGGGGCATCCCTGGCGCACCCCTCTCCAAAAGCGATGGGGCGCCGTCAAGGACCCGTTAACCTTAATCAGACACTCCGCGGCGGCGTACAGAAGTCGGATCCGGGCGACGAAATGCGTCCCGAACCCGAAAGCACGCAGAGTTCTGAACAGATAGTCGTGGACCACCCTGTCGAACGCCTTCTCTTGGTCGAGAGATAGGAAGGCGACCGACACACCAGCCTCCTGGGAATGATGGATGAGGTCCCGGACCAGATGGATGTTATCGTGGATTGTCCAGCCCGGGACCGTGTAGGATTGGTCAGGGTGGATCATGTGGTCCAGCACGGCACCAAGGCGAGCAGACATCATCCTGGTGAAGATTTTGTAGTCCGTGCTGAGGAGGGAGACCGGGCGCCAGTTCTTAAGTAGGCGGAGATCACCCTTCTTAGGTAGCAGGACGATGATTGCCCTGCGCCAAGAGAGGGGCATCTCCCCGGTCGCCAGACTTTCCTCCAGGACCTGCGCGTAGTCGCCCCCCAGGACGTCCCAGAACGCCCTGTGGAACTCCACGGTCAGCCCGTCCAGCCCCGAGGGGTTTTCCCCTCGAGAGCCGGTCGAGGGCGCCGGTCAGCTCCGCCAGGCTTAACGGAGCTTCCAGATTTTCGGCGCCCTCCGGGCCGACCTTCGGCAGGTCCTCCCACAAACCTCTACGCGCTTCCTCGCTGGACGGCTCCGGAGAGAACAGAGTCCCGTAATAGTCTCGGGCCCTGTTGATGATGCCCTCTGGATCCGAGACGAGAGAGCCTTCGTCGGCCAGCAGCGTCAAGAGCTGCTTATGGACACCCTGTCTTTTTTCCAGCGAGTAGAAGAAGGGGGAGCCGCGGTCCAGATCCCGCAGGAACCAGATCCGTGACCTCACGAACGCGCCTCGGAACCCGACGAACTGCAGGTCCTTCAGCGCGGCCTTCTTCGCTTCGTACACCGTCCGCAGGGCCGGGTCCTGGACGACTTGACCGAGACGGGATTCCAGGTCGAGCACCTCTTTTTCTAGGCGCCCGACCCTGGCCTCCCGCCTCTTGGTTGACCCCCTCGCGTACTCTTGACAGATACGCGGACGTGAGCCTTGCCCACGTCCCACCATAGCCTCAAGGAGGGGAAGCCCCCCTGCTTCCTTCTCCAGTCGGACCAGAATCGACGGAACGAGTCCTGGAACCGCACGTCCTCCAGCAGCCGGTTGTTAAAATGCCAGTACGCGGACCCCACCCTCGCGCGGAGCGAAGCGAGCTCCGCCCACACCAGGTGGTGGTCTGAACACGGCGCCGGCCGCATGGAGGCCGCCGGGGCGCAAGAGTCGTACGCCCGAGACACGTAAAGGCGGTCGATTCTGGACCATCCAACTCCAGGCCTCACCCAAGTAAAGGCGCTGGTGTCGGGATGGAGATTTCGCCAGACGTCCACCAAGTCGAAGGACCCGACCAGGTCCCTCACCTTCTCAATCGCCGTCATGCTCTGCGGGGCACCGGAGCGGTCCCTCGCCTCGAGGGTGCAGTTAAAATCCCCCCCAAGGACAATGCAGTCGCCGACGTCGACGGAGCCAAGAAGAGCGGACACTTCTTTGAAGAAGCGCGTTTGCTGCGGGCCGGGCTGAGGGGCGTACACGTTCACGAGATGGAACGGCACGTCCCCCAGGTGAATCGTGACGTGCAGCAAGCGGCCTGGCACGGGCTCCTCGACCCCTAAGATCGGCGGCTGAAAATGCGGGGCCAGCATGATGGCCACCCCACAAGAAGTGGCGGTGAGGTGGCTCATGCGGACCTCCCCTTGCAATTCCAGGAGCCACGTGGCTTCGTCTCCCGGAACGGTGTGGGTTTCTTGCAGGAAGCACACCGCATATTTCCCCTCCCGCAGGAGCAAAAAATTGTTAAATCTACGGCGTGCCTCTCTGCCGCCGTTGATGTTGAGGCTGGCTATGGTTATCTTCATGGCAAAAGCATAGTGCAACCTCTACCTAACCTATTGTGGGGGAGGGAGTGGAGTCGTTTGTTGACCTCCACTCCTTCAGCAACCCAGCGAGCAACGTTTTGAGCCGGCGCAGCTCAAGGCCTTGCGCCCTTTGATAAGGGCCCGCCCGCGACCATGGTTTTAGCGACGGCGCGGATGGACGCGATGAGCAGCCCCGGCTCGGACCATCTTTCCAGGGCCAGATGGGCTCGGTTGCGGCAACCCTGGCTCTGGACCAAAAAGTCCCGGAGCTCCTTTACAGGAATGAGGGGGGACTCAGCGGCGGGCGCGAGGAGATCCACCGCCTCACTGCCGATGGACTCCAGATCTTCTCCCGCGTCCTCCACCGAGTCCCCGTCCCCCTCCGGGAGGTTGCTGCCAGCAGCCGGCCCGTCGACCGCACGAGGTACGGCAAACGGCCCGGCCGCTCCATCCGGCCCTGGCTCTGCCCCGATCCCACCCCCAGGATCGTCGGCAGAGGAGTCCCCACTGAGCTCTTTTATTTGTGCTGCTGGGTCAGGTAGCGGCAGCGGAAGGGGTTCCTCCTCCGCCCCAGGGACCGGGGACCATGGAGAGACCTGGTCAAAGAAATGTTGCAGGTCCTCTAATTCCCCCAACCCCAAAGTAGGGGGCGAGGGTTGGTGTTCTTCGCCCTCCCCGCCACCACCCCCCGGCCCAGCGTGTGTCGGTTCATTAAAATTATTAAAACTTTATATTTCTGCCGGATCGAGCAACTCCCGGGGGAAGTTGGATAATGGCTATGCGGGCTCAGGTTCGGCCTTTTCGGCCCCGCCCGCCTCAGTCCCCGGGACGATCGACCCGGCGGCAACGCATTCCTCCACCGGCCCCACGCTCCCCACGACAGGCAGATCTTCCATGCCATCCCCGGGAGGCAGAGGCTGGGCAGCCTCGACTGTCTCACCCTCCCCGGGGACAGATTCCCCCCCGCCTACGGCGCGGTTTGGGGGCACTGGTGGGGGACGCGGGACACGCGGCGGGCACCGACTCCTCCGCGGAGGGATGTTGTTCCCCCTCCACCTCATTGGAGCGGCGCCTCCTTTTTCTCCTGGGGGGGCGTGGAGGCAGGGAGACCTCCATGTCTGCCGAGGCCTCCTGCTCCGCTCCCCCCTTTTGTTTTTCTTGCCCGCGCCCGAGCCCCTCTGCGGTATTGGTCAAGGGCTCAGGCACGGGCTTAGGGCACCCCGCGCTCGCCGGTGACAGGGTTGGGCTGATCGCGGTGATGGGACTGTCCGGCGCACTGAGGGGACCCGCCTTGAGGTGTTTCGCCTTCCTCTGCGCCTTCCTTCCGACTGGACGCTCTCCCTCCCCCCCACCGGAGGCCGTGAAGACAAATGCCTCCGACGATGCCCACGCACCTACGGCTCCCGGTACGCGGACGCTACTAGGGGGAGGGGTGGCGGCGGTGCCAGCCTTGGCCGCCTTTGGTGGTTTGGCGGCCTTGGAGGCGGGGCAGTTCTTACGAACGTGCCCCACCTCCCTACAGGCATGGCACCGCACGCCGTCCGACGTCCAGAAGACGCGGTAGGCAGTCCCGTCGTGCACCACGCTAAAGATGCCCTCTGTCGTCTCCTCCCGCGCCAGCCGGACAAAAAGCTGGCGGCGGAAGGAGAATACGTGACGCAGGCTGGTCTCCCTGAGGCCGAGCGGTATGGGGTTAATCACCGACCTTACCTCCCCCAGTTGGTGTAGGTGAGGGAGGAGGAGCTCAGCGGGAACAAAGGGCAGGACGTTCGAAAGAATGACCCTCTGCAGGAACGTCCCGCCCACCGTGAGCCCCTTTTCAAGGGCCAGGGACACCGCCCGCTCCGGCCCCAGGAAGAACACGGCCTTCCTGGACATCTTGGAGGCTGCGGCAATGGCCGAGGGGCCAACTACCCCAGCCATCGCCCGCATGCACTCCTCGATGCTCATAGTGGGGTGAGTGTAGCTCTTGACCTCGTGTTTCTTCGTAATTTGCCTGAACGGTGGCGAGGCGCAGGAGGCGCCGTGGATGCAGACTCCGCCTGCGCGTAAGTCTTAGCTGGCCCCGCCACCGGCGTGGATGGGGTCGCCATCACGGGGTCTCTTTAAGGGCTACACTCACCCCAAGTCACAGGCCTTAAGGTCTTAATGGCCTCGCTTAATATTTCAGCAGAGGGAGCTCTTAATGAGGCACACCTCTCCCCTAGTTGACGATTGGGGAGGGGCCTTGCTCCCTCTGCTCAGTTGTCTTCATAGTTTTTTTTTAATTAAGGAGGAAAGGGGCTCTCAGAGACAGAGGGGAGAGAGAGAGTGAGAGAGAGAGAGAGAGAGAGAGAGAGAGAGAGAGAGAGAGGGGTGGGAAAGAGGGAAGCTGTGAGGGCAGGTCTTCCCTCACAGTGATGGGTGGGTGTTGCTGGGGTGCACCCCACAGATGGCAAGCAAAACAGTCTTTGTGGATGGTCTTCGGGTGGGGGGAGAAGATGTCTTCACCTGGGGCAGCTGGAGCCACCCAGGCACAGCACTCCCAATGATGTTAACGGGGTGTTAACGAGTCTTCGCCCAGGTAGCACCAGCTATCCCAGGCCAGGCAATGGGGGAGGGGTGCTTCAGTGGTGTGTGGGGCCGATTTTTTAGCAAGACCCGCACACACACACAGCTCCCGCGATGTTCCGGCCCTCGAAGTTATCTTCTTTCTCCCCCCACCGATAAAACAAAGTCTTTCGGGAGTGCACCAATATACACCCACCTGATGAATGGTAATGGCTCTCCCTCCTTCCACACTGGATGTTGTTCTTTTCCCCCTCTCTCCAACTCTCTGTATCAGTGAAGTTGTTGTTTTCTGCTCTCCTCCTCTCCGTCTGGATGGATGGAAGTGTTGTAAGCCCCTTCCTCCTCTTCCTGGGCTGGTCTCAGGGTTCATAGAAACATAGAAACATAGAAAATAGGTGCAGGAGCAGGCCATTCAGCCCTTCTAGCCTGCACCGCCATTCAATGAGTTCATGGCTGAACATGAAACTTCAGTACCCACTTCCTGCTTTCACGCCATACCCCTTGATCCCCCGAGTAGTAAGGACTTCATCTAACTCCCTTTTGAATATATTTAGTGAATTGGCCTCAACTACTTCCTGTGGTAGAGAATTCCACAGGTTCACCACTCTCTGGGTGAAGAAGTTTCTCCTTATCTCGGTCCTAAATGGCTTAGCCCTTATCCTTAGACTGTGACCCCTGGTTCTGGACTTCCCCAACATTGGGAACATTCTTCCTGCATCCAACCTGTCCAAACCCGTCAGAATTTTAAACGTTTCCATGAGGTCCCCTCTCACTCTTCTGAACTCCAGTGAATACAAGCCCAGTTGATCCAATCTTTCTTGATAGGTCAGTCCCACCATCCCGGGAATCAGTCTGGTGAATCTTCGCTGCACTCCCTCAATAGCAAGAATGTCCTTCCTCAAGTTAGGAGACCAAAGCTGTACACAATACTCCAGGTGTGGCCTCACCAAGGCCCTGTACAACTGTAGCAACACCTCCCTGCCCCTGTACTCAAATCCCCTCGTTATGAAGGCCAACATGCCATTTGCTTTCTTAACCGCCTGCTGTACCTGCATGCCAACCTTCAATGACTGATGTACCATGACACCCAGGTCTCGTTGCACCTTCCCTTTTCCTAATCTGTCACCATTCAGATAATAGTCTGTCTCTCTGTTTTTACCACCAAAGTGGATAACCTCACATTTATCCACATTATACTTCATCTGCCACGCATTTGCCCACTCACCTAACCTATCCAAGTCGCTCTGCAGCCTCACAGCATCCTCCTCGCAGCTCACACTGCCACCCAACTTAGTGTCATCCGCAAATTTGGAGATACTACATTTAATCCCCTCGTCTAAATCATTAATGTACAATGTAAACAGCTGGGGCCCCAGCACAGAACCCTGCGGTACCCCACTAGTCACTGCCTGCCATTCCGAAAAGTACCCATTTACTCCTACTCTTTGCTTCCTGTCTGACAACCAGTTCTCAATCCACGTCAGCACACTACCCCCAATCCCATGTGGTTTAACTTTGCACATTAATCTCCTGTGTGGGACCTTGTCGAAAGCCTTCTGAAAGTCCAAATATACCACATCAACTGGTACTCCTTTGTCCACTTTATTGGAAACATCGTCAAAAAATTCCAGAAGATTTGTCAAGCATGATCTCCCTTTCACAAATCCATGCTGACTTGGACCTATCATGTCACCATTTTCCAAATGCGCTGCTATGACATCCTTAATAATTGATTCCATCATTTTACCCACTACTGAGGTCAGGCTGACCGGTCTATAATTCCCTGCTTTCTCTCTCCCTCCTTTTTTAAAAAGTGGGGTTACATTGGCTACCCTCCACTCGATAGGAACTGATCCAGAGTCAATGGAATGTTGGAAAGTGACTGTCAATGCATCCGCTATTTCCAAGGCCACCTCCTTAAGTACTCTGGGATGCAGTCCATCAGGCCCTGGGGATTTATCGGCCTTCAATCCCATCAATTTCCCCAACACAATTTCCCGACTAATAAAGATTTCCCTCAGTTCCTCCTCCTTAATAGACCCTCTGACCACTTTTATATCCGGAAGGTTATTTGTGTCCTCCTTAGTGAATACTGAACCAAAGTACTTGTTCAATTGGTCTGCCATTTCTTTGTTCCCCGTTATGACTTCCCCTGATTCTGACTGCAGGGGACCTACGTTTGTCTTTACTAACCTTTTTCTCTTTACATACCTATAGAAACTTTTGCAATCCGCCTTAATGTTCCCTGCAAGCTTCTTCTCGTACTCAATTTTCCCTGCCCTAATCAAACCCTTTGTCCTCCTCTGCTGAGTTCTAAATTTCTCCCAGTCCCCAGGTTCGCTGCTATTTCTGGCCAATTTGTATGCTTCCCTCACTGCTCCAAGCTCCAAATGATTAGGCCACGCCTCCAACAGCTACGGAACTCTTTTTGGGAGGAAACTGAACATTAAATTGTGCCCCCCGATCTGGGGGACAAAGCAAACATTTACAAGGCCCTTTTTTTGTTTTTTTGTTGTTGTTTTTTTTGTATTTTTTTTGTTTTTTTATTGTTTTTTTTGGGGCACTAAAATCATACATTTTTTTTTCAAATGCCCCCTATAAAAGGGGAGGGGGACACTAAAAACACTGGCAATTAAAGCAAATTAAACTTTAAAACATAAAATCAAATTAAAATTTGGTTGCCAGGGGTGATGATGAACTCCAGTCCCTCCGGCGCCCACCTCTCGCGGAAGGCCGCGAGCGTACCGGTGGACTCCGCGTGCTCCATCTCTAAGGACACCCTGGCCTGGATGTAGGCACGGAAGAGAGGCAGGCAGTCAGGCTGAACGACCCCCTCGACCGCCCGCTGCCTGGACCGGCTGATGGCACCCTTGGCCGTGCCCAAAAGCAGTCCTACGAGGAGGCCCTCGGACCTACCCGCTCCCCTCCGCACAGAGTGCCCAAAGATCAGGAGTGTGGGACTGAAGTGCAACCAGAATTTCAGAAGCAGCCGCTTTAAATATTGGAACTGGGGCTGCAACCTTGTACATTCGATAAAAACGTGGAACACGGAATCTTCCAGACCGCAGAAATTGCAGGCGGCCTGGGAGCCCGTGAACCGGCTTAAAAATTTGTTGCACGGAACTGCTCCGTGCACCACCCTCCAGGCCAAGTCCCCGATAAATAGTGGGAGTACTCCCGCGTAGAGTGCCCTCCATCGGGAACCCCCGCCTCCTCCGGAGGGCAAGATGGTATGCAATGGCGTGTCCGGACGGCAGACGAGGATGGTAAAGTTGAGAGTGTGCAGGAGCAGCCCATACAGGAAACCCCTCCGCGCGGAACTGAAAGGCACGGAGGGGATTTCCCCGAGGCGGCTCAAGTTGTGAGGCGCCGGCTCCCGAGGGAGGTTCCGGGGTTTGGCGCCGATGAGGAATTCCGTCTGGACGGTGTCAGTTTGGACTGGATCTCCCCACGTGCTTGAGCCTCCTCGATGCACCTAACAGAGTCAGGGCCCAGAGCTGTTTTTAACGACTCGATGGCATCGGCTGCGTGGCGGACGTCGGCCGAATTTAGGCGCCGCGCCAGCGTGTCTGGCGCCATCCAGCCCGCTCCTCCGCCATCGAGCAGGTCCCTGACCCTGGTCACCTCACCAGCCACAGCCCTCTCGTCCGACTGCCACCTAAAACCGCGGTCGTGGAGGTACGGATTCCTGAGCAGCGGCTCCTGCAGGACAGCCGCCAGTCCAGCCGGTGGAGAGCTGCCCTTGGTGGAGACTTTGTTCCAGACCCTGGTGAGTTCCTTGTAAAAGACAGGCAGCTCCTGGACGGCGGTCCTGACGTCCCCCAAGCTCACAAACAGGAGCTGCGTGTCGTAGTTGAGGCCGTGCTGCTGGCAGAAGAAATACGTCGCCAGCGCACGCCACCTAGGAGGAGGCTCAACGTAAAGGTATCTCTGCAGGGTCTGAAGACGGAAACTCGCGAGCTGGATGCTGGCGCACACCAACGACTGACCGCCCTCCCTAAGCGGGAGACACAAGACCGCGGCAGAGACCCAGTGCTTCCTGTTGTTCCAGAAGAAGTCCACCAGCTTCTTCTGTATCTTGGCGACAAACGCAGGGGGAGGGGTCAAAGTGACCAGCCGGTACCACAACATTGCGGCCACCAGCTGGTTTATGACGAGCACTCGACCCCTGTAGGACTGCACTCGGAGCAGTCCTGTCCAGCACCCGAGGCGAGCGGCGACCTTGGCCTCCAGCTCTTGCCAGTTCGCCGGCCAGGCTTCCTCGTCGGGGCTAAAGTAGACTCCCAGATAGAGAAGATGGGTCGTACTCCAGGCAAAAGGCCTGAGCTCCTCCGGCAGGGAGTCCACCCGCCACTGACCCACCAGGAGTCCGGAACATTTCTCCCAGTTGATCCTGGCGGAGGATGCGGCCGAGTAAATCTCCTGGCACTCACGCATCCTCTGCAGGTCAGCGGGATCCTCTACCGTGAGGAGCACGTCATCGGCATAAGCTGAGAGGACGACCTCCACGCCCGGCCCTTGCAGAGCCAGTCCCATCAACCTCGTCCGCAAGAGGCGCAGGAAAGGCTCCACGCAGATGGCATATAACTGGCCGGACATGGGGCATCCCTGGCGCAACCCTCTCCCAAAGCGAAGGGGCGCCGTCAAGGACCCGTTAACCTTAATCAGACACTCCGCGGCGGCGTACAAAAGTCAGATCCGGGCGACAAAATGCGTCCCGAACACGACAGCGCGCAGAGTTCCGAACAGATAGTCGTGATCCACCCTGTCGAACGCCTTCTCTTGGTCGAGGGATAGGAAGGCGACCGACAGACCAGCCTCCTGGGTGTGATGGGTGAGGTCCCGGACCAGATGGATGTTATCGTGGATTGTCCGGCCCAGGACCGTGTAGGACTAGTCGGGGTGGATTATGTGGTCCAGCACGGCGCCAAGGCAAGCAGACATCACCCTGGCGAAGATTTTGTAATCTGTGCTGAGGAGGGAGGCCGGGCGCCAGTTCTTAAGGAGGCAGAGATCGCCCTTCTTTGGCAGCAGGACGATGACTGCCCTGCGCCAAGAGAGGGGCATCTCCCCGGTCGCCAGACTTTCCCCCAGGACCCGCGCGTAGTCACCCCCCAGGACGTCCCAGAACGCCCTATGGAACTCCACTGTCAGCCCGTCCAGCCCCGGGGCTTTTCCCTACGAGAGCCGGTCGAGGGCGCCGGCCAGCTCCGCCAGGCTTAGCGGAGCTTCCAGATTTTCGGCGCCCTCCGGACTGACCTTCGGCACGCCCTCCCGCAAAACTCTACGCGCTTCCTCACTGGACGGCTCCGGAAAGAACAGAGCCCCGTCATATTCTCGGGCCCTGTTGTTGACGCCCTCCGGATCCGAGACGAGAGAGCCGTCGTCGGCAAGCAGCGTCAAGAGCTGCTTACGGACACCCTGTCTTTTTTCCAGCGAGTAGAAGAAGGGGGAGCCACGGTCCAGATCCCGCAGGAACCGGATCCGCGACCTCACGAACGCGCCTCGGGACCCGACGAACTGCAGGTCCTTCAGCGCGGCCTTCTTTGCTTTGTACACCGTCCGCAGGGCCGGGTCCTCGACGACTTGACCGAGACGGGCTTCCAGGTCGAGCACCTCTTTTTCTAGGCGCCCGACCCTGGCCGCCCGCCTCTTGGTCGACCCCCTCGTGTACTCTTGACAGAAGATGTGGACGTGAGCCTTGCCCACGTCCCACCATAGCCTCAAGGAGGGGAAGCCCCCCTGCTTCCTTCTCCAGTCGGCCCAGAAACGATGGAACGAGTCCTGGAACCGCACGTCCTCCAGCAGCCGGTTGTTAAAGTGCCAGTACGCGGACCCCGTCCTCGCGCGGAGCGAAGCGAGTTCTGCCCACACCATGTGGTGGTCCGAACACGGCACCGGCCGCATGGAGGCCGCCGGGACGCAGGAAACGTACGCCCGAGACACGTAAAAGCGGTCGATTCTGGACCATCCTACTCCAGGCCTCACCCAAGTAAAGGTGCTGGAGTCGGGATGGAGATTCCGCCAGACGTCCACCAAGTCGAAGGACCCGACCAGGTCCCTCAACTTCTCGATCGCCGTCATGCTCTGCGGGGCACCGGAGCGGTCCCTCGCCTCGAGGGTGCAGTTAAAATCCCTCCCGAGGACAATGCAGTCGCCGACGTCGACGGAGCCAAGAAGAGCGGACACTTCTTCGAAGAGCGCGTTTGCTGCGGGCCGGGCTGAGGGGCGTACACGTTCACGAGATGGAGCGGCACGTCCCCCAGGCGAATCGTGACGTGCAGCAAGCGGCCTGGCACGGGCTCCTCGACCCCCAAGATCGCCGGCTAAAAATGCGGGCCCAGCAAGATGGCCACCCCACTAGAAGTGGCGGTGAGGTGGCTCATGCGGACCTCTCCTTGCCATTCCAGGAGCCACGTGGCTTCGTCTCCCGGAACGGTGTGGGTTTCTTGCAGGAAGCACAACGCATATTTCCCCTCCCGCAGGAGCAATAAATTGTTAAATCTACGGCGTGCCTCTCTGCCGCTGTTGATGTTGAGGCTGGCTATGGTTATCTTCATGGCAAAAGCATAGTGCAACCTCTACCTAACCTATTGTGGGGGGGGAGTGGAGTCGTTTGTTGACCTCCACTCCTTCAGCAACCCAGTGAGGAACGTTTTGAGCCGGCGCAGCTCAAGGCTTTGCGCCTTTGATAAGGGCCCGCCCGCGGCCGTGGTTTTAGCGGCGGCGCGGACGGACGTGATGAGCAGCGCCGGCTCGGACCATTTTTCCAGGGCCAGATGGGCTCGGTTGCGGCGACCCTGGCTCTGTGCCAAAAAGTCCCGGAGCTCCTTTACAGGAATGAGGGGGGACCCAGCGGCGGGAGCGAGGAGATCACTGGCGATGGACTCCAGATCTTCTCCCGCGTCCTCCACCGAGTCCCCGTCCCCCTCCGGGAGGTCGCCGCCAGCAGCCAGCCCTGGATCCGCCCCAATCCCACCCCCAGGATCGTCGGCAGAGGAGTCCCCACTGGGCTCTTTTATTTGTGGTGCTGGTTCGGGAAGCGACAGCGGAAGGGGTTCCTCCTCCGCCCCAGGAACCGGGGAACATGGAGAGACCTGGTCAAAGAAATGTTCCAGGTCCTCCAATTCGCCCAGCTCCAAAGTAGGGGGCGAGGATTGGTTTTCTTCCCCCTACCCGCCGCCCCCCCGCGGCCCAGTGTGTGGGTGTACTTTAAAATCATTCAAATGTTCTATGACTGCCGGATCGAGCAAGTCCCGGGGGATGTTGATTGTTGGCTGGGCGGGCTCAGGTCCGGCCTTTTTGGCCCCGCCCGCCTCAGTCCCCGGGACGATCGACCCGGCGGCAACGCATTCCTCCGCTGGCCCCACGCCCCCCACGACAGGCAGATCTTCCTTGCCATCCACGGGAGGCAGAGGCTGGGCAGCCTCGACTGTCTCACCCTCCCCGGGGACAGATTCCCCCCCGCCTACGGCGCAGTTTGGGGGCGCTGGTGGGGGACGAGGGACACGCGGCGGGCACCGACTCCTCCACGGAGTGGTGTTGCTCCCCCTCCGCCTCATTGGAGCGTCGCCTCCTTTTTTTCCTGGGGGGGCGCGGAGGCAGGGAGACCTCCATGTCTGCCGAGGCCTCCTGCTCCGCTCCCCCCTTTTTCTTTTCTTGCCCGAGCCCCTCTGCGGTATTGGTCAAGGGCTCGGGCACGGGCTCAGGGCACCCCGTGCTCGCCGGTGACAGGGTTGGACTGAGCACGGTGATGGGGCTGTCTGGCGCACTGAGGGGACCCGCCTCGAGGTTTTTAGGCTTCCTCCGCGCCTTCTTTCCGCCCAGACGCTCTCCCTCCCCCCCGCCGGAGGCCGTGAAGACAAAGGCCCCCGACGATGCCCGCGCACCTATGGCTCCCGGTACGCGGACGCTGCTAGGGGGAGGGGTGGCGGCGGCGCCAGCCTTGGCCGCCTTCGGTGGCTTGGCGGCCTTGGAGACGGGGCAGTTCTTGTGAACGTGCCCCACCTCCGTACAGGCATGGCACCGCACGCCGTCCGACGTCCAAAAGACGCGGTAGGCAGTCCCCTCGTGCACCACGCTGAAGGTGCCCTCGGTTGTCTCCTCCCGCCAGCCGGACAAAAAGCTGGCGGCGGAAAGAGAACACGTGGCGCAGGCTGGTCTCCCTGAGACCGAGCGGTATGGGGTTAATCCCTGACCTTACATCCCCCAGTTGATGTAGGTGAGGGAGGAGGAGCTCAGCGGGAACAAAGGGCGGGATGTTCGAAAGAATGACCCTCTGCGTGGTGGCCTCGAGAGGGTCCACCGGCAGGAATGTCCCGCCCACCATGAGCCCCTTTTCAAGGGCCAGGGACACCGCCCGCTCCGACCCCAGGAAGAACACAGCCTTCCCGGACATCTTGGAGGCTGCGACAATGGCCGAGGGGCCGACTACCCCAGCCATCGCCCACACGCACTCCTCGATGCTCATCGTGGAGTGAATGTAGCTCTTGACCCTGTTTTTTTTTAGTAATTAACTGGAAAGGTGGCAGGGCAGCAGGAGGCGCAGGCGGCTGTGGATGCAGACGCCGCCTGCGCGTACGTCCTTGCTGGCCCTGCCAACGGCGTGGATGGGGTCGCCATCATTGGGTCCCTTTAAGGGCTACACTCACCCCAAAGTCACAGGCCGCAAAGGTCTTAATGGCCTCGTTTAAAGTTGAGCAGAGGGAGCTCTTAAAGAGGCACACCTCTCCCCTGGTTAACGATTGGGCTGGGGCCTTGCTCCCTCTGCTCAGTTGTCTTAATTTAATTTTTAAATTAGGAGGAAAGGGGCTCTCAGAGAGAGAGGGGAGAGACAGAGAGAGTGACAGAGAAAGAGAGATGGGGGTGGGAAAGAGGGAAGCTGTGAGGGCAGGTCTCCCCTCACAGTGATGGGTGGGTGTTGCAGGGGTGCACTCCCAAGATGGTAAAACAAATCAAAGTCTTTGGGATGGTCTTCGGGTGGGGGGAGAGGATGTCTTCACCTGGGGCAGCTGGAGCCACCCAGGCACAGCACTCCCAATGATGTTAATTGGGGTATTAACAATTCTTCACCTAGGTAGCTCCAGCTAACCCAGGCTAGGCAATGGGGGAGAGGTGCTTCAGTGGTGTGTGGGGCCTAGTTGCAAGCAAGACCCCCACACACACTTCCACACACACACATACCCCGCGAATTTCCAGCCCTCGAAATAGTCTTCTTTCCTCCCCCCACCGATAAAACAAAGTCTTTACAGGGAGTGCACCAATACACCCACCTGTAGAATATTATTGAGTCTCCCTCCTTCCACACTGGTTGTTGTTCTTTTTCCCCCTCTCTACAACTCTCTGCAGCAGTAGTGAAGATGTTGAATTCTGCTCTCCTCCTCTCCCTCTGGATGGTGAAATGTCGTAAGCCCCTTCCTCCTCTTCCTGGGGTGTTCTCAGGCCATTCAAGGCCTTCAGGCAGGAGCTAGAGCAGGGAGCTCCTTCCCTCACTGCTCCAAGCTCCAAATGATTAGGCCACGCCTCCAACAGCTCCGCACATCTGTGAACATACTCACAGGTGCATACATTACAGGGTCGAAGCAGGTTTCCGGCAAGTTGATTTCCCGCCTAGCATAGGCAGCAGAAGACCGCAGCGAGTTTAACCGCTGAGCCTCATTTAAATGCTGCCGGCCGGGTTCACTTCCTGCCTGGAATGAGGGTGAACAGTGGCTGCCGGCAGGGAAAGACCGACCTGGTGGCCCTTCGCTACCTGTCGGCTTCCAGGTAAGTGGTGGGGAGGGGAGTTTAGGAGGATTTCCACGGGAAAAAAGGGGGCTTGACAGGGTAGATGCAGAGAGGATGGTTACCCTCGTGGAGGAATTTAGAACTAGGGGGCATAGTTTCAGAATAAGGGGTCATCCATTTAAGACAGATGAGGAGGAATTTCTACTCTCAGAGGGTCGTGAATCTTTGGAATTCTCTACCCCAGAGAGCTGTGGAGGTTGAGTCATTGAATATATTCAAAGCTGAGATAGACAGATTTTTGAACTATTGGGGAGTCAAGGGTTATAGGGAGCGGGCAGGGAAGTGGAGTTGAGGCCAAGATCAAATCAGCCATGAACTTATTGAATGGTGGAGCAGGCTCGAGAGGCTGAATGGCCTACTCCTGCTTTAATTTCTTATGTTCTTATGTTCTTATGAATCTGGGGCAGAGGAGTCCGTGGTCTTCCCCGTGGGATCCGGAAGAATACACCCGTTCCCTCTGGCTCCACGAAGGAAGGTTTTCAACTTGCTAGAAGGGCTGCTTCTGACTGCAGACCTAAAGAGAAAGCAGCGACAGTATTCCCGCTCAAGTCCCCGTTAAAATTGCATTAAGTACTTTGGAGTGTAGTCGAAGCTCCTGCCTGCAAAACCCTACAGATGAACATGTCGAGGTAAGTAACTGTTTGTTTAAACCGTCCAATCTGCCTGGGGTCTCGCTGGGTGGGTCGGGCTGAAATCGACCCCTTTGTATTTAGCTAACCACAAACCTGAGGCAGTGACTTACCCAAGGGCCACTGCTTGTCATGGGATTCCAGTAAAGTGTAATAGTGGGTGTCGCTGCAGTGAGGGATATTTACAAAAGATCAAATGGTTCTTTGTGATGAGACCTAGTTTAAGTCTTTATCCTGTCCTGTTGTACACAGAATGACAGACTGAATTGCTAGCTCTTATCTTTAAACTGTCATTAGAGTAGATCTATCCAAATACAATTTTTGTTTTGGTTTTCCAATTACTGGATCAATTTGGATACTGATTCAAAACACGTACGAATAACAACCTAAATTTCTGACACCTTTAATATAAACAAACATTCAAAAGATCTTTGAAACGGTTCTCCACCCTATGGGTGAGCAATCTACTTTGTTGATGCTAAATTCGATGGTTTTAGCTTATCCGGGAGGGCACTGAGCACCTCGAGTCTCATCACCGAGAGCATGCAGAAATCAAGCGCAGGCAGCAGAAAGAGTGTACAGCAAACCTGTCCCACCCACCCCTTCCCTCAACGACTATCTGTCCCACCTGTGACAGGGACTGTGGTTCTCGTATTGGACTGTTCAGCCACCTAAGGACTCATTCTTAGAGTGGAATGAAGTCTTTCTCGATTCCGAGGGACTGCCCATGATGATGATGATTTAGCTCAGTAGGCCTCAAATATCTTCTGGGCTTTCACTGTTTTTTTGCCGTAACTCTACTGGAAGCTTCTGGAAAACAGGTTGTGCTGGGTCTTTGCCGTTTCTGGAATTTTACAGCCTGTCTTGTAAGAGATCGAACCTCTGCCGAACCCTAACAAGGCAAATGTCATCAGGGAGCCAGTGCTGGGGCAGGGCTCCCTACACTAGGGGCTGGATTTTCGGTCTTCTGACACCCTGTTTGCACCCTGGAGGGGAAGCAATGGCGGCAGTAAGCACTTTCGGGTGGGCGGCCAGCTTTCAGCTCCCCGCCAGGGCATTCGGTGCCGTTTTCAAGGTGGCGCAGAACATTACCGCATGGAAGAGGCGAGCTGGTGTGCACTGCCCCTGGTTGCGACACCGGCTCGATATTTGGTTGCCGTAGCGCCCCATAGTCCGCCCTGGTGGGACTGCCTGTGGAAGCTGGCATTCCAAGCTGTAGCGACAGCAGTGAGGTAAGTGTGACCTCAGGTATGTGTGATTGTTTTTAATTTTTTTATTTTTGTGATGTATCTTGTGGTGGCGTGGGCTATGTATTGGGAATGTCTTTGCTGTTTTTTTCAGGTTTTTTTTTCAAGGAAGCCTCTTTTAGAGCGCTCCGAGGCCGGCTGTTTAGCTCGAGATTTTCAGTTGCGCAGCCTGCCTAGTGCCCTAAAAGAGGTGTGGAACGCCTCCCTTAGTGCTCCGCCCCACACTCCAGGCCCAGCTGATGAATTTTGTGGTTGGAGACGCAAAGCATTTCCCGGCGCAAAATTTACCGCTCTGCCCGGGTTAACGCCACAACAGAGGTGCGACCAAATTTCTCCCCCTAGGAGTTCCAACTAGTCCAAACTTCAGTTGCATATGAATGGTCTCAGATTAAGTCCCACTTGCCCATCACCCTGTTCTCGCTGGCGTACATCGACTCCCCATCCTCTGATGCATTCAATTCAAAATCCTTCTTCTCAACTATAATTTTCTTCAGGCCCCCCCCACCCCACCCCCTGCCCACGCAGTGTTTGCAATCTCTATCAGCCCCATGTCCCCTTCCTGGTGGCTGCAGTCCTCTGACTCCAGCAGTCTGTGCATTCCCCCATCCTGTCCCTGCTACCACCCCACCATTGGTGGCAGGGCCTTCAGCTACCTTAGGCCTTATGTTTGGATTTCCAGCCCTTGGATTGTTCCTTTATGTTAAAGGTGTCAGAAATTCAGGTTGTTACTCGTACATGTTTTGAATCAATATCCAAATTGATCCAATAATTGGAGAAAACAAAACAAAAAATTGTATTTGGATAGATCTACTCAAATGACAGTTTAAAGGTAAGAGCTAGCAATTCAGTCTGTCATTCTGTGTATAGCAGGACAGGATAAAGGAAAGAAAGTCTTGCATTTACATAGTGCCGTACACGACCACCGGACGTCTCAAAGCACTTTGCAGCCAATTAAGTACTTTTGGAGTATCATCACTGTTGTAATGGGAACAAGTCTTAAAATAAGCTTAAAATGGGCAGCTTAGTCACACTGTAATATTGTTCACTTTGTTTACTTTAAATCGCGTGTAAATATTTAGCGATCGTTCAATAACCAACCAACGCTCACTGCCGAGACTCACAACATAAAACACTGAATTTAAAGAATACACATAGGAGTGCCTCACACCCATGCTAAGTCACAATTCAAAACACAAAAACACAACCCTCCTTGCCCAAGCTAAATTTCAAAGTAACTGTTTAAATTTGGCATTCCTGGTTAAATTTGGTGTTCCTGGTTGAATTTGCTGCCCCTTTACATGACGAGGCAGCAGTCAAAATAAAAAGGAAGAACCTGCAAATACTGGAACTCTGAAATAAAATGGGTCGCCCATTTAAAACGGAAATGAGGAGGAATTTCTTCTCTCCGAGGGGCATGAATCTTTGGAATTCTCTACCACAGAGAGCTGTGGAGGCTGGGTCATTGAATATATTTAAGGTGGAGATTGACAGATTTTTGAATGATAAGGGAGTCAAGGGTTCTTGTGTTAAAGGAGATTATGCACAGCATAAGAACATAAGAACATAAGAAATAGGAACAGGAGTAGGCCATTTCACCCCTCGAGCCTGCTCCGCCACTTAATAAGATCATGGCTGATTTGATCATGATCATTACTTTCGGCACCTCGCCCACATAATCGGCAAAAATATCGCTCGCCGAAAAAGCCACTGAGAAAAAGTTGTTCTCATCTGAACTAAACCCAGCGGTATGGACGCCATTTTGTAAATCGGAGGTCGGCTCATATAAAAGGCTGCTTCAACTTCTGGGGAGTTTTGGTGTACTGTGCAGTTCTTTTAAGGTGATTTGAACATCTAAACAAATATCTTATCATACTGTGGACGATTTGAATTTATTTTAGGTGTTTTAGTAGGTAAATTTATTGTTTGTGAACAATAGGTATAATACTGATTGTTATTGTAATGGGGCCTGTAATTTCTCAGCCTGTCTTGATGACTATGCATATACTGCAGACTAGAGATGGCAGAAGGTATATTCAAGAGCATTATATGCCCAATCAAAGAGGTGGTAGACTGAGGAGGAGGACGAGACCTTACACCCCATGAACTTACAGGGAGAAGCGGTCTTACCTGAACTTGTCTGATAACAAGTGCCTTAGGAGACTGTGCTTCCAGAAAGAGGTTATCAGTGAGATATGCCAGCTCATCAGGGGAGATCTGCAGCCTGCCAGCACCATCAGGACCGCACTGTCCATTGAGGTCAAGGTCACTGCGGCACTTGCCTTCTACGCATCGGGTTCCTTTCAGGCCTCAGCTGGTGACATTTGCGCTATATCTCAGCATGCCACACATTACTGCTTTCGACAGGTCGCTGAAGCCCTTTACTCATGCAGAATGGACTTTATCAGCTACCCTATGACCAGGGAGGCACAGACGGAGAGGGCTCTAGCATTCTCCAGAATTGTAAGCTTCTCCAAGGTGCAGGGAGCAATAGACTGTACGCACATTGCCATGCAGACACCTTTTCAGGATGCAGAGGTTTTTCGGAACCGAAAGGGATTATAATGGCAGTAAATGCAAAATTTCCGGGTAGCATCGATGATGCTCACATCCTGCATGAGAGCACTGTATCTGACATGTTTACCAGTCAGCCACAAGGTCAATGCTGGATGCTTGGTGACAAAGGATATAGCCTCGACACCTGGCTGATGACCCCCCCCCTGAGTAACACCCACACAGAAGCCAAGAAGCGATACAACGAGAGCCACAGAGCCACACACAATATAGTCAAAAAGACCATTGGAGTGCTTAAGCAGTGCTTTAGATGCCTGGACCACTCAGAAGGTGAGTTATAATAATGCCCTGATCAGGTAACTCAATTTGTGGTGGTGTGCTCCATCCTGCACAACTTGGCTATCAGGAGGGGACAAGAATTGCCAGAAGGGACTGACTGTACACCTCAGGAGTGAGAGGAGGTGGACGCTGACCTCGGGGCAGACAATCAGGCCGACGATGAAACCATGCCCCGTCCCCCACTAAACTGCAGGAAAGGGCCCGTGGTGGCTACATAGCTGCAAGACTCTTATGTCAGCAGCTCATAAATGAGCACTTTGCTTGAAATAATGTTGGTCGTATTTACAAAGCTGCAACACTGTTGTGTCTGCAGCTCATACATGAATGATGTGCATTACCTTGGTGACAGTTAAAGTTTAAGTTGATTCAAGTGACATTGAATTATCCCCTTTCATGTTAAGGAATCACCAGTGTGTAACGAGGTTATGTTAAATAAAAAACTATTAATGAGAACATTTGTATAAAATCATAATTATAACTGTAAAAAGCACCCCACTCCACCCCACCCCACAACAAATTTATAACATTTATATCATTCATTAAATGTTTAACATTTCCAATAACACTTCATAAACATAAAACACAAGTGCAAAAAAACAAGATACCCCCTTTCCCCCTACCCCCAAACCTCCCAACAAAATAGCATCAACAACATAAAATTTCTGTGACCAAGACAACACCTGCGGCCGTGCACCTCATTTTCCTTCCCCACCCCCCACCACCAGCTTCTCCTCCCCACCTCATCCCCTTTTCCTTCCCCTCCTGACTCCAAGCTGCCTGGCCGAGGAGCTCCTCAGGCGCTGCTTCATTGGGAGGGATGACGGCAGAACCACTAGATACAGGAGAGGACGGTCCCGAGGTGGGAATGTGCTCCGAGCCAGAAGCAAGATCTTCCTCCTGGCTCTCATGTGTCATTGGCAATGGGGATGCGGCATCTTGGGGTCCAGTCCGCGCTTCGGGACCACTGGGAGGCCTTTGCCACCAGTGTTCCTGGCTATCACCCCCAGGGCCTCTGCCATCCGTGGCATGTACTCGCTCATGGTGGCGGACATGCTGGCCAGCTGGTGGGATATGGCCCCCATTGTCTGTAGGATCTGCTGACCTATGTCAACACTCCTCTAGGACAAGTGTATCATGTCCCCGCTCAGATCTGCCAATCGTGGAGCAGACTTGCTGTGTCGAACCAACCTCCACATGCTCGGCGCCGTCCTGGAGATGCTTGGGCCCGGTACCTGCACAATGGAGGAGGGAATGGCCGCGGGAGCACTAGATGTCATGGGTGTAAACGCAGGCTATGAGTGAAACATTCCCGGTATAAGTACAAGACATCACATCTGAGTTGAATCAATCATTACACTTACAATTCCAATTATATAAATATATAAGTACATGTAAATAAATGTAATACTTACTCTGGCGGATCCGACAAGATCGTTCCAGCGCTTGCGGCACTTGTTGCTCTCACGCACCTCATTGGTCGCCGACAAGACCACTTCGGCTATGTCAGCCCATATCTTCTGGTAAACCTTTGGATTCCCACGCCAACCTTGGGTCAATTGACCCCAGCATGACTCCACCTCCTCCAAGAGGGAGGCATTTGCCTTGTCGGAGAATCTCCTCGCTCGTTTGCGTCCTCCCAATTCTTCCCCTCCCACCTCATTGCTTTCGCCAGCATCCTCAGTCTCCATAGTGTGCTGTGTCGTTTCCTCCACCCCTTCCATTTTAAATATTTTTTTTTGACAACAACTCGGTGGGAACAACATTCTTTGTGCTCAGCAGTCTTTTTGCTGCTGGTAAATCTCCCTCCTACCTCCCACAACAGCCAAACAAGCACACAACACACCCACACACGCTTTCAGTTCCTCTCTGTTCCCTCTCTCTCTCTCTCTCTCCTCTTCTGCGCACATATTGATGACCCCTGACCTCCTGAAATGCAGGAAACGACCGTTGCCATGCCATTACTATGGATGCCGACACTTTACGGCAGAAGGTCAAAACATTTAACCATATCGTCCATTTCAGATCGCTCGCGGTAATGCCCATTTTATAAAATGGAAAGTTAGGGTTTTGAAAATGGATGATAATCTCAAAACCCATATTTACTGCCAACGCTGGAAATAACACCCATTTTTGGGCGATCTGCACAAAAGTGGAAAGTCTAGCCCCGAGTCCCCTAGTTTTAGTTTCCCCTATGAGTGGAAATATCCTCTCTGCATCCACCTTGTCGAGCCCCCTCATTATCTTATATGTTTCAATAAGATCACCTCTCATTCTTCTGAACTCCAATGAGTACAGGCCCAACCTACTTAACCTATCTTCATAAGTCAACCCCCTCAACTCTGGAATCAAGCTAATGAACCTTCTCTGAACAGCCTCCAATGCAAGTATATCCTTCCTTAAATACGAAGACCAAAACTGTACGTAGTACTCTAGGTGTGGCCTCACCAATACCCTGTACAGTTGTAGCAGGACTTCTCTGCTTTTATACTCTATCCCGCTTGCAATAAAGGCCAACATTCCATTTGCCTTCCTGATTACTTGCTGTACCTGCATACTAACTTTTGTGTTTCATAGAAACATAGAAACATAGAAAATAGGTGCAGGAGTAGGCCATTCGGCCCTTCTAGCCTGCACCGCCATTCAATGAGTTCATGGCTGAACATGCAACTTCAGTAGCCCATTCCTGCTTTCTCACCATACCCCTTGATTCCCCTAGTAGTAAGGACTTCATCTAACTCCTTTTTGAATATATTTAGTGAATTGGCCTCAACAACTTTCTGTGGTAGAGAATTCCACAGGTTCACCACTCTCTGGGTGAAGCAATTCCTCCTCATCTCGGTCCTAAATGGCTTACCCCTTATCCTCAGACTGTGTCCCCTGGTTCTGGACTTCCCCAACATTGGGAACATTCTTCCTGCATCTAACCTGTCTAACCCAGTCAGAATTTTAAACGTTTCTATGAGGTCCCCTCTCATTCTTCTGAACTCCAGTGAATATAAGCCCAGTTGATCCAGTCTTTCTTGATAGGTCAGTCCCGCCATCCCGGGAATCAGTCTGGTGAACCTTTGCTGCACTCCCTCAATAGCAAGAATGTCCTTCCTCAGGTTAGGAGACCAAAACTGTACACAATACTCCAGGTGTGGCCTCACCAAGGCCCTGTACAATTGTAGCAACACCTCCCTGCCCTTGTACTCAAATCCCCTCGCTATGAAGGCCAACATGCCATTTGCTTTCTTAACCGCCTGCTGTACCTGCATGCCAACCTTCAATGACTGATGTACCATGACACCCAGGTCTCTTTGCACCTCCCCTTTTCCTAATCTGTCACCATTCAGATAATAGTCTGTCTCTCTGTTTTTACCACCAAAGTGGATAACCTCACATTTATCCATATTATACTTCATCTGCCATGCATTTTCCCACTCACCTAACCTATCCAAGTCGCTCTGCAGCCTCATAGCATCCTCCTCGCAGCTCACACTGCCACCCAACTTAGTGTCATCCACAAATTTGGAGATACTACATTTAATCCCCTTGTCTAAATCATTAATGTACAGTGTAAACAGCTGGGGCCCCAGCACAGAACCTTGCGGTACCCCACTAGCCACTGCCTGCCATTCTGAAAAGTACCCATTTACTCCTACTCTTTGCTTCCTGTCTGACAACCAGTTCTCAATCCCATGTCAGCACACTACCCCCAATCCCATGTGCTTTAACTTTGCACATTAATCTCTTGTGTGGGACCTTGTCGAAAGCCTTCTGAAAGTCCAAATATATCACATCAACTGGTTCTCCCTTGTCCACTCTACTGGAAACATCCTCAAAAAATTCCAGAAGATTTGTCAAGCATGATTTCCCTTTCACAAATCTATGCTGACTTGGATCTATCATATTACCTCTTTCCAAATGCACTGCTATGACATCCTTAATAATTGATTCCATCATTTTACCCACTACCAATGTCAGGCTGACCGGTCTATAATTCCCTGTTTTCTCTCTCCCTCCTTTTTTAAAAAGTGGGGTTACATTGGCTACCCTCCACTCCATAGGAACTGATCCAGAGTCAATGGAATGTTGGAAAATGACTGTCAATGCATCCACTATTTCCAAGGCCACCTCCTTAAGTACTCTGGGATGCAGTCCATCAGGCCCTGGGGATTTATCGGCCTTCAATCCCATCAATTTCCCCAACACAATTTCCCGACTAATAAGGATTTCCCTCAGTTCCTCCTCCTTACTAGACCCTCCGACCCCTTTTATATGCGGAAGGTTGTTTGTGTCCTCTCAGTGAATACCGAACCAAAGTACTTGTTCAATTGGTCCGCCATTTCTTTGTTCCCCGTTATGACTTCCCCTGATTCTGACTGCAGGGGACCTACGTTTGTCTTTACTAACCTTTTTCTCTTTACATATCTATAGAAACTTTTGCAATCCGTCTTAATGTTCCCTGCAAGCTTCTTCTCGTACTCCATTTTCCCTGCCCTAATCAAACCCTTTGTCCTCCTCTGCTGAGTTCTAAATTTCTCCCAGTCCCCGGGTTCGCTGCTATTTCTTGCCAATTTGTATGCCACCTCCTTGGCTTTAATGCTATCCCTGATTTCCCTTGATAGCCACGGTTGAGCCACCTTCCCTTTTTTATTTTTATGCCAGACAGGAATGTACAATTGTTGTAGTTCATCCATGCGGTCTCTAAATGTCTGCCATTGCCCATCCACAGTCAACCCCTTCAGTATCATTCGCCAATCTATCCTAGCCAATTCACGCCTCATACCTTCAAAGTTACCCTTCTTTAAGTTCTGGACCATGGTCTCTGAATTAACTGTTTCATTCTCCATCCTAATGCAGAATTCCACCATATTATGGTCACTCTTCCCCAAGGGGCCTCGCACAATGAGATTGCTAATGAATCCTCTCTCATTACACAACACCCAGTCTAAGATGGCCTCCCCCCTAGTTGGTTCCTCGACATATTGGTCTAAAAAACCATCCCTTATGCACTCCAGGAAATCCTCCTCCACCGTATTGCTTCCAGTTTGGTTAACCCAATCTATGTGCATATTAAAGTCACCCATTATAACTGCTGCACCTTTATTGCATGCACCCCTAATTTCATGTTTGATGCCCTCCCCAACATCACTACTACTGTTTGGAGGTCTGTACACAACTCCCACTAACGTTTTTTGCCCTTTGGTATTCTGCAGCTCTACCCATATAGATTCCACATCATCCAAGCTAATGTCCTTCCTAACTATTGCCTTAATTTGCTCCTTAACCAGCAATGCTACCCCACCTCCTTTTCCTTTTATTCTATCTTTCCTGAATGTTGAATACCCCTGGATGTTGAGTTCCCAGCCCTGATCATCCTGGAGCCACGTCTCCGTAATCCCAATCACATCATATTTGTTAACATCTATTTGCACAGTTAATTCATCCACCTTATTGCGGATACTCCTTGCATTAAGACACAAAGCCTTCAGGCTTGTTTTTTTAACACCCTTTGTCCTTTTAGAATTTTGCTGTACAGTGGCCCTTTTTGTTCTTTGCCTTGGGTTTCTCTGCCCTCCACTTTTCCTCATCTCCTTTCTGTCTTTTGCTTTTGCCTCCTTTTTGTTTCCCTCTGTCTCCCTGCATTGGTTCCCATCCCCCTGCCATATTAGTTTAAATCCTCCCCAACAGCACGCGCAAACACTGCCCCTAGGACATTGGTTCCGGTCCTGCCCAGGTGCAGACCGTCCGGTTTGTACTGGTCCCACCTCCCCCAGAACCGGTTCCAATGCCCCAGGAATTTGAATTCCTCCCTGCTGCACCACTGCTCAAGCCACATATTCATCTGCGCTATCCTGCGATTCCTACTCTGACTATCACGTGGCACTGTTAGCAATCCCGAGATTACTACTTTTGAGGTCCTACTTTTTAATTTAGCTCCTAGCTCCTTAAATTCGTTTCGTAGGACCTCATCCCTTTTTTTACCTATGTCGTTGGTATCAATGTGCACCACGACAACTGGCTGTTCTCCCTCCCTTTTTAGAATGTCCTGCACCCGCTCCGAGACATCCTTGACCCTTGCACCAGGGAGGCAACATACCATCCTGGAGTCTCGGTTGCGGCCGCAGAAACGCCTATCTATTCCCCTCACCATTGAATCCCCAATCACTATTGCTCTCCCACTCTTTTTCCTGCCCTCCTGTGCAGCAGAGCCAGCCATGGTGCCATGAACTTGGCTGCTGCTGCCCTCCCCTGATGAGTCATTCCCCTCAACAGTACCCAAAGCAGTGTATCTGTTTTGCAGGGCAATGACCACATGGGACTCCTGCACTACCTTCCTTGCACTGCTCTTCCTGTTGGTCTTCCATTCCCTATCTGGCTGTGGACCCTTTCCCTGCGGTACGACCAACTCGCTACACGTGATACTCACGTCATTCTCAGCATCGTGGATGCTCCAGAGTGAATCCACCCTCAGCTCCAACTCCGCAACGCGGACCGTCAGGAGCTTGAGGTGGATACACTTCCTGCAGATATAGTCGTCAGGGACACTTCATGCACAAGGACCCCCAGGTCCCTCTGTACTGCAGCACTTTGCAATTTTTCTCCATTTAAATTATAACTTGCTTTTCTATTTTTTCTGCCAAAGCGGATAACCTCACATTTTCCCATATTATACTCCATCTGCCAAATATTTGCTCACTCAATTAGGCTTGTCTATATCCTTTGCAGATTTTTTGTGCCCTCCTCGCAATTTGCTTTCCCACCCATCTTTGTATCATCAGCAAACTTGGCTACATTACACTCGGTCCCTTCATCCAAGTCATTAATATAGATTGTAAATAATTGAGGACCCAGCACCGATCCGTGTGGCACCCCACTAGTTACTGTTTGCCAACTGGAAAATGACCCATTTGTCCCGACTCTGTTTTCTGTTAGTTAGCCAATCCTTTATCCATGCTAATATATTACCCCCAACCCCGTGAACTTTTATCTTGTGGCACCTAATCGAATGCCTTCTGGAAATCCAAATACACCACATCCACTGGTTCCCCCCTTATCCACGCTACTCATTGCATCCTCAAAGAACTCCAGCAAATTTGTCAAACATGATTTCCCTTTCATAAAACCATGCTGACTCTGCTTGATTGAATTATGCTTTTCCAAATATCCTGCTTCCTTAATAATGGACTCCAGCATTTTCCCAATGACAAATGTTAGGCTAATTGATCTATAGTTTCTTGCTTTTAGTCTGCCTCCTTTTTTAAATAGTGGTGTTATATTTGCGGTTTTCCAATCTGTTGGGACTGCCCCAGAATCCAGGGTACCCAAGTTTCGGCTGGAGTTGCTCCTATTTTTTTTTGAGCAACTAGTTTAGTTTGGTGTATCTTAGAAATCGCAATTCTCGGCATTTAGTTTGCCCCAGTTCTACTGAGTTAGTTTAGTTTCATTTTAGTTCAGTTTTTTTGTTTCAAAAGGTGGCGTTACCAGCCACTTACACCTGTTTTGCAAGTTTAGGCAGCGAAAAGTTACTCCAAACTAACTTAGAATGGAGTAAGTGTCGACTTTTGTATGCTCAGAAAAACCTTACGTACACTTTAGAATTAGGCGCAGGTAGCCAGAGATGGGGGGGGGAAGGGAAGTTAGAGGGAAGTTAGGGGATTTACCAAAGCATTAAACACTTCACTTTTACCAATAAAGAGCCATCATCAATAATAAATGATAAATAAATCAATAAATCAACCAATAAATCAACAAATCAATCAAACAAAAAATTAAAAATTAAAAATTAAAAAATAAAAAATCAATCAATAAATAAAAAATTTAAAAGTTGGTACTCACCGACTACAGCACCTATCCGTTCGGGAGCACCGGAAGTCTTCCAAAAGCCTGCTGAAGAGCTGGTCGGATGGGTCCCACTGCCGAGAAGGTGTTCGGGCAGGGCCCGCCACCGGGGAGGAGTTCGGGCGGGCCCCACTGCCGAAGAGCTGTTGGTCGGACGGGGCCCGCCACCAGGGAGTAGTTCGGGTGGGCCCCACCACCGATGAGGTGCTGGTCGGGCAGGCCCCGCTGCTGAAGAGGTGCTGGTCGGGCGGGGCCTGCCACCAGGGAGGAGTTCGGGCGGGCCCCGCTGCTGAAGAGGTGCTGGTCGGGCGGGCCCCGCCATCGAGGAGGTGTTTGGGTGGGGCCCACCACTGGGGCATAGTTCTGGCGGGGCCCGCCACTGGGGAGGAGTTCGGGTGGGCCCCACCACCAACGAAGTGCTGGTCGGGCAGGCCACGCCGCCGAAGAGCTGCTGGTTGGGCGGGGCCTGCCAGTACCAGATCTAAGATAGCCTGCTCCCTGGTTGGTTCCGCAACGCATTGTTCAAGGAAACTATCCCGGATACACTCTATGAACTCTTCCTGAAGGTTATCCCGGCTAATTTGCTTTTTCCAATCAACATGAAGGTTAGAATCGCCCATGATTATGGCCGTTTCTTTTTTACAAGCCTCCATTATTTTTTGATTTATACTCCGTCCAACAGTGTAGCTACTGTTAGGGGGCCTATAGACTACACCCACCAGCGACTTTTTCCCCTTATTATTCCTTATCTCCACCCAAACTGATTCAACATCTTGATCTTCTGAGCCAATATCGTTTCTCACTAACGCACTGATCTCATCCTTTATTAACAGAGCTATCCCACCTCCATTTCCTTTCTGTCTGTCCTTCCAAATTGTCAAATACCCTGAATACTTAGTTCCCAGTCCTGGTCACCTTGCAACCACGTCTCTGAAATGGCTATCAGATCATACCCATTTGTATCTATTTGTGCCGTGAACTCATCTATTTTGTTACGAATGCTGCGTACATTCAGATAAAGAGCTTTTAAATCTGTTTTTTTTACCATTTTATCTTGCTTTGACCCCACTTTCTGATTCACCTTTATGTTTATACATTCTGTCCCTTCCTAGCACGCTCTGGTTATCATTTCCCCCAGTGCTACCCTGATCTATTGCCTTCTCCTTATTCTTTGACTTTTTTAATTTTCGCTCACCTGAATTCTCCCCCCCACTATTTAGTTTAAAGCCCTCTCTGCAGCCCTAGTTATTTGATTCGCCAGGACCCTAGTCCCAGAACGGTCTAAGTGGAGCCCATCACAACGGAACAGCTCCCTCTTACCCCAGTACTGATGCCAGTGTCCCACAAACCAAAACCCATTTCTCCCACACCAGTCTTTGAGGCATGTGTTTAACTCTCTGATCTTATTTACCCCATGCAAATTTGCTCGTGGCTCAGGTAGTAATCCAGAGATGATTCCCTTTGTGGTTCTGTTTTTTTATTTGGCCCCTAGCTGCTCATAATCCCTCAGCAGAACCTCTTTGTCTGTCCTACCTATGTCATTGGTACCGACATGGACCACGACAACTGGATCTTCCCCCTCCCACTCCAAGTTTCTCTCCAGCCCAGAGGAGATGTCCTTAACCCTGGCACCGGGTAGACAACACAGCCTTTGGGACTCACGCTCTCGACTGCAGAAAACAGTATCTATCCCCCTAATGATACTGTCCCCTACCACTACAAGGTTCCTTTTTACTTCCCCCACTTGAATGGCCTCCTGTACCACGGTGCTGTGGTCAGTTTGCTCATCCTCCCTGCAGTCCCAGCTCTCGTCCACACAGGGAGTAAGAGCCTCGAACCTGTTGGACAAGAGCAAGGGCCGAGGCTCCTCCATCCTGAGTCCCCATACCTGACGCACTTGTAGTCACACCCTCCTGTCCCTGACCACAGATCGAATTTGAATTAATTAATCTAAGGGGTGTGATTAGCTCCTGGAACACAGCGTCCAGATAACTCTCCCCCTCCCTGAGTGTCTGCAGCTCGGACTCCAGCTCATCAACACGGAGCCGAAGATCCTCGAGCTGCAGACACTGACTGCAGATGTGGTTGCTGTGGACCTCAGTGGGGTCAACCCGCTCCCACATGCAACAGCAGTAACGCTTCATCTGTCCTGCCATCTCTAATGTATTTAATTAATTAGATTTAGTTTTTAGTTATTAATCCCGGCCCCTAATTTAAGGCCCTTAATTTAAAGCAAGAAAAGAGAGAGAAAAACTCACCAACCAATTACTTCCCTGCCTTCCTGTGACGTTGAATGTAGTCGCCCTATTCTCCTTTGTCGCCTTCTCTTACCTGCTTGCGCTGCTCCCTGTGGTGGCTGCTGCTCGCTGCTTTTATCCCCGCTGCTGGTGTGGTGCTCCCTTCCAGGTCAGTCGGCTCCTGTAATGTGAAGAGATAGGCTATGACATTTTTCAGTGTGTGCCCTTCATCAGAAGGTTTAAAGATAAATACGCATTTTGATAAGGTTGAAATAAATAAGAGAGAAAAGGCAGGAGGGGAGAGTGAGAGATCAATAGATGCACCAACAACAGGGAAGGAATTAGTGGGTTAAATGACCTGCAAAATGCATAATTTTTTATTGCTGTTGGACGATGTATTAAAAATATCACTGAGAACATTGGCAGTGTCTAAAAAGGAAAAAGAATGAAACAGAGGTTGGGAGATGAAAAGACACAAGAGAGGCCCTCATGGAGCAATTGTGAGAAAATAATAAAGAGAGAGAGATTAACCTGCAGATCTGAAACTATAACATAAAATGTGGAAACATAGAAACATTGAAAATAGGTGCAGGAGTAGGCCATTCGGCCCTTCTAGCCTGCACCGCCATTCAATGAGTTTATGGCTGAACATGCAACTTCAGTACCCCCTTCCTGCTTTCTCGCCATACCCCTTGATCCCCCTAGTAGTAAGGACTTCATCTAACTCCCTTTTGAATATATTTAGTGAATTGGCCTCAACAAATTTCTGTGGTAGAGAATTCCACAGGTTCACCACTCTCTGGGTGAAGAAGATTCTCCTCATCTCAGTCCTAAATGGCTTACCCCTTATCCTCAGACTGTGACCCCTGGTTCTGGACTTCCCCAACATTGGGAACATTCTTCCTGCATCTAACCTGTCTAAACCTGTCAGAATTTTAAACGTTTCTATGAGGTCCCCTCTCATTCTTCTGAACTCCAGTGAATACAAGCCCAGTTGATCCAGTCTTTCTTGATAGGTCAGTCCCACCATCCTGGGAATCAGTCTGGTGAACCTTCACTACACTCCCTCAATAGCAAGAATGCACTTCCTCAAGTTAGGAGACCAAAACTGTGCACAATACTCCAGGTGTGGCCTCACCAAGGCCCTGTACAACTGTAGCAACACCTCCCTGCCCCTGTACTCAAATCCCCTCGCTATGAAGGCCAACATGCCATTTGCTTTCTTAACCGCCTGCTGTACCTGCATGCCAACCTTCAATGACTGATGTACCATGACACCCAGGTCTCGTTGCACCTCCCCTTTTCCTAATCTGTCACCATTCAGATAATAGTCTGTCTCTCTGTTTTTACCACCAAAGTGGATAACCTCACATTTATCCACATTATACTTCAGCTGCCATGCATTTGCCCACTCACCTAACCTATCCAAGTCACTCTGGAGACCCATAGCATCCTCCTCGCAGCTCACACTGCCACCCAACTTAGTGTCATCCGCAAATTTGGAGATACTACATTTAATCCCCTCGTCTAAATCATTAATGTACAGTGTAAACAGCTGGGGCCCCAGCACAGAACCTTGCGGTACCCCACTAGTCACTGCCTGCCATTCTGAAAAGTCCCCATTTACTCCTACTCTTTGCTTCCTGTCTGACAACCAGTTCTCAATCCATGTCAGCACACTACCCCCAATCCCATGTGCTTTAACTTTGCACATTAATCTCTTGTGTGGGACCTTGTCGAAAGCCTTCTGAAAGTCCAAATATACCACATCAACTGGTTCTCCCTTGTCCACTCTACTGGAAACATCCTCAAAAAATTCCAGAAGATTTGTCAAGCATGATTTCCCTTTCACAAATCCATGCTGACTTGGACCTATCATCTCACCTCTTTCCAAATGCGCTGCTATGACATCCTTAATAATTGATTCCATCATTTTACCCACTACTGAGGTCAGGCTGACCGGTCTATAATTCCCTGTTTTCTCTCTCCCTGCTTTTTTAAAAAGTGGGGTTACATTGGCTACCCTCCACTCGATAGGAACTGATCCAGAGTCAATGGAATGTTGGAAAATGACTGCCAATGCATCTGCTATTTCCAAGGCCACCTCCTTAAGTACTCTGGGATGCAGTCCATCAGGCCCTGGGGATTTATCGGCCTTCAATCCCATCAATTTCCCCAACACAATTTCCCGACTAATATGGATTTCCCTCAGTTCCTCCTCCTTACTAGACCCTCTGACCCCTTTTTTATCCGGAAGGTTGTCTGTGTCCTCCTTAGTGAATGCCGAACCAAAGTACTTGTTCAATTGGTCCGCCATTTCTTTGTTCCCCGTTATGACTTCCCCTGATTCTGACTGCAGGGGACCTACGTTTGTCTTTACTAACCTTTTTCTCTTTACATATCTATAGAAACTTTTGCAATCCGTCTTAATGTTCCCTGCAAGCTTTCTCTCGTACTCCATTTTCCCTGCCCTAATCAAACCCTTTGTCCTCCTCTGCTGAGTTCTAAATTTCTCCCAGTCCCGGGTTCGCTGCTAATTCTGGCCAATTTGTATGCCACTTCCTTGGCTTTAATACTATCCCTGATTTCCCTTGATAGCCACGGTTGAGCCATCTTCCCTTTTGTATTTTTACGCCAGACAGGAATGTACAATTGTTGTAGTTCATCCATGCGGTCTCTAAATGTCTGCCATTGCCCATCCACAGTCAACCCCTTAAGTATCATTTGCCAATCTATCCTAGCCAATTCACGCCTCATACCTTCAAAGTTACCCTTCTTTAAGTTCTGGACCATGGTCTCTGAATTAACTGTTTCATTCTCCATCCTAATGTAGAATTCCACTATGTTATGGTCACTCTTCCCTAAGGGGCCTCGCACAATGAGATTGCTAATTAATCCTCTCTCATTACACAACACCCAGTCTAAGAAGGCCTCCCCCCTAGTTGGTTCCTCGACATATTGGTCTAGAAAACCATCCCTTATGCACTCCAAGAAATCCTCCTCCACCGTATTGCTTCCAGTTTGGCAGCCCAATCTATGTGCATATTAAAGTCACCCATTATAACTGCTGCACCTTTATTGCATGCACCCCTAATTTCCTGTTTGATGCCCTCCCCAACATCACTAGTACTGTTTGGAGGTCTGTGCACAACACCCACTAACGTTTTTTGCCCTTTGGTGTTCTGCAGCTCTACCCATATAGATTCCACATCATCCAAGCTAATGTCCTTCCTAACTATTGCATTAATCTCCTCTTTAACCAGCAATGCTACCCCTCCTCCTTTTCCTTTTATTCTATCCTTCCTGAATGTTGAATACCCCTGGATGTTGAGTTCCCAGCCCTGATCATCCTGGAGCCACGTGTCCGTAATCCCAATCACATCATATTTGTTAACATCTATTTGCACAGTTAATTCATCCACCTTATTACGGATACTCCTTGCATTAAGACACAAAGCCTTCAGGCTTGTTTTTTTAACACCCTTTGTCCTTTTAGAATTTTGCTGTACAGTGGCCCTTTTTGTTCTTTGCCTTGGGCTTCTCTGCCCTCCACTTATCCTCATCTCCTTTCTGTCTTTTGCTTTTGTCTCCTTTTTGTTTCCCTCTGTCTCCCTGCATTGGTTCCCATCCCCCTGCCATATTAGTTTAACTCCTCCCCAACAGCACTAGCAAACACTCCCCCTTGGACATTGGTTCTATATTAGATGTGCCAGTGATAATAACAACTTGTATTTATATCGTGCCTCTAACGTAGTGAAACGTCCCAAGGCGTTTCACAGGAGTATTATGAGATAAAATATTTGACACAGAGCCGCATAAGGAGAAATTAGGGCAGGTGACCAAAAGCTTCGTCAAAGAGATAGGTTTTAAGGAGCGTCTTGAAATAGAAAAGAGAGGTAGGGAGGTAGAGAGGTTTAAGCAGAGAATTGCAGAGTTTAGGGCCTAGGCAACGGAAAGCATGGCCACCAATGGTTGGGCGATTATTATCAGGGATGCTCAAGAGATACAGAATTTTGAAATCGAAGTGTTGCTTAACCGGGAGCCAATGTAAGTCAGCGATGGGTGAGAGAGACTCAGTGCGAGTTGGACACGGACAGCCGAGTTTTGGATCACTTCTATTTTACATAGGGTAGAATGTGGGAGGCCAGCCAGGAGTACGTTGCAATAGTCAAGTCTAGAGGTAACAAAGACATGGATGAAGGCTTCAGCAGCGGATGGATGAGCTGAGGCAAGGGTGGAGACAGGCGATGTGACAGAGGTGGAAATAGACGGTCTTAGTTATGCTGTGGATATGTGGTCGCAAGCTCATTTCAGGATCAAATATGACACCAAGGTTGTGAAAAGTCTGGTTCAGCTTCACACAAAAGTTATGGAGAGTGATGGAGTCAGTGGCTAGGGAACAGAGTTTGTGGCGGGGACTGAAAACAGTGGTTTTGGTCTTCCCAATATTCAATTGGAGAAAATTTCTGCTCATCCAGAACTGGATGTCGGACAAGCAGTCTGACAATTTGGAGATCATGGAGGGCTCGAGAGAAGTGATAGTGAGGGAGAGCTGGGTGTCATCAGAGTACATGTGGAAACTGATGCTATGTTTTTGGATGATGTCACCACGGAGCAACATTTGGATGAGAAATAGGAGGAGGCCAAGGATAGATCCTTGGGGGACACCAGAGGTAGCGATGCGGGGGCAGGAAGAGAAGTCGTTGCAGGTGATTCTCTGGCTACAATTAGATAGATAAGAATGGAACCAGGTGAGTGCAGTCCCACCCAGCTGGAGAGGAGTTGGAGAAGGATAGAGTGATCAATCGTATCAAAGCCTGCAGAAAGGTCAAGAAGGATGAGGAGGGATAGTTTACCTTTGTCACAGTCACAAAGGATGTAATTTGTGACTTTGATGAGAGCCATTTCAGTACTGTGGCAGGTGTGGAAACTGGATTGGAGGGATTCAAACATGGAATTGCGGGAAAAATGGGCACAGATTTGGGAGGCAACAATATGTTCAAGGACTTTGGAGAGGAAAGGAATGTTGGAGATGGGGTGGTAGTTTGCAAGGACGGAGGGGTCGAGAGTTGGTTTATTGAGAAGAGGGTGTTGAAGGCAGATTTGAGGGAGAAGGGGTAGTACCTGAGGGCAGAGAACCATTAAGAAGGTCAGCTAACTTAGGAGCCAGAAAAGGAAGTTGGGTGGTCAGCAGTTTGCTGGGAATAGGGTCAAGGGAGCAGGAAGTGGGTCTCATGGACAAGATGAACTTGGAAAGGTCATGAGGGGAGATCGGAGGGACACTAGTGAAAGATGTGAGGACAGAGCTAGGGCAGGGGGGATCCCTAGAGGAAGTTTGGCCTGGTGAGCTAGGGGAAGGAAGGGAAGAGGCAGAGGCGACCGAACGGAAGAGGAAGGTGAGTTACCGGGTCTCCATGGGCTGGATATCCAGGGCTCACTGGCCCTAATGGCCATATACTGTAGTTTGGGCATCTCTGCCTGAGGAGTTAGCATAAAATTCTATGAAGTTGCCCTATTAGAAAAGTTACCTATGCTTCATCTCCTTCATCAGAGCCTCTGATAGTGGAAATTGTACAACTTGTGTTGGAAGGATTAGGGTCAATGAGCTAAGTGTTATTTTGTCTTTTCATATTTCCTTCTGTTCATGATCAGTTCCCATTAAACTAAAAGAGTTTTTTTTATGTACAAGCAACTTTACTTTCTTGCCAACTTTCTCCCCTTTTCGAAGGCACTGGCTCCTGGCTGGGCACTAGGATATTGTTCTACTGATGCTAATCATTTTCTGGTGCTCGCCCAATGTTAGAGTTGCTAACTCTGGTTGGATGTATTCCGGGGAAGTTTCATCATGTGACTTCCCACCTCCAGCTGCTCCAATTTAATCCCTAAATCATTTCAGGGCTGACTTTCACACTGAAATGGTTACTAGAGTTCGCACCCTTCCCCATGACTGCCACCATGAAGAAATTGAGTGAGGACCGTGGGTTTTTTTCTCACAGAGAAGAAGGTTCATCAGCCCGCATGCTTCAATCTGCCGTTGACTGTGGGAAACTCATGCCAGTGGCAATAGCACCACACGAATCCCAACGGGAGCACGCCTTGATATTGGTGCTCATATTGTAGTGTCAGCTGTGGCTCAGTGGGGAGCACTCTCATTTTTGAGTCACAAGGTTGTGGGTTCAAGTCCCACCCCAAGGACCTGAACACATAAAAATCTAGGCTGACACTCCAGTGCAGTGCTGAGAGAGTGCTGCACTGTCGTAAGTGCTGTCTTTCGGATGAGACATTAAACCGAGGTCCTATCTGCCCTCTCAAGTGAATGTTGACACTATTTTTAAGAAGAGCAGGGGAGTTAGCCCCAATGTACTGGCTAATATTTATCCCTCAATCAACATCACTAAAACAGATTATCTAGTCATTATCACATTGCTGTTTCTGGGAGTTTGTTGTGTACAAATTGGCTGCTGCGTTTCCTATATTAGAACAGTGACTACACTCCAAAGGTACTTCATTGGTTGTAAAATGCTATGAGACGTCTGGTGGTCATGAAAGGCGCTATATAAATCCAAGTCTTTCCTCGTGAGGCATATAATAAATCAACAATATTGTTGTAAAGAAAATAGAATATATTGGAAATACACAGTATCTGTAAAGAGGAAAGATAGGTTAACATTTTTGGTGTATCCCCTTCATCAAGTCCCTGTTTGCAATTTGTTTTTCTTTTTATTGTAAAGATAGTTGCTGACTTGCATTGAACATTATGTTTCATTGCACCAGTCTGACTATGGTTAAGACAGATCTATCAGCCCTGCTATTATGCTGAGTTCCCCACCCACTCTGTGAAATGACACCAGATCTTTACATCTCAATAGCATGAGTCAAAAGGAAAAAAACGAAAAACTGGTCCAATTCATTACTTCACACTATGCCCAATTGTGCTGACATTTCCAGCTCTGAGACAGCAGGCGTGTCTGAACTGCGTTCTGTGTACTATTTTTTCCATACAAATGTAAAGCGGATTCAGAGAAAACAAAGTGGTTCCAAGAGTTAATGTTATGTAAATGATTATAGTAACATTACTTAAAAAAGTGAGTGATAGGTGTAATAGTGTGTGCACACTGCTCGAATACTTCACCCTTGTAAACTGCAGACAACTTATTTAGATTTAAAACTTCTTCTTCTTCTTGGGCAGCCCCCCAGAGATGAGCTTCCACACTAAAATGAGTTCTCAGGTGACTGATGAGACCAATGCGGGATCTATAGTCTCTGTCACAGGTGGGGCAGACGGTGGTTGAAGGGACGGGTGGGTGGGTTGCTTGATTTGTCATACGTTCCTTCCGCTGTTTGTACTTGGCTTCCGCATGCTCCAGGTGAAGAAACTCGAAGTGTTCGGTGTCTTCTCGGATGCTTCTCCTCCACTTTGAGCCGTCTTGGGTCAGGAATTCCCAAGAGTCAGTGGGAATGTTGCATTTTTTCAAGGAGGCTTTGAAGGTGCCCTTGAAGTGTTTTCTCTGCCTACCTGGGATTTAAAACACAATCATGCCCAATTCACAAAACCTAAACTAATTTCTTTTTACTTTGTTTGTATTACAGCACTTTAGCCAATGGCGGTCTCAACTTTAGACAGCGGTGTAATAAAAAAATAACTGATACAAGTGGCAGTAGTAGTTACAAAGGCCAAATGTTGTGGTTAAAGGTGGGATTTAACTGTTGGCCTATTTGGGCCCTCCCCTTACATTAAAGAAGGTCAATTAACAGATAATTAAACTTGCAATGATGATCTTTAAATAACAATGTGTGTGAGCAATTGTTTTGGCTTGCTGCCAATGTTTGGAAACCCAGCCACAGTCTAAATGGAGCAGAATCCAAAACACTATGGAACTCGACATATGGCGGCACTGCTTCTAGTAAACTGGCCCTTGTCCAGTCTTCAGGGCTACATCCATAACAGCATACATAAGAACATAACATAAGAAATAGGAGCAGGATTAGGCCATTTGGCCCCTCGAGCTTACTCTGCCATTCAATAAGATCATGGCTGATCTGATCTTGGCCTCAACTCCTCTTCCCTGCCCGCTCCCAATAACCCTTCATTCCCTTATCATTAAAAAATCTGTCTATCTCCACCTTAAATATTCTCAATGACCCAGCCTCCACAGCTCTCTGGGGTAGAGAATTCCAAAGATTCACAACCCTCTGAGAGAAGAAATTCCTCCTCATTTCCATTTTAAATGGGCGACCCCTTATTCTGAAACTATGCCCCCTAGGTCTAGATTCCCTCACGAGGGGAAACATCCTCTCTGCATCTACCCTGTCAAGCTCCCTCAGAATCTTATAAGCTCACTCAGAATCCATCCACACAGCAAACTCAGCAGGCAAAAAAATGTTCTCCGAAGTGATGCTGGGTAAATTCTATAAGCCTACTCTCTGAGCAGGGAGCCTTGCTCACTGAACAGGAGGGCAAATCGCAGAAGCCGGTGCAGAGGTCAGCACAACCAATCCATGGCCGTCGCGGTTTCCAGTTGGAAATGCAAACTCAAAGTTTGCCCCTGTTCTGTACACGCGCACTTCAGTTTCACAGAAATATACGTTTTTAAATTGTGTTTTGGAAAGAAAGAGATAACTTAAATTTATACAGCGTCCTCAGGATATCCCAAAAAGCTGTACAAATAATGAATTATTTTGAAAGAGCAAACACTTTGACATGTAGGCAAAGGGAGCAGCCGATGTGTACATGGTGAAGTCCCACAAACCAGTAGATAATCTGTGTTTGGTGGCGCTGGTTGAGGGGGGAATATTGGAGTAATCTATCAGATGGTCACGATCACTGCATCTCTGAGATCTCCTGGCGTGCTCTCCTCCCTCCAGATGAGAGAGATGAGGTCATGTATTCACGCCAGTAGTGCCTCTCCGCCATACTTCAGTGCCTCAGCAGGGATTCCATCCGCTCCCGAAGTCTTGTTGTTCTTAAGCTGTCTTATGGCGTTTTCTACCTCGTGCAGTGCTGGGGTTTTACTGAGGTGGTGGCGGGTAGCATGCTGGGGGATGGAGTCGAGAACACTCGAGTCAAAGGCAGAGCCTTGATTGAGGAAATCTTCGAAGTGCTCCTTCCAGCGGGCCCTGACTGCCACGGTGTTTTTGATGAGTGTTTCCCGTTCTTGGCCAGCAGTGGGGTGGGGCCTTGGGTGCTTGGACCGTAGGTGGCACTGTCAACCGCGAGGGTCTATGGAGCGTCCTCCTCCGTTTCAGATGACCTCAAAAGTTCATCACCCTCCTCCACCTGCTCCACGACGACATGCAGGCTGTGATCCTTACCAACGGATCCATTACAGACCCAATCCACGTCCGGACCGGGGTCAAACAGGGCTGCTTAATCACCCCAATCTTCCTCGCTGCCATGCTCCACCTCACAGTCGACAAATTCCCCACTGGAGTGGAACTAAACTACAGAACCAGTGGGAACCTGTTCAACCTTTGCTGTTTCCAAGCCAGGTCCAAGACCACCCCGGCGAGCTACAGTACGTGGACGACGCCTGCGTCTGCGCACATACAGAGGCTGAACCCCAGGACATAGTCGACGTATTTACTGAGGCGTACGAAAGCATGGGTCTTATGCTAAACATCAGCAAGACAAAGGTCCTCCACCAGCCTGTCCTCACTGCACAGCACTGTTCCCCAGTCATCAAGATCCACGGCGCTGCCCTGGACAACATGGATCACTTCCCATATCTCGGGAGCCTCCTATCAACAAGAGCAGGCATTGATGACGAGATCCAACACTGCCTCTAGTGCGCCAGTGCAGCCTTCAGCCACCTGAGGAAAAGCATGTTTGAAGACCTAGCCCTCAAAACTTCCACCAAGCTCATGGTCTACAGGGCTGTAGTAATACCCGCCCTCCTGTGCACCATGCACCATGTACAGTAGACACCTCAAGTCGTTAGAGAAATGTCCCCAATGATGTCTCCGCAAGATCCTACCAATCCCCTGGGAGGACAGACGCACCAACATTAGTGTCCTCGTCCAGGCCAACATCCTCAGCATCGAAGCACTGACCACACTTGATCAGCTCTGCTGGGCAGGCCACATAGTTCGCATGCCAGACACGAGACTCTTAAAGCATGCGCTCTACTTGAACTCCTTCACGGCAAATGAGCCAAAGGTGGGCAGTGGAAACGTTACAAGGACACCGTCAAAGCCTCCCTGACAAAGTGCAACATCCCCACTGACACCTGAGAGACCCTGGCCAAAGACCGCCCTAAGTGGAGGAAGTGCATCCGGGAGGGCGCTGAGCACCTCGAGTCTCGTCGCCGAGAGCGTGCAGAAATCAAACGCAGGTGGCGGAAAGAGCGGCAAACCAGTCCCACCCACCCCTTCCCTCATCGACTATCTGCCCCACCTGTACACCTGTGACGGGGACTGTGGTTCTCGTATTGGACTGTACAGCCACCTAAGAACTCATGTTAAGAGTGGAAGCAAGTCCTCCTCGATTCCGAGGGAATGCCTATGATGAATCTATCAGTAGGGGCTTGAACCCACAATCTAGTCATTCAGGGGCATGAATGCTACCAACTGAGACAAGCAAACATTTAAGTGTACACACACTTTCACCCTATGAAAAAAAAAATTATTTCTCAATAATATCAGTTGATGCTTTAAGATGTTTATCCATGGACTGATACCCATATAGTTTTATGCCCATGATTCTCACATGGTAAATTCCATGGATGGAAGCATGGAGCAAATAGACCAGGCCCTCTGCCACAGAGTAAAGGAACATTGATGTTTAAGGCACCCTGGGCTAGAAATTCATTTGCTTAGTATCACCCGTCAATGCCCGAGCAAGGTTGGTAGCATTCATGCTGCGCTGTCAGTGCCTCAAGCTAACTTCAGTGGAGGTTCAGCGGCGGCGCTAGCAGTTAGTACTGTGCACTCTAGCACCACCCACTTGGCGACGTCAAGAGCGTGCAATGCCCCGTTAGCACCGCGATCGCTAATTTCAATGATTTTGCCTGCCGTAGCACCTGCCGCTAATCCCGACAGAGAAAGCAGGCGTCCCGACAAATCTCCTGGTGCGCTATTTCAATGGATGAGCAGGTGGGTCTTTAGAATGGACTTTATTTATATTTAAGTAACTCTCTTAGCGTTCAATACTGTTGCTAATGTAAACAGTAGCTCCCTTCCATTTTTATTCAGTTTCTGGGTGGTCCAGCTGACCTCCTCTTTAGGCACTAGGATGCAGGTTTCCTAGTGCCACAACTTCATCAACGTACCCTTGATAGCGCCCCAAGAATCAGTGTTAGTGCCCTAAGAGGGATGAGGAACATTTCCCTTAGCGCTCCACTTCCCTCCTGGGGCACGAAAAATCAATATCCCAATTGGAGTTGGTAAACATCGGCAGGCGCTAAAGCTCAAACCGGGCTATAATTAACTTTTAGCCCCCTGGGTTTAAAATTCGATAGCCCCTGAAAACGGGCATGGGCATCGTGATGTGTGATTAACCCGCGCCTGTTCAAAGTAATGCAGGCAGCGCCCAAACTTCGTGCTGCCTGCTAATTATAATGATAGTGGCGTGCAGCCCAGCGCTAAACATGCTGCTGAGTGGCAGCATGCTCAGTAGGGGGCCCACGTTCATGCGAGGCTAGCACCAATTAAAGCTAGCCTGCAGTTCTTAAATCCAGCCTACACCTCTTAAAGGCGAGGTGAGTTTGACGAGAGCAGGTGCTGGAGGTCATTGTCGAGGAGTGTGTGATCTACAGGAAGAGTGAAAATGGAGCAATATGATAGAGAGAGGGTTCTCAGATTTACTGATGCAGCACTCGAGGCCTTGGTGCAGGAGATGGACAGGAGGAACGAGGTCCTGTATCCACGGTGGGCCAGGAGGCTCTCCAGACAGATGCTGAGAAGGCAATGGGAACAGATTGGAGTCACTGTCAATGCCAGTAGTGTAGCCCCGAGGATTTGGGAGCAGCGCAGGAAGAAGTTTAATTACCTCGCAGGAGTGGTCAAGGTCAAAGAATTCATCTTCAAATGCCACATCCCACCATCTGCACCACTAGCCTCACACACTGCTCAATGCACCACATTCCCTTCACTCACCTACCAACAATTTCTATCAATCACGATTCATACTTCACATTCATATGCTCCATCTCAACCTCACGCACTTACCATTGCTGTAAGCCTCACACCCACGTCTCACAGCTTGCACACACTGCCAGCTATTCAACCATGACAGCCACATCAGCCAAACACATTGAACCACACTCAGTCTCACTTCCCTCTCTCTTGCAGGATAAGGTGGCACAAAATTGTAGGCAGCGGCAGCTAACTGGCTGGGGACAGGAACACCTCCATAAACACCTCCATATCCTGACCCCGCTCGAGGTGATAGTACTCGCCATAATCAGAGTAGCTGTGACTGAGGCCGTGGCCAGTGGCAGTGCTGAAACCAATGAATATGACTGTATACTCATACCTAATCCTCCTTCTCACATCCCACTTCCCCCTCATCTCATTATCTCTTGTGATTTACAAGTTGCAGATGGTGTAAGCATGCAGCTCATGCATCCATCTTCCTCTCCTCTTCCCACAACCCTATCCTTATGCCTTTCTCATTTCTGAGACCCAGGAAATCCGACCTGCCCAGGCAATGGTGCAAGAAGCAGAGGAAAGTGATGATCAAGAAGAAACATCGTCACTCGATCTAACAGTCACCGCCACCAGCTCAGATACAGGCATTGCACGGACTTTTGAGGGTAGCTTAGTTATATATGTGGACTTGTCTTTACTCTGTACAGCCACCAGAGGGCTCATTCCCCAGAGTCCCAAGGGATCCCATAATCCCTTGGGAGCACAGGTATTTAAGGAGGCTTCACAGGTTGGAGAGGCACTCTGGAGACCTGCCATAAAAGACTGAGGTCACACTTTACTTTGAGCTCACAGTGTTCAGTCTGACTCTTTCTCCATATACAATAACTGGCGATGAGATACAGATAACGAACCCAAGGATGCAGAGAACAGTGGGCATCCTGGAGAAATTTTCAGGGGGGATGATTGGGAAACTTTTGTGGAGCGACTCGACCAATACTTTGTGGCCAACGAGCTAGATGGGGCAGAGAACACTGCCAAATGTAGAGCGATCCTCCTCACCGTCAGTGGGGCACCAACGTATGGTCTCATGAAGAATCTACTCACTCCAGCGAAACCCATGGAGAAATCGTACGATGATTTGTCCACACTTCCGAGAGCATTTAAACCCGAAGAAAAGCGTTCTGATGGCGAGGTACCGATTTTACACCTACAAAAGGTCTGAAGGCTAGGAAGTGGCAAGTTATATCGCCGAGCTGAGACCCCTTGCAGGACATTGTGAATTTGAAAGACATTTGGAGCACATGCTCAGAGACATTTTCATACTTGGCATTGGCCACGAAACCATACTTTGCAAGCTTTTGACTGTAGAGATCCCAACCTTGAGTAAGGCCATAGTGATAGCCCAGGCGTTCATTGCCACCAGTGACAATACTAAGCAAATCTCTCAGCACACGTGCTGCTACAAATACTGTGAACAAAGTGATGTTGTTTTCGAATCGTAATGTACAGGGCCGGTCACACATACCTGCAGCTACACGTCCGCAGATGTCTCAGAGTCCACCATCAAGGGTGATGAATGCAAGGCCATTAACACCTTGTTGGCGCTGCAGGGGTGATCATCGTTTCCATTCATGCCGATTCAAAGGATACGTTTTCAAGGGCTGTGGAACAATGGGACACCTCTAACGAGCCTGCAGGCAAGCTGCAAAGCCTGTTAAACCTGCAAACCACCACGTTGCAGAGGAGGACAGATCCACGGAGGATCACTACGAATCAGAGCCTCAGATAGAGGAGGCAGAGGTACTTGGGGTGCACACATTCCCCACGAATTTTCCGCCGATAAGGTTGAATGTTGAACTAAATGGACTCTCGGCGTCAATGGAGCTGGACACAGGCGCGAGCCAGTCCATCATGGGCAAAAAGACTTTTGAAAGGTTGTGGTGCAACAAGGCCTAAAGGCCAGTCTTAACTCCAGTTCGCACGAGACTAAGAACTTACACTAAAGAACTGATTCCTGTAATCGGCAGTGCTACCGTAAAGGTCTCCTACGATGGAGTGGTACCAAGTGGTACCGGGCGATGGTCCCATGCTGCTCGGCAGGAGCTGGCTGGGAAAGATACGCTGGAACTGGGACGACGTCCGAGCGCTATCGCCTGCTGACGACACTTCGTGTGCCCAGGTCTTAAACAAATTTCCTTTGCTGTTCGAACCAGGCATCGGGAAATTCCAAGGAGCAAAAGTGCAGATCCACCTAATTCCGGGGGTGCGACCCATCCATCAGAAGGCGAGAGCAGTACCGTACATGATGAGAGAAAGGGTAGAGATTGAGCGAGACCAGCTGCAACGAGAGGGCATAATTTCACCGATCGAGTTCAGCGAGTGAGCCAGTCCTATTGTCCCAGTCCTCAAGGGAGACGGCACCATCAGAATCTGTGGCGATTACAAAGTAACTATCAATTGTTTCTCCCTGCAGGACCAATACCCACTACCAAAAGCCGACGACCTCTGGCCTTCAGACCTTTTGTAGGTGTAGAACTGGTACCTTGCCATCAGTATGATTGAAGGGCCCCAGATCGACTCACATTGTAAATAGTTACACTATTGACTTTGGGAGGGGTGAGAATGTTGTTATTATTGTAAATTTGTATTTACTCTGTACAGCAACCAGAGGGCTCATCCCCTGGAGTCCCAAGGGATCCCATAATCCCTTGGGAGTATAGGTATTTAAGAAGGCTTCACAAGTTGGAGAGGCACTCTGGAGACCTGCAATAAAAGACTGAGGTCACACTTTACTTTGAGCTCACAGTGTTCAGTCTGACTCTTTCTCCATACACAACAGCTTAGAGGTGGAACTGCACATGGTGAGTCACCAGGCATAAGTCGGCTGCAGCCAGGGCAAGGGGAAAGGGTAGCACAGGTGCCAGCTCCCAGAGGGTGGGGGCGTACATGAGTTCTGTTGCACAGGGCTCAGATGAGGACTTTGATGGGGCGAAGAACACTGATGGGTATGTAGTCCAGTAACATAACCACTATGCTGGTCAACTACTGCTTCAATCACTAACTCTGGTAGTGTATTCCATAGACTGACAACTCTCTGTATGAAAGTTTCTTCTGTTCTCTGTCTTAAATCTCTTACCTTTAATCTTACATCTATGTCCCCTTGTTCTTGACCCCTCAGTCACTGGAACATAGGAAATAGCTAGTTTGTAGTATCCCTTCATAATTTTAAACATTTATACCAAATCGACCCTTAATCATTTCAGTTCTAATGAAAACAGACCCAATTTTTAAAGACTGTCTTTGTGTTTGTATTTCCTCTTACCAGGCAGCATCCCAGTGAACCTGCACAATACCCTCTCTATTTCTCTGTGCAGTGACTCCTTCCCTTTGCTAGGTTATCAAGAAGTGCCACGAAGAGGAAGTTAGGTGCTTTCCCGCTGTGAAAGAGGATAAAATCACGGAGTGACAGGAATTCCTTTTGTTCAAAAATGTGACCCAATTTCATGGCTTTCACTTAAATTCATGTGGGTTTGCCCTGTGTAACACACTTGAGTTCAGCAGGGATTAATTAACTTCCTATCCCTGAATCACAGTTGGCAAACTTAGCACTGTGCAAGGTTCTAGTGCAAGGGTATTAGTATTGGGAATTACACCATGTTTAGTTTGTGGAGAACTGCTTACACACTATGTTCAGTATTTAATAATCAAATTAGTCATTGTGTATTGGGGGTCTTGCAAATAATTGAAACGGTGCAGTTCTCTGGACTATTTTACACTATTCTTTCCCTAGTTTACAATAGCGAGTTGGTAAAAAGATGGTGAAAATGACAGTGGCCAGATTACAGAAGCTCTCTTGTGAGTGCAGGGGACACGAGCGTCCTTCGATTGCTTTGTTCCGATTCGGCCCAGAGCAATCATAACAGGTTTTATTTGCTCTATCTGCAAACTGGGAATTCCCTCTCTGCCAATGACTATGTTCAATTACCCGTATCATTGCTATTTTTTAGAGTATCTGTCAGGTTTGCTTTATTGTTATCTGTAAATAGCTTCTGTTTACTGCTTGGTGTTGGATGGTAGAAACTAATCGAATACCACTGGGCCAATTAGCACCTAAACGAGTTGAAAATTATACATTGGGATGATTTACCCATATTTATTGTAATTGCTAATTAATCACATCCAATGCAGCTGTATACTAGAAGAGCTGGATGCCACTTTGAATTAGAATGCAGTCCTCCCAGCTCTCCGATGGTTCAATGAGTAGTTAGGTTATGTAGACAACAACTACAACAACTTGTATTTATAGAGCGTCTTTAACGTAGTGAAATGTCCTAAGGCGCTTCGCAGGAGTGCTATGAGACAAAACATTTTACACTGAGCCACAAAGGAGAAATTAGCGCAGGTGACCAAAAGCTTGATCAAAAAGGTAGGTTTTAAGAAGCGTCTTAAAGGAGGAAAGAGAGGTAGAGAGGCGGAGCGGTTTAGGCATGGAATTCCAGAGCCTAGGGCCTCGGCAACAGAAGGCATGACCACCAATAATCAGGGATGCTCAAGAGGACAGAATTAGAGGAGCGCCGACATCTTGAAGAGTTGTGGGGCTGGAGGAGATTACACAGATCAGGAAGGGTGAGGCCATTGAGGGATTTAAAAATAAGGATGAGAATTTTGAAATTGAGGCGTTATTTAACTGAGAGCCAATGTAGATCAGCGAGCACAGCGGTAGGCCATGTAGTTTGCATGCCAGACACGAGACTCTCAAAGCAAGCACTCTACTTGGAACTCGTCCACGGCAAACGAGCCAAAGGTGGGCAGCGGAAACGTTACAAGGACACCCTCAAAGTCTCCCTGATAAAGTGCGACATTCCCACTGACACCTGGGAGTCCCTGGCCATAGACCGCCTTAAATGGAGGAAGTACATTCGGGAGGGCGCTGAGCTCCTCGAGTATCGTCGCCGAGAACATGCAGAAATCAAGTGCAGTCAGCAGAAAGAGCGTGCGGCAAACCAGGCTCCCTGCCCACCCCTTCCCTCAACAACTATCTGTCCCACCTGTGACAGAGAGTGTGGTTCTCATATTGGACTGTACAGCCACCTAAGAACTCATGCACAGAGTGGAAGCAAGTCTTCCTCGATTCCGAGGGACTGCCTATGATGATGATACACGTAACCTACAAGTCTCCCACTGCAGTGCCCTCTGGTGGCACACCTTGTAATAGTACAAGCAATAACCATGTAGGATACATGACAGCACTCTCCCCCAAGTCCTCAGTGCAAATCACCTTTGCATTGACTGTGCTCTGGGCTTAGCTCTATCTGGTTGACCCTTGGAGAGGCATTTCCATCTTGGGTGAGTAGGTGGCGTTTCGTTGGCAGTAGAGGTGCTGGTGGTTTCTGTTTGTGGGTCCATGACCATGCCATTCTCTCTCCGCCCCCCCCCTCCACCCCCCACGTACAGATTGTGCCGTTGGCTCATTACATTCATATACATTCAAGTCCAAAAATAAAATGTGCATTTACAGTATTACATTCGTGTACCGTAGATAGGCAAGTGCATTTGAATGGTGAGGTGGTGAGGTACATACTTGGAATATACTTGGAGTCAGTGCTGGGGTCAGCACCGGTGCGTGCGGACAAACTAGTGCCAGAACTGTTGGATGGTGTCCAGGTAGTCTGGTGGCGGCGCGGTGCCCAGTGCTGGCAGTGGGAACCCGGTTGGCTCAAGTTGCCTGCTCTCGGGGCTTTTGCCGTTGTTCCTAGCGTCGGGCAGGTTCACAGTTGTCAGTGACCTCCCTGTCCTCTCCTTGCGCCCCGGGTCGCTGCTGCTCCCTGAGGAGCAGTTGTCTAGCAGTGCACAGGGGACTGCTGACTCGCTAGCCTGGGCATTATTTGGTTTGGGATCCTGGCTGGTCCCAGTCCCATTTGGGAAAACCGTTGCAGATGTCGCTTCGTTCCCAGGTGTGGCCTTGGTGGCAATAGGGCCTGGGGGCTGCGCCTTATCACGGTTTGCTCTTTCAGACTCGTGGCGGTTGGTGCCATCAGGTGCCTGAGAGGTGGAGCCGATCGGGGGCAGGGTATCGATACCGGTGCTGTTGCCCTCCTGAGATCGCTTGCTCTGCAGCTTGTATATATAGAAACATGGGGCCCAAGTTTCCACATGATTTGCACCTGATTTTTAGGAGCAACTGGTGGAGAACGGACTATCTTAGAAATCGCAATTCTCCACATTTTTTTTTCTGCAGTTCTAGTCAGGTAGAACAGTTCTACTTTGGAACAGAATTTTTTCTTCAAAAGGGGGCGTGTCCAGCCACTGACGCCTGATTTCAAAGTTTCCACAGTAAAACGTACTCCAAACTAACTTAGAATGGAGCAAGTGAAGATTTTTGTAGAACTGAAAAAACCTGTTCTACACATTAAAAAATCAGGCACAGGTTACAAATTAGGTGTCCAGAACGAGGTGGGGGGGGGGGAAGGGGGGGGAAGGGAAGTCATTAAATTCTACAATAAATCCTTATTTATAATTCTACAAATATTATACAAATAAATCCAACCTGAATAAAAATTTCGATGACAAAGATATCCCGCAGCGAGGTGGTCGCCGAAATCACACGATGCCGCCAGCCTCCTGAGGTCTGCAGCATATTTCACGATTTCCTGGCCATTGGGCCGTCGATGTGTATAAAACCGGTGTCTGGCTCTCTTTGGACTTGAGTTGTTCTTGGATCAGCATTACAAGCTCCTCGTACATCTTGGTCATTGTCTTCGCTGGTGCCAGCAAGTCCCTGACGAGGCCATAGACAGTGGGCCCATGGCTGGTTAGCAGTATAGGTGTTCATCTATCATCCAATGTGGCCGGATTGGCTCCTGCCAGGTTGTTTGCTATGAAGAAATGGTCGAGCCTCTCCACAAAGGCGGCCCAATCATCACTGTCTGCGAACTGCTGCAACATACCAAAAGTTAGCCATTTTCACGTCTGTAATCTCGTCGCCAATTGTTATGTCTTCAGATGCTCTGATAATGACTCCACGAGACAGTGTGTTATGCTTGAACTGTAGTGACATTAGTCCATTTAATGTAACTCCAGAGTGAGGGTCACACATGGTGGCCTGCCTTTTATACTAGGCCTGGCACACCTGTACAACCTACAAGTCTCCCACTGCAGTGTCCTCTGGTGGCACACCTTGTAATAGTACAAGCAGTAACCATGTAGCATACATGACAGATACATTTTGGTAGAAAAAATGAGAAGAGGAAATATAAACTAAAGGGTAAAATCCTAAAGGGGGTGTATGAACAGAGCGACCTAGGCATATATGTGCACAAATCGTTGAAGGTGGCAGAGTAGGTTGAGAAGGTAATTAAAAAAGCTTATAGGATCCTGGGCTTCATGAATAGAGGTATAGAGTACAAAAGCATGGAAATTATGATGATTTGACCTCAACTGAAGTATTGTGTCCAATTCTGGGCACCGCACTTTAGGAAGGATGTCAAGGCCTTAGAGAGGGTGCAGAAACAATTTACGAGAATGGTTCAGGGATGAGAGACTTCAGTTACATGGATAGACTAGAGAAGCTGGGGTTGTTTTCCTTAGAACAGAGAAGATTGAAAGGAGTTTTGATAGAGGTGTTCAAAATTATGAGGGGCCTAGACAGAGTAGATAGAGAGAAACTGTTCCCATTGACAGAAGGGTCGAGAACCAGAGGTCACAGATTTAAGTTGATTGTCAAAAGAACCAAAGGTGACATAAGAAAAACCTTTTTTACTCAGCGAGTGGTTAGGATCTGGAATGCACTGCCTGAAAGGATGGTGGAGGCAGATTCAATCACTACTTTCAAAAGGGAGTTGGATAAGCAGCTGAAGGGAAACAAATTGCAGGGCTACAGGGAAAGGGTGGGAGATTGGGACTAGCTGGGGTGCTCTTGCAGAGAGCCAGCATGGGTTCGACGGACCGAATGGCCTCCTTCTGTGCTGTTATCATTCTATGATTCTGTGTCCTTTCAGGTACGGCTCAGGATGAGCAAAGAAGCGATCATCGACTCATGATGCATGTGTGGGAAAAACTGCAGTCGAGAACAACAAGGGCTACAGCACTATTGCTGGAAGGTGAGGTACCTACTGGACTGAATCTCTAATGATTGGCACAATCTAGGCATGCATCCACTACTGGTATGATAAGAATCACCAAATGCTAATCAGGAGAAGTTGGCATGATTTTTCAACATTCCTTCTAGAAAGAAATAAGTTGTACCTTCATTTAACATCTTTCACAACCTCATGATGCCCTAAAGTGTTTTACAGCCAATGAACTATTAATACGAAGTTTAGGGAAATGCTGCAACCTATTGTGCACAGTAAGCAGATTGCATTTATATAGGGCCTTTCACAACCTCAGGTCGTCCCAAAGCGTTTTACAGCCAATGAAGTACTTTTTAAAGTGTTATCACTCTTGTAATGTAGGAAATGCGGCAGCCTATTTGCGCACAGCAAGCTCCCACAAATCACAATGTGATAATGACCAGATAATCTGTTGTTGGTATGTTGATTGAGGGCTAAATGTTGGTCAGGACACCAGGGATAACTCCCCAGCTCTTCTTCAAAATAGTGCCCTGGGATCTTTTACATCCACCTGAGAGGGCAGAGGGGGCCATGGCTGACACTTTATGACTATATAATCTGTTTCTGATGATTTTGATTGAAGGATAAATGTTGGCCAGGACATCGGGAGAATTCCTGATTCTTCTTTGAAAAGTGCTGTGGGATCTTTTACGTCCACCTGAAAGGGGAGACAGGGTTTCAGGTTAAGGTCTCATCCAAAAGATGATGCCTCCAACAGTGCAGCACTCCCTCACTAATGCATTTAAATATGCTCACAATGTGGATACATGCACTCACAACCTTCTGACTTAGATGCAATACTGTTAACACTGAATCAACTACACAACTCCTTTCCACCTTCTTGATAGGAGTTTTGTTTATTGGCCTTGATATTGGTGTATAAAAGCACACCTTGTTCAGAGGATGTCAGGGGACTCATTATATTGCTGTCCTCTGGTACTGCTGATATGCACCACCTTTTCCTGTGAAAGTGATATGATTAGATGCTATTGATTGCGTTTGTGCAGTAGGGCTCATAATACTGCATTTGTTTTTCTGAACTGTGATAGCAAGAAGAATGCAAATGTTATAGGATCCCTTTTTAAAAAGGAACACTACCTTTATTGTGATATCTTCACACAATTCTATCTGCAACAGCACAAGGCTAAGTAGGGCATTTGATGATAACATTTTCAATTATTAAATTATCAGACTGAAAAATGTAAATGCATTGCTGGATAAAGACTCTTCCATTTCTGCATTAACTTGATGGCTATTCTCAAATCATATGTCTACTTACATCCTGCCCTTTAGGTTTCTGAGTTAATGTTGATACACTCAGTAATCCACGTCCACACAGTATGGATATGAACATCGGTAGAGGCCCACCCTCCAGTCCTAAAAAGTTCATTCTGTTTCTTATGTATCCTACAAAAAGGATGGTGAGAAAACTATAAGTTGGGGCATGCACTCTATCAGATCTCACCTCTGAGTCATAAGGTTGTGGGTTCAAGTCCCACTCCAGGGACTTGAACACAAAAATCTAGGCTGACACTCCAGTGCAACGCTGAGGGAGTGCTGCACTGTCGGGGGTGCTGTCTTTTGGAGAGGTTAAACCGAAGCCCTGTTTGCTCTCTCAGGTGGACATAAAAAATCCCATGGCACTATTTCGAAGAAGAGCAGGGGAATTATCCCTGGTGTCCTGGCCAATATTTATCCCTTGATCAACATAACAAAAATAGTTTATCTGGTCATTATCACGTTATTGTTTGTGGGAGCTTGCTGTGCACAAATTGGCTGCCGCGTTTCCCACATTACAACTGTGACTACACTCCAAAAGTACATCATTGGCTGTAAAGTGCTTTGAGACATCTGGTGGTCATGAAAGTCGCAATATAAATGTAAGTCTTTCCTTATTTATTTAACCCCCTTGGGTCAAATTTGATTAAAAAAAAGTTTTCTAATCTCTTATCATAGTTAAAGCCTCACATCCCTGGCATCATTTGCGCCCTCTTAATGGCTTTGATATCGTTCCCAAAATAAGATACCCAAGACTAGACAATATTCTAACTGAGCTTAACTAATGACTTGTTTTCGCATTAACCCTACTTTTGTACTCTGTACTCCCATTTATAAAATCTATGATCCTATATGCAATCTATTAACCTATGTCCTCCTGAAGTCCTCTCTACAGTTAACTTTGCTCCCTACTTTCTGTAGTCTACAAATTTTGATATTGTGCCCATGTCCAGATGATTTCTATGTATATTGAGAAGAGCAACTGTATTTACAGCCTGTTTAGAACATCTAGTGATTGAAGACGTTTTTAATTTTGGGGCTTCTGTGGTTTGGATCATGTGAACCATCTTACATTGGTAGATTTCGCTCCCTGAAGCTTGCAGCAGAATTGAAGCCCAACATGTCGATATGGGAATCAGCTTTAGCAATATAAATGCAGGGAGCCAGCTCATAAATTTGCACTCCCTTAACTGCTTGCGGAATATGTAACTGGATGTTGGTACAGCTTATGCACCAAAAATTGGCTAGTTTCTGTTGGACAAGATTATTGCAATCATAAGGCATTAATCTGAACACAGGAAACCCAGGAGCACCTGTTAGCAGGATTGGCAGATGACACAATCAGAACTTTAATAATTTCTAAAAGAGGAAAATATGGACTAGAAATTCGCCGACTTTGCGACTGGGTTTTAACGTTATGTCACCATATTTGGCGAAAGCCCGGTCGCTGGGAAATTCAGTGACGTTTTGCCGTGGCGCTTTCCACGTACTGCTGAAGAGAGGAGCGCTGCATTGCAAGGCCCGAAATAGCGTTTTCACCAAAAATTTGGCTCTCTCCGCAACCGTATTCTGCGCTCAGAATACCGACAGGGAAAAACCTGTCGCAGCAGCCCTTGAAACAGTGGTAAGTATGAAGACCTGCAAAAAGGTAAGTTAAAGTTTTTATTTTTTAATTCTTTTTCAGCAATTCGATAGATAAGTGTCTTGTGAATGTTTTGTTTTGTTTTTTCCAATTTATTTTTGGGTGTTTTCCCACCCTCGCAAGGCCTCTCTCGCAGCGGTATCGGCCTCGGACTAAAGTTGGCGAGGATCGCGGTTTACGCCGCGAATCCTTGTGCAACGCCGATTTTTACCGCTGCGCAAATTAAAGGTTGAATTTCCAGCCTGATAGCAAAGCGATAACGGTAATTTTGGCAAAACAAATACTGTTTTTGCTGAAAACCGAATTTCTAGCCTAATGTAAATCTACTGTGGAGATTAAGGAAATGTTATCAATGACAATTATGATGGCTGGGGATGAACTTATCAAATTCACCATCTGAACGAATATGTTTTCACTGGTCTGTACGAGACTGCGTTTGGATTGCCCAAGTGAGTATGTCTTGTGCCAAGGAAGAGATATCTTAAATAACACAAAATGTTTTAAATGTAGGCTTTTCCTCAAGTGATACTACCATTTAATTGAGCCCCCTCCATGCACCATGGAGATGTTTAATCATCTGGGAGCTGCTGTTGTGCTGTGCACACCTTTTCCAGGTCTACAAGGCAACCACAGCAATCTTCCAAATTGATTGGCCAAAAATAACTTTTTTAAAGCAATGCAAACCCAGGCAAGTGGCGAATGCTCACCCAAGGCCCAAAGTTCAGGCGAGCCTGGGCTTCCTGGTTGTAGCGCGTGCTTTGTGTGTACGTCCCATTACGTGTCCGAAAACAGGCCAAAGCCAATTTTTAGCCCATCTTCCTTCACCTGTCACTAATCTAACAATTAAGTTCGTGGTCTCCTTTCACA